>NC_059206.1:49418303-49731339 GCF_020615455.1 Coregonus clupeaformis
AAGAAGCGACTCCGGGATGCTGACCTTCTAGGCAGATTTGCAAAGAAAAAGCCATATCTCAGACTGCCCATCTTAATCTTTACTTTTTATTGGCCAGTCTGAGATATGGCTTTTTCTTTGCAACTCTGCCTAGAAGGTCAGCATATTGGAGTCGGTGAGACTGGTGTTTTTGGGTACTATTCAATGAAGCTGCCAGTTGAGGACCTGTGAGGCGTCTGTTTCTTAAACTAGACACTCGAATGTATTTGTCCTCTTGCTCAGTTGTGCACCGGGGCCTCCCACTCCTCTTTCTATTCTGGTTAGAGCCAGTTTGCGCTGTTCTGTGAAGAGAGTAGTACACAGCGTTGTACGAGATCTTCAGTTTCTTGGCAATTTCTCACATGGAATAGCCTTCATTTCTCCGAACAAGAATAGACTGATGAGTTTCAGAAGAAAGTTATTTGTTTCTGGCCATTTTGAGCCTGTAATCGAACCCACAATTGCTGCTGCTCCAGATACTCAACTAGTCTCAAGAAGGCCAGTTTTATTGTTCTTTAATCAGCACAAGAGTTTTCAGCTGTGCTAACATATTTGCAAAAAGGTTTTCTAATGATCAATTAGCCTTTTAAAATGATAAACTTGGATTAGCAAACACAACGTGCTATTGGAACACAGGACTGATGGTTGCTGATAATGGGTCTCTGTACGCCTATGTAGATATTCCATAAAAAATCAGCCGTTTCCAGCTACAATAGCCATTTACAACATTAAATGTCTACACTGTATTTCTGATCAATTTGATGTTATTTTAATGGACAAAAAAATTGCTTTTCTTTTGACAACAAGGACATTTATAAGTGACCCCAAACTTTTGAACGGTAGTGTATATATAATAAGTTAGAGCCACTGTATGTTCCCATTGGTCACAAATGTGACCGCTAAGACATTTTCATGTACATCATGAATTCTATGTATTGAGAGACACATACAGTATATCCATGCATGGTTCATATTCACTGATGTGTCAGTCCTATGATATGGCCACATGCTGTGCGCCAAAGCCTTCTAACATATGGGCATGCCAGTAGATGTACAGTGCCTTCAGAAAGTATTCACACCCCTTGACTTTTTCTATATTTTGTTGTGTTACAGCCTGAATTTAAAATTGATTAAATTGAGATTTTGTGTCACTGGCCTACACACAATAAATACCCCATAATGTCAAAGTGGAATTATGGTTTTAGACATTTTTACAAATTAATTAAAAATGAAAAGCTGAAATGTCTTGAGTCAATAAGTGTTCAACCCATTTCTTATGGCAAGCCTAACTAAGTTCAGGACTAAAAATATACTTAACAAGTTACATAATAAGTTGCATGGACTCACTCTGTGTGCAATACAGAGCATGTGAGCGGAGTGTAGCGGGAGCGAGCGTGGAGCGCGAGCGGGCGGATTTTGGACAGAGCGCAGAGCGGCATTTTTAAAAGGACGGAGCGTCGCCCTATGTCCTGCTCCAATTTCGCTCGCTCACACCACGAGTCTGAAGCATGCTCAAGCCTGACCCAGAATCCATCTGTTTAATTTAATTTGTGTTGTCCATGAATTTGTATTTTATAGAGCGAGAGGAGCAGCAGCAGCAACAAGAGAAAAGGGTTGAGGAATTCAAAAGTTTCTTCACTGCACGCAAAGGCCCAACCATAACAAGGGAGAGAAAAAGAGAGCTGGATGTAGCATTTTTTAAAATGATTTTCATGGACTATGAACCGCTGAGTAAAGGAGAACATGAAGGGATGCAACACTTCGCCAGCGCAGCTCAACCGGGCTACATCCCCCCTTGCTACAACACCATACGGGACACGCTCATGCCACATGCCCTGGAAGAGATGGAAGCCAAACTGCAAGACCTACTGCAAAATGGTGATGGGCTCGTTCTGTCAGCGGACATTTGGACCAGCAGAAGAGGGCACAGCTTCCTTGGCATCGTGGCCAGTTTCATTGATGGGACGTTCCGGGGGCACACGGTTTTGTTGGGCTGTGAGCACATACAGGGGCACCATACCGCAGATCGTATTTACCAAAAGTATGAAAGTGTACTGAAATATTGGAACGTGCAACAACGTGTGATTCGGGTCGTCACTGACAGTGCCAGCAACATGATCAAGGCGTTTAACCTCCTCCCTGACACTGAAGAGGAGGCGGAGGGTGAAGTGACCGTGGATGCCAGCAGCAGCGCAGAACATGAAGAAGAGGATGAGGGACCACCTGCGCCCTCGCTAGTCCATGTGGAAGTGATAACCTCTAATGTAGAAACTATGATAAATCAGTACTTTACTGTGTCAAATTTCCATCTGAGATGCCCCATTCACATGCTTCAGCTGGCGATCAAAGACGCCGAAACGAGCATGACAACATTAATAGGCTGTTAGTGAGTGTCGGGCACCTGGTGGAAAGTGTACGCAAGAGCACCCTGAACACAGAGGAAACCGACCAATTAGGTGTCCGCCCCACAAATGCCTGTGCCACTCGATGGAGCAGCCAGCTGCGGATGATTCAGTCGTTCATCCGGTTGTTCCAAAAATACCCGTTATGGCAAAACAAACTCAAGTCAAATATTGCTAACATCACCCTGAATCAAGTACGGCAGCTGACGCACCTTGTCAGTGTGCTGACACCACTGGCAGACCTCACAGACAAAATGCAGAAGGAGCTGGGGAACCTGGATCCTCCCTGCTGTCACAGAAATCAAATCCCTGCTCACCGATGACACTCACGCTGCACTTCCAATGGGCATCGTTGCTTTTGCAGAAACATTGGCAAACAACGTGACAATTCGCTATGGAATATACTATACTGATTAACATCTCATTTTAGCATCAGTGTTAGATCCCTGTTTCAAGACAGAATGGATAATCCGAGATGAGTCTGTATGCAACAAACTCGGGTAGATAAAGTAAGGCTGTGGTTTAAGCTAAAAGTGAAATACATGCAGATTTCTTTCCTTTTTTGGAGCGAGCGGGGGGGCGATTTGAGTGGAGCGCGATGCAAACTGCGTTGAGCGCTGAGCGATAATGAGTGGACTGGCCTGATGTGGCTTTGAGCGGGGGGAGCGGAGGGGTGAACAGCTCCGTGAGCGAGGAGCTGAGATTCTCACCGCTCCACTCCGCTCATATGCTCTGGTGCAATAATAGTGTTTAACATGATTTTTTTATGACTACCTCATCTCTGTACTACACCCACACAATTATCTGTAAGGTCCTTCAGTCGAGCAGTGAATTTCAAACACAGATTCAACCATGAAGACCAGGGAGGTTTTCCAATGCCTCACAAAGAAGGGCAGGTATTGGTAGATGGGTAAAAACATTTTTTTAAAGACATTGAATATCCCTTTGAGCATGGTAAAGTTATTAATTACACTTTGGATGGTGTATCAATGCACCCAGTCACTATAAAGATACAGGCTTCCTTCCTAACTCAGTTGCCAGAGAGGAAGGAAACCGCTCAGGGACTTCACCATGAGGTCAATGGTGACTTTAAAACAATTACAGAATTTACGATGTTGTTGATCCATCCTAAGTTTTCTCCTATCACAGCCATGAGTTAGTCTACAATACTAACCTAAATGACAGAGTGGAAAGAAGTAAGCCTGTACAGAATACAAATTATTCCAAAACATGCATCCTGTTTGCAATTAGCCACTAAAGTAAAACTGCAAAAAATATTTCAAAGAAATTAACTTTATGACCTGAACACAAAGCGTTATATTTTGGGCAAATCCATCACTGAGTACCACTCTTCATATTTTCAAGAATGGTGGTGGCTGCATCATGTTATGGGTATGCATGTCATTGGCAAGGACTACAGAGTTTTTTGGGTTCAAAATAAACAGAATAGAGCTAAGCACAGGCAAAATCCTAGAGGAAAACCTGGTTCAGTCTGCTTTCCAACAGACACTGGGAGACAAATTCACCTTTCAGCACAACAATAACCTGAAACACAAGACCAAATATACACTGGAGTTGGCCTAGTTACAGTTTCGACTTAAATCAGCTTGAAAATCTATGGCAAGACTTGAAAATGGCTGTCTAGCAATGAACAACAACCAACTTGACAGAACTTGAAGAATTGTAAAAATAATAATGTGCATATGTTGTACAATCCAGGTATGCAAAGCTCTTAGAGACTTACCCAGAGGGACTCACAGCTGTAATTGCTACCAAATGTGATTCTAACATGTATTGACTCAGGGGTGTGAATACTTATGTAAATGATATATTTCTGTATTTCATTTTCAATAAATTTGCAAAAATGTCTAAAAACATGTTTTCACATTGTCATTATGGGGTATTGTGTGTAGATGGGTGAAAAAAAATATTGAAACCATTTTGAATTCAGGCTGTAACACAACAAAATGTGGAATAAGTCAAGGGGTATGAATACTTTCTGAATGCACTGTAGCTATGAACAAACCATATACATGTAATTGCCAAAATAAAGGAAGAACTTCAGTAAATGAGGGATACAAAGTGTATTGAATGCAGGTGCTTCCACACAGGTGTGGTTCCTGAGCAATTCCTAAGCAATTAATATGCCATCATGCTTAGGGTCATGTATAAACATTCTGGGCAGGCTCAGTTGCACATTATTGTAGCTACCATGGCAATACCCCCATAGGATGACAATGCCCCCATCCACAGGGCACGAGTGGTCACTAAATGTTTTGATGAACGTTAAAACTATGTAAACTACATGCCATGGCCGTATCAGTCACCAGATCTCAACCCAATTGAATACTTAAGGGAGATTCTGGAGCGGCGCCTGTGACAGCGTTTTCCAACACCATCAAATGATGGATTTTCTTGTGGAATAATGGTGTCGCATCCCTCCAATAGAGTTCCATACATTTGTAGAGTTACATACACTTTATGTTGGTGTTTCCTTTATTTTGGCAGATATGTTATAGGCTTACTGTCATATGTACTTTCCAAAATATTAATCTCACATTTGTTATAGGCTTACTGACATATGTACCTAAAACATATTCAAATCACATATGTTATACATTCATATACAGTGCCTTCAGAAAGTATTGATACCCCTTCACTTATTCCACATTTTGTTGTGTTACAGCCTGAATTCAAAATTATATATTTTTTAAAATCTCACCCATCTACACACAATACCCCATAATGACAAAGTGAAAACATGTTTTTAGAATTAAAAAAATATATATTGAAAATTAAATACTGAAATATCTAATTTACATAAGTATTCCCCTGAGTCAATACTTTGTAGAAGCACCTTTGGTGGCAATTACAGCTTTGAGTTGTCTTCTTGGGTATGTCTGTAGCAGCTTTGCACATCTGGATTTGTGGATTTTCTCTCATTCTTCATTAAGATTTTCTCAAGCTCTGTTAAGTTAGATGGGGAGTGGCGGTGAACAGCAATCTTCATATTTCTAATGGGATTCAAGTCTGGGCTTTGGCTGGGCCACTCAAGGACTTTCACATTATTGTTATGAAGCCATTGCAGCATTGCTTTGGCTGTATGCTTGGGGTAATTGTCCTGTTGGAACGTAAATCTTTGTCTAAGGTCGGTTCTTATAAAGGATTTGCCTGTATTTGGCTCCATTCATTGTTCCCTCTATCCTTACCAGTCTCCCTGCCACTGAAAAGCATCTACATAGCATGATGCTGCCACCATTATACTTCACGGTAAGAATGGTGTTAGATGGGTGATGAGCTGTGCCTGGTTTTCTCCAGACATAGCACTTTGTATTCAGGCCAAAGATTTCAATTTTGGTCTCATCAGAACACAGACATTTTTGCCTTATGCTCGTGACTTTTTGTAAACTCCAGGCATTCTGTCATATGCCTTTTTCTCAGGGATGGCTTCCGTCTGGCCACTCTTCCATAAAGCCCAGATTGGTGAAGTGCTGTAGAGACGGTTGGCCTTCTGTCAGGTTATCCTATCTCAGCCAAGGAACTCTGTAGTTCTGTCAGAGTGGTCATTGGGTTCTTGGTCACCTCCCAGACCAAGGTCCTTCTTGCCCGGTTGCTCAGTTTGGTTGAACGGCCAGCACTAGGCAGAGTCTGGGTAGTTCCATATTTTTTCAATTTCCCAATGATGGAGACTAACATGAAATGCTTACTTACGAGCACTTTTAAAAATGCTAAATAAAAAAGAAAATAGTAACACAATAAAATAACAATAACGAGGCTATATACAAGGAATACCAGTGCCGAGTCAATGTGCAGGGGTACGAGGTAGTTGAGGTAATTTAGTTAATATGTACAGTGCATGAAAGTATTCAGACCCCTTGACTTTTTCCACATTTTGTTACGTTACAGCCTTATTTTGAAATTGATTAAATTATTTGTTTTCCTCATCAATCTACACACGTTACCCCATAATGACAAAGTGAAAACAGGTTTTCAGAAATGTTAGCAAATGTATAAAAAAAAAAAAAAACTGAAATACCTTCTTTAAATAAGTATTCAGACCCTTTGAAATGATACTCGAAATTGAGCTCAGGTGCATCCTGTTTCCATTGATTGTCCTTGAGATGTTTCTACAACTTGATTGGAGTCCACCTGTGATAAATTAAATTGATTGGACATGATTTGGAAAGGCACACACCTGTCTATATAATGTCCCACAGTTGACAGTGCATGTCAGAGCAAAAACCAGGCCATGAGGTCGAAGGAATTGTCCGTACAGCTCCAAGACAGGATTGTGTCGAGGCACAGATCTGGGGAAGGGTACCAAACATTTCTGCAGAATTGAAGGTCCCCAAGAACACAGTGGCCTCCATCAGTCTGGATCCACCAAGACTCTTCCTAGAGCTGGCCAACCAGCCAAACTGAGCAATCGGGGGAGAAGGGCCTTGGTCAGGGAGGTGACTAAGAACCCGATGGTCACTCTGACAGAGCTCCAGAGTTCCTCTGTGGAGATGGGAGAACCTTCCAGAAGGACAACCATCTCTGCAGCACTCCACCAATCAGGCCTTTATGGTAGAGTGGCCAGACGGAAGCAACTCCTGAGTAAAAGGCACATGCCAGCCCACTTGGAGTTATCCAAAAGGCACCTAAAGGACTCTCAGACCATGAGAAACAAGATTCTCTGGTCTGATGAAAACCAGATTGAACTCTTTGGTCTGAATGCCTAGTGTCATGTCTGGTGGAAACCTGCCACCATCCCTACGGTGAAGCATGGTGGTGGCATCATTATGCTGTGGGGATGTTATTCAGCGGCAGGGACTGGGAGACTAGTCAGGATCGAGGGAAAGATGAATGGAGCAAAGTACAGAGAGATCCTTGATGAAAACCTGCTCCAGAGCGCTCAGATTGTGGCGAAGGTTCACCTTCCAATAGGACAACGACCCTAAGCACACAGCCAAGACAACGCAGGAGCGGCTTCGGGACAAGTCTCTGAATGTCGTTGAGTGGCCCAGCCAGAGCCCGGACTTGAACCCGATCTAACATCTCTGGAGAGACCTGAAAATAGCTGTGCAGCGACGCTCCCCATCCAACCTGACAAAGCTTGAGAGGATCTGCAGAGAATAATGGGAGAAACTCCCCAAATACAGGTGTGCCAAGCTTGTAGCGTCATACCCAAGAATACGCGAGGCTGTAATCGCTGCCAAAGGTGCTTCAACAAAGTACTGATTAAAGGGTATGAATACTTATGTTCATGTGATATTTCAGTTTATTTAAAACCTGTTTTTGCTTTGTCATTATGGGGTATTATGTGTAGATTGATGAGGGAAAAAACTATTTAATTAATTTTAGAAGAAGTCTGTAACGTAACAAAATGTGGAAAAAGTCAAGGTGTCTGAATACTTTCTGAATGCACTGTACATATAGGTAGGGGTAAACGTGACTAGGCAATCAGGATAGATAATAAACAGAGTAGCAGCAGTGTATGTGAAGAGTGTGAAAGAGTGTGGAAGTGTGTGAGTGTGTGGTGTCAATATGCATGTGTGTGTTTTTTGTGTGCGTTTGTAGTGTGTTTGTATGTATGTGTGTGTGTGTGTGTGTGTGTATGTGTGTGTTGGAGTGTCAGTGTAATATGTGTGAGTGGGTGGGTAGAGTCCAGTGACTGTGCATAGAGCCTGTGCAAAATAAAGTGGGTCAATGAAAATAGTCTAGGTAGCCATTTGATTAACTGTTCAACAGTCTTAGAATGGGTAGAAAAATAGAGCTTCTGATGTGATCAAAGCAAAAATAGTCTACATGAAAGTAAGAGATAGTGTAAACATTATTGCTTCTAGTTGAGGTTACTAGAAGTCAGGTGTCCCTTTGCCGTGCGGTAGCAGAGAGAATAGTCTATGACTTGGGTGGCTGGAGTATTTGATTATTTTTAGGGCCTTTCTCTGGCACCGCCTGGTATCAACAATTACAGGAAGCATTTGGTTGCAGTCATTGCAGCTAAAGGTGGCACAACAAGTTATCGAGTGTGTCTTGACTTGCCCTCATGGGTTGAGGATCAAAGATGCCGGCTAGGCAAAGGTCTGAACACCCCCTTTCCTGGGGCCAGTTTTGACCGGTCGGAAATTCCATACAGAAACGTTATTTTCCGTGCCATGCAGTAGTGGGAGAGGGAATTTCCATGTGGAACAAAATAAGTCTTCCCGCCAAGACTTCAACATCCAAAAGTGGATAATGAAACAATATTCCTACTTCAAAGAATGTGGGAAATGGTCGGTGGGGACTTAAAGAACAATTATGTCAAATTCGTTACTATGTTGTGATGTCATTAAAGACGGTGGAACAACATAACTATCTCTGGGGGTGTACACATCCCAGTTATAATAATAATAATAATAATAATAATAATAATAATAATAATAATAATAATAATATGAGGTTATGAGGTTTGCATCTAATTGTTGTATAAAATTAATGATTAAGAATAATAATATTTTTGTGAAGATAACAATGTGATTTTAGCATTCTAGATGAGATTATTGTTTTCCACATTGATTTGTTCTCAGTCAGTGGCACGCCCCTTTTACCCCGAGGGCATAAAAGCCTTGAAAAACAAATTAACATTGACCAAGCAGATTACGGTGTAAACCGGATGTTGCAAATGGTTGAATTTCTACCATACCAGCAGACGTGAAGCGTGCGCTAACGTTACAAAATAGTTATACTAGAAAGACCAGAAAACGTGAGATGTTAGTCCACATGTTTGAAATGGTGAGAAACTCTGAAAACTATCAATCTCTACACGAGATGAAGAAGAAGACAACGCACTAGACCTTCTCATCTCAGTCTGCAGCTGGCATGTATAGTCGTCTAGAGAACTTTCACTAAAGACAGGTGTTGGGAAGGACAATCCCTCTCCGACAACAGTTGGTACAACTGAAGTATCTATACTAACAGATCAACTCTACGAACTACAGGGTATGCTGAAGCATCCATTCTAACCACCACTACGACCAGAAACTCTACCAAGGACATTGGGTTCTCTGGTGGACAAACCAGAGTCCTTCATCATCAACTCAACTATTGAGGACAGCTACACGTAAATACATGTTGCATTTCTAATCCGAATGAGCGGGTGCTAAACATTTGTATTTCCGTGAGCGTAGTTTCCAAAGTATCAATGATAGTTTGAATCTCTGTCTCTCCCTTCCAAGCATTCATGCTATTGTTAGTCCAGTCCACTAGGGACCTGTTTTCATTTTATTACGTTAGTAATCAATAACATATGTGTGTGTGTGTTTGTATTGTCTTATTATTTAGTTAGTTATTAAATAAATAATTAAGACAATTTGTGTATTGCTGATTCATCAATAAGGTTAGGGTTCTTGCAGGTTCAAGGATTATGCGACGTTCAGAATGAGACTGATAAGACGTAATTTTTTGATAAGTGACTGTTATCGATATATATAACATATATACAGTGGGGGAAAAAAGTATTTAGTCAGCCACCAATTGTGCAAGTTCTCCCACTTAAAAAGATGAGAGAGCCTATAATTTTCATCATAGGTACACGTCAACTATGACAGACAAATTGAGAATTATTTATCTAGAAAATCACATTGTAGGATTTTTAATGAATTTATTTGCAAATTATGGTGGAAAATAAGTATTTGGTCACCTACAAACAAGCAAGATTTCTGGCTCTCACAGACCTGTAACTTCTTCTTTAAGAGGCTCCTCGTTCCTCCACTCGTTACCTGTATTAATTCCACCTGTTTGAACTTGTTATCAGTATAAAAGACACCTGTCCACAACCTCAAACAGTCACACTCCAAACTCCACTATGGCCAAGACCAAAGAGCTGTCAAAGGACACCAGAAACAAAATTGTAGACCTGCACCAGGCTGGGAAGACTGAATCTGCAATAGGTAAGCAGCTTGGTTTGAAGAAATCAACTGTGGGAGCAATTATTAGGAAATGGAAGACATACAAGACCACTGATAATCTCCCTCGATCTGGGGCTCCACGCAACATCTCACCCCGTGGGGTCAAAATGATCACAAGAACGGTGAGCAAAAATCCCAGAACCACACGGGGGGACCTAGTGAATGACCTGCAGAGAGCTGGGACCAAAGTAACAAAGCCTACCATCAGTAACACACTACGCCGCCAGGGACTCAAATCCTGCAGTGCCAGACGTGTCCCCCTGCTTAAGCCAGTACATGTCCAGGCCCATCTGATGTTTGCTAGAGTGCATTTGGATGATCCAGAAGAGGATTGGGAGAATGTCATATGGTCAGATGAAACCAAAATAGAACTTTTTGGTAAAAACTCAACTCGTCGTGTTTGGAGGACAAAGAATGCTGAGTTGCATCCAAAGAACACCATACCTACTGTGAAGCATGGGGGTGGAAACATCATGCTTTGGGGCTGTTTTTCTGCAAAGGGATCAGGACGACTGATCCGTGTTTAAGAAAGAATGAATGGGGCCATGTATCGTGAGATTTTGAGTGAAAACCTCCTTCCATCAGCAAGGGCATTGAAGATGAAACATGGCTGGGTCTTTCAGCATGACAATGATCCCAAACACACCGCCCGGGCAACGAAGGAGTGGCTTCGTAAGAAGCATTTCAAGGTCCTGGAGTGTCCTAGCCAGTCTCCAGATCTCAACCCCATAGAAAATCTTTGGAGGGAGTTGAAAGTCCGTGTTGCCCAGCGACAGCCCCAAAACATCACTGCTCTAGAGGAGATCTGTATGGAGGAATGGGCCAAAATACCAGCAACAGTGTGTGAAAACCTTACAGAAAACGTTTGACCTGTGTCATTGACCAAATACTTATTTTCCACCATAATTTGCAAATAAATTCATTAAAAATCCTACAATGTGATTTTCTGGATTTTTTTCCCTCATTTTGTCTGTCATAGTTGACGTGTACCTATGATGACAATTACAGGCCTCTCTCATCTTTTTAAGTGGGAGAACTTGCACAATTGGTGGCTGACTAAATACTTTTTTTCCCCACTGTATCTTCTAAGAGTTTAATTCGGGGAGATGGTAACTCGTTAAACAACTTCTTCCGTGGTGCCCCAAATTCCTAATGAGTTAATTGTTACATGATTAGTTTAATCGAGTGACAATTAAACATAGGTAGTTGATTTGATAAAGAACAGTCGCCATATTAATAAAAGTCACGTCATGACAAGTGTAAGGGGGACCTTTTTACACAGGGGCATTGAGTGTTGAATTAACTTTGTTCATTGAATAAATGAAATAAGTATCACATTTTTTTGTGTTATTTGTTCACTCAGGTTCCCTTCATCTAATATTAGGTTTTGGTTGAAGATCTGATTTAGTGTAAAAAAATATGCAAAAATAGATAAATGGGTGCTTGCACACACAAACACACACACACACACACACACACACACACACACAATCTTCTACTGTAGAACTGCATGATCCAAAGCCCATCAGCAGCGTGATTCATGGTTATTTATTGAATGTGATTATTGTTCAGTAATCAGGAAACAGTCGGCTCAGCACCTGCACATTGAATAGGAAACCACAGAGGATTGGCATTTAGCCAGTAATGTGATGGAGGCTGATCGATAGGTGGTACATCCAATGCATCTTACTATTAGAAGCTGGGTCTTCTCTTTCTCCTAAGTACTTACTTACCTTATGAACTATGCTGTACTGTACTAAAAACTTGAAAAAGGAGAGAAATTGCTCAATATTTCACACACCAATTTCATCTCGATTTACCGGTACCTATATTTGGAAGCTACGGATTCAGAGTCTCTGTTCGCCACTGGCAGAGCAAACTGAATCTCATGGTGCCCCAACTCAAAGGTTGCGTCCCAAATTACACCCTATTCCCTATGTAGTGCACTTATTTTGACCAAGGCCCATAGTTGCACTCTAGGGAATAGGTTGCCTTTTGGGACACAACAAAGTAGACATTAATCCATCGGTTTACAAACGACAGACATCCCCCTCCCTGTGGTTCTAAGTGAGGATAAGGCTGGTGGATGTGGAAAGCCTAATACCTCTGACTTAGGTATTTACACTGAGTGTACAAAACATTATGAACACCAGCTCTTTCCATGACATAGACTGACCAGGTGAATCCAGGTGAAAGCTATGATCCCTTATTTATGTCTCTTGTTAAATCCACTTCAAATCAGTGTAGATGAAGAGGAGGAGACAGGTTAAAGAAGGATTTTTAAGCCTTGAGACAATTGAGACATGGATTGTGTATGTGTGCCATTCAGATGGTGAATGGCAAGACAAAAGATTTAAGTGCCTTTGAATGGGGTATGGTAGAAGGTGCCAGGAGCACCGGTTTGTGTCAAGAACTGAAACACTGCTTGGTTTCTCACGCTCAACAGTTTCCCGTGTGTATCAAGAATGGTCCACCACCCAAAGGACGTCCAGCCAACTGTGGGAAGCATTGGAGTCAACATGGGCCAGCATCTCTGTGGAACGCTTTCAACACCTTGTAGAGTCCATGCCCTGACAAACTCAATATTAGGAAGGTGTTAATATTTCTCCGGTAGAACCAGGGTTCAAATACTTGTATATGTGCTTGATTTAGCTTGCCTGGTTTAATAATGGACCAATAGAATTGTCCCAAAACTGTAAACCCTGCCTATCTGGTACTCTCAGGGCAGGCTAGAGCTTATCTCGGTTAAGTTCTGGATCCATACATGTTAAGAGAAGAGATAAAACGAGGATCGGAACCGGGACAAAGAGCTCCACCCTCTCTCTTTTTTCAAGTCTATGGGCCAAATTTCCCCTCCCCTTCTGAAATTCAAAGATACTAAAATCTGCAAAATCGTGATTTGTCCAAAGCACCAGAACTAATGCTGCTCATTATCTCATGCATCCCCTTGTATCATGACAGACCTACAGTACCATTTATGTTTACGTAGCCTATCCATGAGAGATTAGGCAAGAGCAAACACTCAAAGTATTTGAAAGATTTTGAATAGCATTTGAACCCAGGTCTGGTGTTTTTCCATGCCTCTAATGAGGGAGAAGTAGCGGTCTGAAGCAACTGGGTTTTCCTACCTACAAATAATTGGCTGTTGAGCTGTAGATGGATGTGACCGTCGGCGGGGGCCTTCTGTGTGGCGCCCGGGAAAGCGTCCACACGCAGCGAAGCCTCTTTCACGTTCCGCTCTGCTCGAACGCGGTGCCACCTGTCGTCATTTAGCGCCACGCCGCCCGTCTCCACATGCACCTCAAAGGGGCCATTGCCCACGTCAAACGAGAAGACCACCTCCATCGGTGCTGTAAGAGGGAGGGAGAGAGGAGGATGGGGGAGAGAAAGAGGAGGGTGCGAGGGAGGGAGAGAAAGAGAGATGGTCAGGCACACCAGATGAGTAGCATTTGGATGGGTGGTTAAATATCCCACTAGCAGAGAGTAGCAGCAGAGCTTTTACAGCCAAATAACTATCAAATAATATAAAAATGAAATCCCCCTGGACATCTAAATATTTTTCCTGACATTTTATTTCCGATCTATAAAAATGTCTATGAAAATCCTCATCTGGGCCCTGCAAGCGAAAATGACACACCACGGTAACTTTCATTGCTCAGACAAGATCGTTTGACTTTCTTTTTTTTTCACTTTCTTTCAGTTTTACGTCGACTGACTGATGAACTGTGAAGCGTTGTTGATCTGTTTATTGAAAATGGTGGTTGCTATGACCTTGAGTATCAACAGAATAAAGAAATATGAGGTGTTGTCATGCCGATACCAGTACAAACTGGCCTGACAACATTGTGTTCCAGTTCCACTCTCCCCGAGATCTATCATCATACGTATACACTGAGTGTACAAAACATTAGGAACCTCCCCTTTTGCCCTCAGAACAGCCTCAATTCATCGGGGTATGGACCACAAGGTGTCGAAAGCGTTCCACAGGGACGATGGCCCATGTTGTCTCCAATAATTCTCACAGTTGTCTCAAGTTGGCTGGATGTCCTTTGGGTGGTGGATCATTCTTTTTTTGTTTTGTTATTTTGTTATATTTTATTATTATTTTATATATGTTTTTAGATAAAAAGATAAATCATGTTTTGGGGGGTGGATCAGCTTTAATATTGCACAGAGATTGTAACTTCCATCAATGTACTTGTCTGCATCACTTCCAATCCCCCATATGGTTTTTTTCTTGCAAATATATATACAGTTGAAGTCGGAAGTTTACATGCACTTAGGTTGGAGTCATTAAAACTCATTTTTCAACCACTCCACAAATTTCTTGTTAACAAACTATAGTTTTGGCAAGTCGGTTAGGACATCTACTTTGTGCATGACACAAGTAATTTTTCCAACAATTGTTTATAGACAGATTATTTCCATTATAATTCACTGTATCACAATTCCAGTGGGTCAGAAGTAAGTTGACTGTGCTTTTAAACAGCTTGGAAAATTCTAGAAAATTATGTAATGGCTTTAGAAGCTTCTGATAGACTAAATGACATCATTTGATTCAATTGGAGGTGTACCTGTGGATGTATTTCAAGGCCTACCTTCATACTCAGTGCCTCTGAGACCAGAAGACATTTCTCCAAAAAGTACTATATTTGTCCCCATGTGCAGTTGCAAACCAGTCTGGCTTTTTTATGGCGGTTTTGGAGCAGTGGCCTCTTCCTTGCTGAGCGGCCTTTCAGGTTATGTCCATATAGGACTCGTTTGACTGTGGCTATAGATACTTTTGTACCTGTTTCTTCCAGCATCCTCACAAGGTCCTTTGCTGTTGTTCTGGAATTGATTTGCACTTTTCACACCAAAGTATGTTCATCTCTAGGAGACAGAACGCGTCTCCTTCCTGAGCGGTATGACAGCTGCGTGGTCCCATGGTGTTTATACTTGCATACTATTGTTTGTACAGATGAACGTGGTACCTTCAGGCATTGAACCAGGATGAACCAGACTTGTGGAGGTCTACAATTTTTTTTCTGAGGTTTTGGCTGATTTCTTTTGATTTTCCCATGATGTCAAGCAAAGAGGCAATGAGTTTGAAGGTAGGCCTTGAAATACATCCACAGGTACACCTCCAATTGACTCAAATTATGTCAATTAGCCTATCAGAAGCTTCTAAAGCCATGACATCATTTTCTGGAATTTTCCAAGCTGTTGAAAGGCACAGTCAACTTAGTGTACGTAAACTTCTGACCCACTGGAATTGTGATACAGTGAAATATAAGTGAAATAATCTGTCAATGAAGAATTGTTGGAAAAATTACTTGTGTCATACACAAAGTAGATGTCCTAACCGACTTGCCAAAACTATAGTTTGTTAACAAGACATTTGTGGAGTGGTTGAAAAATACGTTTTAATGACTCCAACCCTAGTATATGTAAACTTCCGACTTCAACTGTAAGTATAACCTTTGTATGACTGAAGCTTTTAGTGATAGGTCTAATGCTTTAATATTTAATAATTTCTGTCCTCCGAATTCATATTCATTATATAAATAGGCCCGTTTAATTTTGTCTGGCTTGCCATTCCAAATAAAATGGAATATTTTTTTCTCATTACAGTGGGGAAAAAAGTATTTAGTCAGCCACCAATTGTGCAAGTTCACCCACTTAAAAAGATGAGAGAGGCCTGTAATTTTCATCATAGGTACACGTCAACTATGACAGACAAATTGAGAAAAAAAATCCAGAAAATCACATTGTAGGATTTCTAATGAATTTATTTGCAAATTATGGTGGAAAATAAGTATTTGGTCACCTACAAACAAGCAATATTTCTGGCTCTCACAGACCTGTAACTTCTTCTTTAAGAGGCTCCTCTGTCCTCCACTCGTTACCTGTATTAATTCCACCTGTTTGAACTTGTTATCAGTATAAAAGACACCTGTCCACAACATCAAACAGTCACACTCCAAACTCCACTATGGCCAAGACCAAAGAGCTGTCAAAGGACACCAGAAACAAAATTGTAGACCTGCACCAGGCTGGGAAGACTGAATCTGCAATAGGTAAGCAGCTTGGTTTGAAGAAATCAACTGTGGGAGCAATTATTAGGAAATGGAAGACATACAAGACCACTGATAATCTCCCTCGATCTGGGGCTCCACGCAAGATCTCACCCCGTGGGGTCAAAATGATCACAAGAACGGTGAGCAAAAATCCCAGAACCACACGGGGGGACCTAGTGAATGACCTGCAGAGAGCTGGGACCAAAGTAACAAAGCCTACCATCAGTAACACACTACGCCGCCAGGGACTCAAATCCTGCAGTGCCAGATGTGTCACCCTGCTTAAGCCAGTACATGTCCAGGCCCATCTGAAGTTTGCTAGAGTGCATTTGGATGATCCAGAAGAGGATTGGGAGAATGTCATATGGTCAGATGAAACCAAAATAGAACTTTTTGGTAAAAACTAAACTCGTCGTGTTTGGAGGACAAAGAATGCTGAGTTGCATCCAAAGAACACCATACCTACTGTGAAGCATGGGGTGGAAACATCATGCTTTGGGGCTGTTTTTCTGCAAAAGCACCAGGACGACTGATCCGTGTAAAGGAAAGAATGAATGGGGCCATGTATCGTGAGATTTTGAGTGAAAACCTCCTTCCATCAGCAAGGGCATTGAAGATGAAACATGGCTGGGTCTTTCAGCATGACAATGATCCCAAACACACCGCCCGGGGCAACGAAGGAGTGGCTTCGTAAGAAGCATTTCAAGGTCCTGGAGTGGCCTAGCCAGTCTCCAGATCTCAACCCCATAGAAAATCTTTGGAGGGAGTTGAAAGTCCGTGTTGCCCAGCGACAGCCCCAAAACATCACTGCTCTAGAGGAGATCTGCATGGAGGTATTTGCCAAAATACCAGCAACAGTGTGTGAAAACCTTGTGAAGACTTACAGAAAACATTTGACCTGTGTCATTGCCAACAAAGGGTATATAACAAAGTATTGAGAAACTTTTGTTATTGACTAAATACTTATTTTCCACCATAATTTGCAAATAAATTCATAAAAAATCCTACAATGTGATTTTCTGGAATTTTTTTCTCATTTTGTCTGTCATAGTTGACGTGTACCTATGATGAAAATTACAGGCCTCTCTCATCTTTTTAAGTGGGAGAACTTGCACAATTGGTGGCTGACTAAATACTTTTTTTCACCACTGTACACTACGGTTTGGGGTCACAAGGTTTGGGGTCACTTAGAAATGTCCTTGTTTTCCATGAAAAGATATATGAAATGAGTTTGAATAGGAAATATAGCAAAATGAATATGAAATGTAGTCATTGACAAGGTTAGAAATAATGATTTTTAATTGAAATAATAATTGTGTCCTTCAAACTTTGTTTTCGTCAAAGAATCCTCCATTTGCAGTACATCACTGGGGCCAAGCTTCCTGCCATACAGGACCTGTATACCAGGCGGTGTCAGAGGAAGGCCCTCAAAATTGTCAAAGACTCCAGCCACCCTAGTCATAGACTGTTCTCTCTGCTACCGCACGGCAAGCGGTACCGGAGCGCCAATCTAGGTCCAAAAGGCTTATCAACAGCTTCGACCCCCAAGCCATGGCTACCCGGACTATTTGCACTGCCCCCCCACCCCCACCCCACCTTTTATGCTGCTGCTACTCTGTTAATTATTTATGCATAGTCACTTTAACTCTACCCACATGTACATATTACCTCAACTACCTCA
Organism: Coregonus clupeaformis; assembly: GCF_020615455.1. Lineage (NCBI taxonomy): Eukaryota > Metazoa > Chordata > Actinopteri > Salmoniformes > Salmonidae > Coregonus > Coregonus clupeaformis. The sequence continues at coordinate 49,436,395 of NC_059206.1, forward strand.
ACTACCTCAACTAGCCAGTGCCCCCGCACATTGACTCCGCACCGGTAACCCCCTGTATATAGCCTCCCTACTGTTATTTTATTTTACTTCTGCTCTTTTTTTCTCAACACTTTTTTGTGTAAAATAAATGCATTGTTGGTTAAGGGCTGTAAGTAAGCATTTCACGGTAATGTCTACACCTGTTGTATTCGGCGCATGTGGCAAATAAAAATTTGATTTGATTTGATTTTAAATAATGATTGCATAGTTTGGAGCTGTGATTTGGGTCATTGTCTTGTTGTAGGAGGAAATTGGCTCCAATCAAGCGCCGTCCACAGGGTATGGCATGGCGTTGCAAAATGGAGTGATAGCCTTCCTTCTTCAAGATCCCTTTTATCCTGTACAAATCTCCCACTTTACCACGGCCAAAGCACCCCCAGACCATCACATTGCCTCCACCATGCTTGACAGATGGCATCAAGCACTCCTCCAGCATCTTTTCATTTGGTCTGCGTCTCACAAATGTTCTTCTTTGTGATCCAAACACCTCAAACTTCGATTTGTCTGTCCATAACACTTTTTTTCCCAATCTTCCTCTGTCCAGTGTCTGTGTTCTTTTGCCCATCTTAATCTTTTCTTTTTATTGGCCAGTCTGAGATATGGTTTTTTCTTTGCAACTCTGCCTAGAAGGTCAGCATCCCAGAGTCGCCTCTTCACTGTTGACGTTGAGACTGGTGTTTTGCGGGTACTATTTAATGAAGCTGCCAGTTGAGGAACTGTGAGGCGTCTGTTTCTCAAACTAGACACTCTAATGTATTCGTCCTCTTGCTCAGTTGTGCACCGGGGCCTCCCACTCCTCTTTCTATTCTGGTTAGAGCCAGTTTGTGTTGTTCTGTGAAGGGAGTAGTACACATCGTTGTACGAGATCTTCAGTTTCTTGGCAATTTGTCGCATAGAATAGCCTTCATTTCTCAGAACAAGAATAGACTGACTAGTTTCAGAAGAAAATTATTTGTTTCTGGCCATTTTGAGCCTGTAATCAAATCAACTAGTCTCAAGAAGGCCAGTTTTATTGCTTCTTTAATCAGCACAACAGTTTTCAGCTATGCTAACAAAATTGCAAAAGGGTTTGCTAATGATCAATTAGCCTTTTAAAATGATAAACTTGGATTAGCAAACACAACGTTCCATTGGAACACAGGACTGATGGTTGCTGATAATGGGCCTCTGTACGCCTATGTAGATATTCCATTTAAAATCAGCCGTTTCCAGCTACAATAGCCATTTACAACATTAACAATGTCTACACTGTATTTCTGATCAATTTGATGTTATTTTAATGGACAAAGATATTGCTTTTCTTTCGTAAACAAGGACATTTCTAAGTGACCCCAAGCTTTTGAAAGGTAGTGTAATTTAAAAAGACAGGTATTTACCTTTCCATGGTAGCAAGATCTTATCTATTTTTGCTAACTTTCTATTAAAATGTATTGGAGTGAGATCATTTATTTCATTTGGGATATGTATTCCAAGTATATCCACATCACCATCAGACCATTTTATTGGTAAAGTACACGGTAATGTAAAAAAAAAATTGTGATCCAATACGTAATATAGTACATTTAGCATAATTTGGTTGTAATCCAGAGAGGTTAGAAAATGTATCTAGATCCTCTATGAGGCTGTGGAGGGATTCAAGTTGCTGAATCATCAGCATACAATGACACCTTTGTTTTTAAGCCCTGGATTTCTAATCCCTTGATATTATTGTTGGATCTGATTTTAATAGCTAACATTTCAATGGCCATAATAATAATATATAATAATAATAGATATACCAATAGTGGACAACCTTGTTTTACTCCTCTTGACAGTTTAAAACTTTCAGAGAAATAGCCATTATTTACTATTTTACACCTAGGGTTACTATACATAATTTTAACCCATTTTATAAGAGATTCTCCAAAATTGAAATGCTCCAGACATTGATATATAAACTCCAGTCGTACTTTATCAAATGCCTTTTCAAAGTCTGCTATGAATAGCAGGCCTGGTTTCCCAGATTTTTCATAGTATTCTATTGTTTCCAGTACTTGCCTTATATTATCTCCAATGTAATGTCCGACAATACCTTTTTAATTCTATACGCTATACATTTTGCTAGAATTTTTGCATCACAACACTGAAGTGTAAGGGGCCTCCAATTTTTTTAATGGACTGGATCTTTATATTTCCCACTTGTATCCTGTTTCAGTAATAATGAAATCAGACCTTCTTATTGAGTGTCTGATAATCTACCATTTACATAGGAGTGGTTAAAACATGTTAATAATGGTCCTCTGAGTATATCAAAAAAGGTTTGGTATACCTCGACTGGTATGCCATCCAACCCTGGAGTTTTCCCGGACTTAAATCTTTAATTGCATCCAGAAGTTCCTCCTCTGTAATTTTCAGTATGGCTGTTAATTTTACATTATCAATAGAAAAAAAATCCCTACAATTAGCTTCAGTTAGAAGAGATGGAGGCGATTTTAGTCATTTAGCAGATGATCTTATCCAGATTGACTTACAGTTAGTGAGTGCATACATTTTCATACTGGCCTACTGTGGGAATCGAACCCACAACCCTGGCGTTGCAAGCGCCATGCTCTACCAACTGAGCTACACGGGACATTTGCTTAAAGTACTTTGCTTCCTCCTTCAAAATATCCTTTGGTGAATCATGGGTGACTCCGTCATTTGTAACCAGTTTCAGTAAATTATTTTTTGTAGCATTTCTATGTTGAAGATTAAAAAATAATTTGGTGCATTTTTCCCCATATTCCATCCAGTTTGCTTTATTTTTATAATATATTACACTTGATCTTGAATAAGTTTTTCCATTTATTTTTGTTTTTCCACTAATTTATCATTCTTGATACACACGGGAACCTATTGAGCGTGAAAACCCAGCAGCGTAGCAGTTCTTGATACACTTAAACCGGTGCCCCATTCAAAGGCACTTAAATATTTTGTCTTGTCCATTAAGCCCCTGAATGGCACACATACACAATCCATGTCTCAATTGTCTCAAGGCTTAAAAATCCTTCTTTAACCTGTCTCCTCCCCTTCATCTACACTGATTGAAGTGGATTTAACAAGTGATATCAATAAGGGATCATAGCTTTCACCTGGATTCACCTGGTCAGTCTATGTCATGGAAAGAGCAGGTGTTCCTAATGTTTTGTACACTCAGTGTACAACACGCACATCCAAATCCTAATTTACAACAAAAACATCCACTGCTGGCCTGGCAGTTGGCTCCACTATACAGTAGCTAGCTGTCTTTTTTCCCCCTTGAAAACATTTGTCAGGCATTTTTCTCATTCATTCAGCGCATATGTTCATACATGGCTGTGTAATTGATGCTCCTCCTGCCTGCCCATCTGTAGGACGATGGGATCTTATCTGAATGGATCATGTTAATGAATAGGATCTTGGAAGAGCTCAGGGCAGCACACAAACGCGCATGCACACACACACACACAAAGGTTTGCATGCACACACAAATGCACACACACACACCACTGTGCATAGGAAGCTGAGGGCAGGGCCGGAGTCTGTCATCAAACACTTCTCTGGTCTGCATGGCGGTGACAAAAACTCTGTGAAAAAGCTAATAATCTATTCTGATCTCTTTAGTATTCACTGCACAGCTAGCTTCCCTTTCTGCCTCTTAAGAACACACACATACACACCAATGCCGACACACCCACATGCACACACCCATGCACACAGGCACACACACACAACCTCATTGTGCATGGGGGCCTGACAGGGAATGTAACAGCAACGGTAAGGTTAAAAATAGCATCCACATTAACAGTTCAATAACTTTGTCAACAAATTAGGGGGTGAATGAATATTCATTATTCTGTATAAATGGTTATATTTCCATAGGATATACTTTGATTAAGCCTGAAGAGTCAGTTGTGCAACTTTTACTAGTCTACATGGACGCTCAATCGATAACATGGTATGGCTGTGATTTTACAAACACCTCACAACAATAGACACGTCTGTCTGTACTATAGGTACATATCATGCCGTGTCCCCAGTAATTCAGTTTAGTGGGGTTAAGGGGCTTTAATTAAGCTTTGTGAAGTCAGTGATGTGTACAGATGTAGGTTCTTAATTTGATCCCCCTGTCGCAGGAAATATTGAAATGTAAAACTTGTAGTGTATTTGAGGTTTAAAAAGGCTTCTGAAGTTTGTAATTTCCATACTGAAATTTCAGACTTGATTTTCCCTTATGAAAAATGTATCACCCCCTACAAAAATGGCCATTCATTATAATCCACATAATAATTCACATTTCCTGTTGCTGTAGGATAATTTTCCTGCTGTAGAAAACTGGCTCAAATTAAGATCCTACATCTGTAGAATGGGTCGTTACAGCAGGAACATACCCCTACACTCTGGTAGGTCTCTCTATGCAGGCCTCCCATCCATCACCCCTGGCTATTGTCTCTACAGACAATAACATCTAGCACCTCGACAACAAAGTTAACACTCCGCTACAGATGTAAAAAAAAATGAGTCCTGACAATACAGAATAGAAAGGCTTCTTCCCTCCTAAGTCGGCATCCTCCAATCGCAAAGGCTCATGGGGATTCGGGGTATTCTACCGGAGTGTGGATTTGTTGCCATGGGACCAGGAGAAGGCATATGAAACAATAACAGTCACAGCACCAGACCATAATGTAGAGACAAAACTTCTAACTCCGGGCCCATAATAATGCAGTTCTATCTAAACAGGAGTCAACATAAAATAAGTATATCAGCGCCAAAGTCTGTGCTTCACTTTAACAATGGCAGTCCCATAATTTCCCCAAGGAGAGTACGCTCATGATGTCTGTGTAGCACCGCAGACTCCCTCTATCATATGTCGTCTCAGAAAAGGAGTTTCACGCTTTACCGCTGCTTTACAAATAGACCAATATTTTATCTTTAGAAAGCACCGTTCAAAGTGTTAGAACTTTACAATCTCTGCAATTGCAATATCTCTGACAATGAGCTGACCTACTAAGCCAAATCATGTTCCACGCCATGGAGAAAGATGATGTGCTGCATTCAAGCCAAATAATATTGTAACAATATTCGGAGATGTGTATTGCATTCAAGCTTAATCTTTTTCTAACATCATGGTCGAAGAGGATGTGCATTGCATTCAAGCTAACACCATTCAAATATGTTAACGCCTATTGCATTCAAGCTAAATTGTGCCTAACAGCATTGGAAGATGTGTATTGCATTCAAGCAATTGCCAAATTCAGGACCTATTATATTCAAGATGAACACCATGGTCAGTTCTCTCCACAGAAGTTCAGTGAATTTTAGTTAGTGCAGCTTTTCCTTTCCCCGTCTATATGCTTTTTGAACCCTGCACCCAAAGACTATTGATCATGAACTATTGAGTCAAGCATTCTCTCCACAGTGGTATCATCCATTTACATTTTTTTACATTTACATTTTAGTCATTTAGCAGACGCTCTTATCCAGAGCGACTTACAGTTAGTGAGTGCATACATTTTCATACTGGCTCCCCGTGGGAAACGAACCCACAACTCTGGCGTTGCAGGCGCCATGCTCTACCAACTGAGCTACAGGGGACCGCTCTACTTACAGCTGAGTTCAACCCGTATGAAGTCTTTAATGCCCAGGTTTTCCAGGAAGACCCCTGAAGAGGTGGTGGTTTTGAACAGGAAGGAGATGTCTGCACTGAGCTCTCCGTGGAACGTGGGGAAGTGCAGGTACGATGTCTCTTTGTTGAAGAACGCTGCGTTCCAGAAGTTCTCTAGGAAAATGAAGCAAATAATACATAATAATTACAATTTATACTGTTTATACTTTTATACAGTTATAATGTTTTTTTTGTCTTCTATGCTGTTTTACATCTTGTATGTACCAATCCGTCACCACACAGGAAGTGCCCTCTCAGGAAATAAAAGTTGTTTAAGTTCTGCTTTGCTTCTTTAACAATATGAATGGTGCTCATTGAGCAAAAGGGTGCTAATTGGACACAAGGGTCTAAATAGACTGAGAATTAAATAAGATGTGGCTTTGAGTATACTGTCCCCAACTCAGTCCATTATAATAATGATCCATTGATGAGACGGTCAGGCCAACAGTTTCTACTAATAATATTCCACCATTGTTTTCCCCGTTTATGTAATATTTGTAGGCAACCAAGGCAATTAGGAATAACAAAGAGATGGAGATGTGTGATTATTTCATTATTGTCTGATTAACAACAACGACTACCTACTGCCATCAGCATAACAACATAAAAGAGAGAACATTATTGTTTTTTTACAATTCGGCTAATGTGGTATATCCCTATGCATAATTAGGTTATGTACATAATCAGAGTGCAAGATGAAGAGAATGTTGCATTAGCATCAAACAGGTGTGGAACGAATGACTGAGCTAAATAAAGCATCTTGTAGTCTATTACTGTGCTCAGGTCATTTATCTGCATTTGTTTGAATCACAGCCTGTGTGTACTGCACATACTCAATTTCCATATAGCAAATAATGGACAGATAGATTAACTGATAGACTGACATACAGTTGAAGTTGGAAGTTTACATACACCTTAGCCAAATACATAAAAACGCCGTTTTTCACAATCCCTGACGTTTAATCCTAGTAAAAATTCCCTGTCTTAGGTCAGTTAGGATCACCACTTTATTTTAAGAATGTGAAATGTCAGAATAATAGTAGAGAGAATGATTTATTACAGCTTTTATTTATTTCATCACATTCCCAGTGGGTCAGAAGTTTACATACACTCAATTAGTATTTGGTAGCATTGCCTTTAAAATTGTTTAACTTGGGTCAAACGCTTCGGGTAGCCTTCCACAAGCTTCCCACAATAAAATGGGTGAATTTTGTCCCATTTCTTCTGACAGAGCTGGTGTAACTGAATCAGGTTTGTAGGCCTTCTTGCTCGCACACGCTTTTTCAGTTCTGCCCATAACTTTTCTATAGGATTGAGGTCAGGGCTTTGTGATGGCCACTCCAATACCTTGACTTTCTTGTCCTTAAGCCATTTTGCCACAACTTTGGAAGTATGCTTGGGGTCATTGTCCATTTGGAAGACCCATTTGCGACCAAGCTTTAACTTCCTGACTGATGTCTTGAGATGTTGCTTCCATATATCCACATAATTTTCCTTCCTCATGATGCCATCTATTTTGTGAAGTGCACCAGTCCCTCCTGTAGCAAAGCACCCCCACAGCATGATGCTGCCACCCCCGTGCTTCACGGTTGGGATGGTGTTCTTCAGCTTGCAAGCCACCCCCTTTTTCCTCCAAACATAACGATGGTCATTATGGCCAAACAGTTCTATTTCTGTTTAATCAGACCAGAGGAAATTTCTCCAAAAAGTACGATCTTTGTCCCCATGTGCAGTTGCAAACCGTAGTCTGGCTTTTCTATGGCGGTTTTGGAGCAGTGGCTTCTTCCTTGCTGAGTGGCCTTTCAGGTTATGTCGATATAGGACTCGTTTTACTGTGGATATAGATACTTTTGTACCGGTTTCCTCCAGCATCTTCACAAGTACGTTCATCTCTAGGAGACAGAATGCGTCTCCTTCCTGAGCGGTATGACGGCTGCGTGGTCCCATGGTGTTTGTACTTGCGAACTATTGTTTGTACAGATGAACATGGTACCTTCAGGCGTTTGGAAATTGCTCCCAAGGATGAACCAGACTTGTGGATGTCTACAATTTTTTTTCTGAGGTCTTGGCTGATTTCTTTTGATTTTCCCATGATGTCAAGCAAAGAGGCACTGAGTTTGAAGGTAGGCCTTGAAATACATCCACAGGTACACCTCTAATTGACTCAAATTATGTCAATTAGCCTATCAGAAGCTTCTAAAGCCATGACATCATTTTCTAGAATTTTCCAAGCTGTTTAAAGGCACAGTCAACTTAGTGTATGTAAACTTCTGACCCACTGGAATTGTGATACAGTGAATTATAAGTGAAATAATCTGTCTGTAAACAATTATTTGTGTCATGCACACAGTAGATGTCCTAACCGACTTGCTAAAAATATAGTTTGTTAACAAGAAATTTGTGGAATGGTTGAAAAACGAGTTTGTATCAACTGTATCAAAAGCGAGCATACAGTATTCAGTATGACCCAGTCAATATATCTGGGGAGGGTCAGTAATGGAGAAAATAATGGACTGATACAGTAGAATGACTAATTGACTTAATATACTTACTATTTAACCCAGAGGAAGGCACTGTGCGCCAAAACGTTGGTGCTACCCAATAAACCATTGGGAGTATAGAGTGAATGACTATTTTAATTATTTAATCACTTGATACTTACTGTCGCCATGACACCTAAGTGGGCTGACTCTATAGGCTGCCTCTGATTCAGGTCTCTGTATATCCCCCACCACCACCCATCTGACTGGTAGATTCTCCTTATGGGTGAGCAGGCCAGAGTCAGCAGCCCTGTTGGAAATAAGAGCAGGTTAGCGTTTTTCGTCATGAATCTTGTTCTGGAGGCACCTCTGAAGAGTGGTCTTGTGCTGGATGCAGAACTGAGCAATTTCCCCTTAGATAGGCCAGCTGCAAAGTCAGGCTATATTTTTGTTTTCATGAATTTTTACAATATAGCCAATTTTGACTTTGCAGCTGGCCTATCTAAGGGAAAATATCTCTGTTCTGCCTCCAGCACAAGACTCATGACAATAAACAGAGTAACAACATACAACGTAAAAAACAGTTTAGTCAATCAGACCTGTGTTCAAATAGTACTTGTATCTAGTATCTTTTAAATACACTGAACAAAAATATAAACACAACATGCAACACTTTCAAAGATTTTACAGTTCATATAAGGAAATCAGTTAATTGAAATAAATAAATTAGGCCCTAATCTATGGATTTCACATGACTGGGAATACAGATATGCATCTGTTGGTCACAGATACCTTAAAAAAAAAGTAGGGTTGTGGATCAGAAAACCAGTCAGTATCTGGTGTGACCACGATTTGGCTCATGCAGTGCGACACATCTCCTTCACATAGAGTTGATCAGGCTGTAGATTGTTGCCTGTGGAATGTTGTCCCACTCCTCTTCAATGGCTGTGCGAAGTTTCTGGATATTGGCGGGAACTGGAACACGCTGTCGTACATGTCGATTCAGAGCATCCCAAACATGCTCAATGGGTGACACGTCTGGTGAGTATGCAGGCCATGGAAGAACTGGGACATTTTCAGCTTCCAGGAATTGTGTACAGATCCTTGCGACATGGTTCTGTGCATTACCATGCTGAAACATGAGGTGATAGCGGCGGATGAATGGCACGACAATGGGCCTCATGATCTCATCACGGTACCTCTGTGCATTCAAATTGCCATCGATAAAATGCAATTGTGTTCGTTGTCCGTAGCTTATGCCTGCCCATACCATAACTCCACTGCCACCATGGGGCACTCTGTTCACAAGGTTGACATCAGCAAACCACTTGCCCACACGACGCCATACAAGCTGTCTGCCATCTGCCTGGTACAGTTGAAACCGGGATTCATCCATGAAGAGCACACTTCTCCAGCGTGCCAGTGGCCATCGAAGGTGAGCACTGAAGTCGGTTAGGACGCCGAACTGCAATCAGGTCAAGACCCTGGTGAGTACGACGAGCACGCTGTGAGCTTCCCTGAGAAGGTTTCTGACAGTTTTTACAGAAAATCTTCAGTTCTGCAAACCCACAGTTTAATCAGCAGTCCGGGTGGCTCGTCTCAGACCATCCCGCCGGTGAAGAAGCCGGATATGGAGGTCCTGGGCTGGCGTGGTTACACGTGGTCTGTGGTTGCGAGGCCGGTTGGACGTACTGCCAAATTCTCTAAAACGACGTTGGAGGCAGCTTACGGTAGAGATATGAACATTACATTCTCTGGCAACAGCTCTGGTGAACATTCCTGCAGTCAGCATGCCAATTGCCATGCATGCAATTGCATGCTCACTCAAAACTTCAGACATCTGTGGCATTGTGTTATGTGACAAAACTGCACATTTTAGAGTGGCCTTTTATTGTCCCCAACACAACGTGCACCTGTGTAATGATCATGCTGTTTAATCAGCTTCTTGATATGCCACACCTGTCAAGTGGATGGATTATCTTGGCAAAGGAGAAATGCTCACTAACAGAGATGTAAACAAATTTGTGCACAACATTTGAGAGAAATAATATTTTTGTGTGTATGGAAAATGTCAGGAATCTTTTATTTCAGGTCATGAAACATTGGACCAACACTTTACATGTTGCGTTTATATTTTTGTTTAGTATACTTTAACTGCGCCTGATTGCCCTTGCCTGGTCTATAGGAACCAAAGAAATAGTCACAGAAGTGCAAACATTGCACATCTGGCACCACCAGGCATGCTCAATCAAGCACTCAAAGTATTTGAAAGAAAACAAATACTATTTGAACCATAGGAGGTTGGTCGCACCTTACTTGGGGAGGATGGGCTTGTGGTAATGGCTTGAGCGGAACAGGGAGTGGAATTGTATCAAATACATCAAACACATGGTTTCCATGTGTTTGATGCCATTCCATTTGCTCCGTTCCAGTAATTATTATGAGCCGTCCTCCCCTCAGCAGCCTCTATTGATTTGAACCCATTTCTGCAGTCCATAACAACTTTAGAATAGGAAATAGAAAAGGAAATTGTGCAAATACTAACAACCACCATCCAGATTATGTTTATTTTAACTTTCAGATGCTGTTTATGTTCTTGCAGGCTTATAGCACTGGCTATAAAAATGATATCTAAAAATACAAATGCCGGTGAGAGAACAAGGCCCTTTCTGAATATGATTAAATATTGAAAGGCGGATCTCAGTCAGTATAGTTCCTATTGAGTATAACTACATGTTATACTACAGCCTGTTTGGGCAGGGAACCTAGGGAAAGAGGGTAAGGGAGGGAAAGACATAGGAAATGATGGGGTAAAGGAGATGAAGAGTAGTGGCTATTCAGAAGAGGAGGAAGAAATAAGCAAAGTGAGAGAGAGAGAGAGAGAGAGGAAGAGAGAGAAAGAATGAGGGAAAAAAGAGAGAGAGAGCGAAGTAACAAGGGAAACATTTTGAGAATGAGTTGTATTGGTGATGGTGTTGTACCATTCTTTGTGGTCAGCATCACAATTGCAGTAGTGGTCTGAGTCGATACAGTTACCCTGAAGACCGCAGCCACACTGCTGGCTCCCTGGTACTGCCCCGCCCCAGTACGTCTGGGGCTCGTCTGTACGACCCACCCACCATGTGAACGGAGATCCATCTGAGACACACACACACACACACACTTATTCAAAAACCTTACAGACTCCCAAACTCTTGTTAATGTATTTACATGTAGGGCATTGGACGTTTGGGCACTAATGTAAAAACATTAAGCTCAGGGTATTGTAAATGTCTCCTAAACAGGTCGGACAAGATATGTTTTACCTAGAGATCAGTTAAGTGCTATTTTCAATGACGACACTGATGATATAGCGCCGGAAGAACAGCGCCGGAAGAAGATGGCTGCCGTTTTACAGCCCTCTAACCAATTGTACTATTATGTGTGTTTTTCCGCGTTATTTGTAATTTATTTTGTACATGATGTTTCTGCCATCGTCTCTTATAACCAAAGAGAGCTTCTGGATATCAGGACAGCGATTACTCACCTCGAATTGGACGAAGACTTTTTCTTCAACGAGGCGTTCGCGAAGGATATCATACAGACACCCGACAAGGCCCAGATCCCCGTCATTCGCGTGAGGAAGAGACGGAGATATCGTGGACGCAGATCCGGGTGCCTTGTAAGGATCCGACGGCGAACGAGTAAACTGCCTCTCCCATCAATCCTATTAGCCAACGTTCAATCTTTTGAGAATAAAATTGACGATTTAAGATTACGGTTATCCTACCAACGGGACATTAAAAACTGTAATATCTTATGTTTCACGGAGTCGTGGCTGAACGACAACAATGACAACATTCAGCTAGCGGGCTATACGCTACATCGACAGGACAGAACTGCAGACTCTGGTAAGACAAGGGGTGGCGGTCTGTGTATATTTGTAAACAACAGCTGGTGCACAAAATCAAATACTAAGGAAGTCTCAAGGTTTTGCTCGCCTGAGGTAGAGTATCTTATGATAAGCTGTAGACCACACTATTTACCAAGAGAGTTTTCATCTATATTTTTCATAGCTGTCTATTTACCACCACAAACCAATGCTGGCATTAAGATTGCACTGAATGAGTTGTACAAGGCCATTAATCAACAGGAAAACGCTCATCCAGATGCAGCGCTCCTAGTAGCCGGGGACTTTAATGCAGGGAAACTTAAATCCGTTCTACCTCATTTCTACCAGCATGTTAAATGTGCAACCAGAGGGGAAAAAACTCTAGACCACCTTTACTCCACACACAGAGACGCATACAAAGCTCTCCCTCGCCCTCCATTTGGCAAATCTGACCATAACTCTATCCTCCTGATTCCTGCTTATAAGCAAAAACTGAAGCAGGAAGCACCAGTGATTCGGCTAATAAAAAAGTGGTCAGATGACGCAGATGCTAAGCTACAGGACTGTTTTGCTAGCACAGACTGGAACATGTTCCGGGATTCTTCAGACAGCATTGAGGAGTACACCACATCAGTCACTGGCTTCATCAATAAGTGCATCGATGATGTCGTCCCCACAGTGACCGTACGTACATACCCCAACCAGAAGCCATGGATTACAGGAAACATCCGCACTGAGCTAAAGGGTAGAGCTGCCGCTTTCAAGGAACGGGACTCTAACCCGGACGCTTATAAGAAATCCCGCTATGACCTCCGACGAACCATCAAACAGGCAAAGAGTCAATACAGGTCTAAGATTGAATCATACTACACTGGCTCTGACGCTCGTCGGATGTGGCAGGGCTTGAAAACTATTACAGACTACAAAGGGAAGCACAGCCGCGAGCTGCCCAGTGACACAAGCCTACCAGACGAGCTAAACCACTTCTATGCTCGCTTCAAGGCAAGCAACACTGAAGCATGCATGAGAGCACCAGCTGTTCCGGACGACTATGTGATCACGCTCTCCGTAGCCGATGTGAGTAAGACTTTTAAGCAGGTCAACATTCACAAGGCCGCAGGGCCAGACGGATTACCAGGACGTGTACTCCGAGCATGTGCTGACCAACTGGCAAGTGTCTTCACTGACATTTTCAACATGTCCCTGACTGAGTCTGTAATACCAACATGTTTCAAGCAGACCACCATAGTCCCCGTGCCCAAGAACTCTAAGATAACCTGCCTAAATGACTACCGACCCGTAGCACTGACGTCTGTAGCCATGAAGTGCTTTGAAAGACTGGTCATGGCTCACATCAACAGCATAATCCCAGAAACCCTAGACCCACTCCAATTTGCATACCGCCCCAACAGATCCACAGATGATGCAATCTCTATCGCACTCCACACTGCCCTTTCCCACCTGGACAAGAGGAACACCTACGTGAGAATGCTATTCATTGACTACAGCTCAGCATTCAACACCATAGTGCCCTCTAAGCTCATCACTAAGCTAAGGATCCTGGGACTAAACACCTCCCTCTGCAACTGGATCCTGGACTTCCTGACGGGCCGCCCCCAGGTGGTAAGGGTAGGTAACAACACATCTGCCACACTGATCCTCAACACGGGGGCCCCTCAGGGGTGCGTGCTCAGTCCCCCTCCTGTACTCTCTGTTCACCCATGACTGCATGGCCAGGCACGACTCCAACACCATCATTAAGTTTGCCGACGACACAACAGTGGTAGGCCTGATCACCGACAACGATGAGACAGCCTATAGGGAGGAGGTCAGAGATCTGGCCGTGTGGTGCCAGGACAACAACCTCTCCCTCAACGTGACCAAGACAAAGGAGATGATTGTGGACTACAGGAAAAAAAAGAGGACTGAGCACGCCCCCATTCTCATCGACGGGGCTGTAGTGGAACAGGTTGAGAGCTTCAAGTTCCTTGGTGTCCACATCACCAAAGAACTATCATGGTCCAAACACACCAAGACAGTCGTGAAGAGGGCACGACAAAGCCTATTCCCCCTCAGGAGACTAAAAAAATTTGGCATGGGTCCTCAGATCCTCAAAAAATTCTACAGCTGCACCATCGAGAGCATCCTGACTGGTTGCATCACCGCCTGGTATGGCAACTGCTTGGCCTCTGACCGCAAGGCACTACAGAGGGTAGTGCGTACGGCCCAGTACATCACTGGGGCAAAGCTCCCTGCCATCCAAGACCTCTATACCAGGCGGTGTCAGAGGAAGGCCCTCAAAATTGTCAAAGACTCCAGCCACCCTAATCATAGACTGTTCTCTCTGCTACCGCACGGCAAGCGGTACCGGAGTGCCAAGTCTAGGTCCAAAAGACTTCTCAACAGCTTCTACCCCCAAGCCATAAGACTCCTGAACAGCTAATCATGGCTACCTGGACTATTTGCACTGCCCCCCCACCCCATCCTTTTTACGCTGCTGCTACTCTGTTAAGTATTTATGCATAGTCACTTTAACTCTACCCACATGTACATATTACCTCAACTACCTCAACTAGCCGGTGCCCCCGCACATTGACTATGCAACGGTACCCCCCTGTATATATAGCCTCCCTACTGTCACTTTATTTTACTGTATATATAGCCTCCCTACTGTCACTTTATTTCACTTCTGCTCTTTTTTCTCAACACTTTTTTGTTGTTGTTTTATTCTTACTTTTTTTGTTTAAAATAAATGCACTGTTGGTTAAGGGCTGTAAGTAAGCATTTCACTGTAATGTCTGCACCTGTTGTATTCGGCGCATGTGACCAATAAAATTTGATTTGATTTGATTTGATTTGATTTGATATATAACAGAGACACCTTCCACAAAAAGACTGGAACAAGAGGAGAGAGAGTGTGCTTTATAGAGAATGGTTAAGTCACCACTTCCGGACTTTGCTGATCACGCTCCCCTCATTATTCTTAATTTGACATTTTCCAACATTATTTATTTAGCTTTGACATTGTTTTCCTCTTCTCTCAGTCAGCCTCTACAGTAACAAGACAGCTAATGGACAGCAATTACTCTGTGAAGCTGTGCGTTGCCTTGTTTCATGTTCATTTGCAGGTCTTAAATAGTAATTACAAGGTTGTCGAAACTACAAATTAATACCATATGATAAACACCAACGACACACCAAACAACAAAAATAAACAAATCACCTAAAAGCTAACTCACTCAGTGCATGTCTCATATCCAGAAATTATTAATATTCTATCACAACACAATGGCGTTAGGCCTACATACATTACTCAAAGAAAATAAATCTCCCCTCCAAACCTAAATTAGTTTGCAAGAAAGAGCATAATAATCCAATTGTGACGTCTACTTAAGCTCTGCGTGTGGCGTGCAGTACTCCCTCTCACAGGGTGTCTCCCAAATGGCACCCTATTCCCTATATAGTGCAGTACTTTTGGCCTTTTGGAACGCATGCACTGACTCACAGTCGGCCGAGTGAGCAGCTTTTTAATCATCCTGACCTTTATGGCTGGCTGGGATCAATACTGTTAATAAAAAGGGCTTACCTGGTGTGTTTAAGAGGCGTGACTTTCTACAGTGGTAGAAGACTTCCTGCTCGCAGTGCTCTGCCTGGGTAATTATGGCCCCGAGCTGTTCTTCATCGGCCGAATAGTTAAAATAGGCTAAATGCTGATTTATCCGAGAGGAGGCCTTTAATTTGGTTAGCTCCGTGTTATTGTGTTGGATCACCATCCATGTTTTATCTGGAGGAGAAGGAGAGAGAGAGAGAGAGAGAGAGAGAGAGAGAGAGAGAGAGAGAGAGAGAGAGAGAGAGAGAGAGAGAGAGAGAGAGAGAGAGAGGAGCAGCAAGTAAGGTAAGTCAGGGGTTCCCAAACGTTTTCACTCAGGGGAGTGGCATGGCTATTCAGCAGCCTGATGGTCTGAGGGTAGAAACTATTGGCCAGTCTTCAAGTTTTTGCCATGATGCTCCTGTACTGCCTGCGTACTGCTAGGTGATTGAAACGGGGAGAACAGGGCATGGCTTGGGTGGCTGGGGTCCCTGATGATCTTCTTGGCCTTCCTGCAACACCTGGTGTTGTAGGTGTCCTGTAGGGAAGGCAGGCAGTGTGCACTCAATGGTGCGTTCGGCTGCACGCATCACCCTCTAAAGCCACAGCTCATAGCTCAGTTACTTACTGAGAGACATCAACTGCACCCTAAACGAGGTGCCTATCTGTTTCCGTCAGTGAGGGAGATAACTAAAGCGCCACTGGCGGGCAATAAGCCAGTACCATACGCTAGTGTTGGTGGCCCTTTAGTTGAACCCCACTTTGCTGCTATAACAGGCTCCACTCTTCTGGGAAGGCTTTCCACTAGATGTTGGAACATTGCTGCGGGGACTTGCTTCCATTCAGCCACAAGCATTACTGAGGTTGGGCACTGATGTTGGCCGATTAGGCCTGGCTCACAGTCGTCGATGGGGTTGAGGTCAGAGCTCTGTGCAGGCCAGTCAAGTTCTTCTCTTCAGTAAGGCCATTCTACTGCGAATATTTGTCTATGGAGATTGCTTGGCTGTGTGCTCAATTTTATACACCTGTCAGCAATGTGTGTGGCTGAAATAGCTGAATCCACTAATTTGAAGGGGTGTCCACATACACATTTATATATATAGTGTATTTGAGGTTTAAAAAGGCTTCTGAATTTTGAAAATTCCACTTTGAAATTTCAGACTTGATTTCCCTTTATGAAAAATTCCCATTATAATATAATATAATATAATATGCCATTTAGCAGACGCTTTTATCCAAAGCGACTTACAGTCATGCGTGCATAATTTTTTTTTGTGTATGGGTGGTCCCGGGGATCGAACCCACTACCTTGGCGTTACAAGCGCCGTGCTCTACCAGCTGAGCTACAGAGGACCACGATTATAAAAAATTCAAAAAAATTCCATCAATTATAATCCACAGAATAATTCAAATTTCCTGTTGCTGCAGGATTATTTTCCTGCTAGCAAACTGGCTCAAATTAAGATCTAACATATGTATACATTAGGCAATGGTAGAAACTACAAGAAGATTATCAGAAAACTGTCTCAGTGCTGCCATTGGTTATGTATGCAATGTACTAATGTATGCAAGAAAGGTAATGTATGCAGGGAAACCCTAACTAGTCATGCAGTGGTCATAATGTATGCAAGGAAACCCTACTCTAGCTCGTCATCCAGTGGTTTAATTAGCTCTATGGTTTGTGTGTGTTTGTCTGTGGCATACCTCAGATTCACGTGGCATATTATGTGTTCATATGCTATCTGGAGCAGGGGGGACTGACCTCGAAGGGGGCCCCCAAACCTCCCCCTCCAAAAAATAAAAAAGTATATATATATATATACAGTACCAGTCAAAACTTTGGACACACCTACTCATTCCAGGGTTTTTCTTTATTTTTACTATTTTCTACATTTTAGAATACTAGTGAAGACATCAAAACTATGAAATAACACATTTGGAATCATGTAGTAACCAGAAAAGTGTTAAAGAAATAAAAATATATGTTATATTTGAGATTCTTCAAAGTAGCCACCCTTTGCCTTGATGACAGCTTTGCAAACTCTTGACATTCTCTTAAGCAGCTTCATGTAGGTGTGTCCAAACCTTTGACTGGTACTGTATATACAGAATATATATATATATATATATATATATATATATATATATATATATATATATATATATATATATAGATAGACCGTGGGCCCCCACACCTTGCGGTGTGTGTGTGCCTGTGAGTGTGCGTGTGGCTTACCTGTCATGTTGCAGTAAATCAGCTGTGGCTTGATCGGGCCGCTTCCATCCACGTCTATGTAATACAGCCCTGATGTGTTGCCGTTGTGTTTGTACACTTCGCACGACTGCTCATAGATGGCTGAGGAGGAGAAAACAAATACTCAGGTTATGTTACTGCTAAATCATAACTGAAATGAGTACTGATTGAAATTATAAACAAAAATGTGTACACACACACACACACAATCTACCCACAAGCAAGCATACAAGGCCCTCCCTTGTCCGTTATTCGGCAAATCAGATCATGACTCTGTACTCCTGCTTACTGTATTCAAGCAGAAGCTCAAACAGGAAATACCTGTGACTCGCTCCATTGAGAAATGGTAATCAGAATCAGAGATTATGCTACAGGACGGCTTTGCTAGCGCTGATTGGAATATGTTCAGAGACTCCGCCGATAACATCGACGAGCTAACCACCTCCGTCACCGGCTTCATAATAAAATGCATTGGCGACATTGTCCCCACAGTGAAATCTGCTTGCCCAATCAAAAGCCCTGGATTAACACAGAGGTTGGTGCTAAACTAAAGGACAGGGCTACAGCACACATTGTTAACAGACAACCCTGAGGCTACAGCTGAGGACAGAAACAAGTACAACAAGTCCCGCTACGACCTCAGAGTCATCAAACAAGCAAAACGACAATATAGGTGGGACAAGACTGTAACTACCAATTGGATACCACGAAAAAGGGGACATTTTTTTGGGGTGGATTCATACTACATAGGCTCCGACGCCCGCCACGTCTGGCAGGGGCTACAGTCCATTATGGATTACAACGGAAGACCCAGTGATCTGTCCAACAATGCCTCTCTTCCAGACGAACTCGATGCATTTTATGCACACTTCGACAATAACAACACCGTAACGTGCGTGAGGGCACCCACCGACCCAGAGGACTGGGTGATCTTTAATCAGGTCAACACTCGCAAGGCCGTGGGGCTAGACGGTATTCCAGGGCGCATTCTCAGAGCATGCGCAGATCAGCTGGAAGGCATATTCACGTTTATTTTCAACCTCTCTTTGTCCCAGTCTTTAATCCCCACGTCTTAACATGAATACCATCATTCCTGTTCCCAAGAACTCTAAGGCTTCATGCCACAATGAGTACTGCACTGTAGCACTCATATCTGTAATCATGAAGTGCTTTGAAAGGCTGGTTATGGCACACATCAACTCCATCATCACAGACACACTAGACGCACACCACCCCAACAGATCTGTAGACCACCCCCCCCCCCCCCCACCAATGGGGCAACTTGCCACCCCCGGCAATCCAATGCAAGTCAATGGTACCTAAACTAACATTTTCCAAATCATGTCCAAATCATGTCCAAATCATCTTCAAGTAACTTAGTTGAGTTACACAGTCATAAAAAAAAAAAAAGGATGATTTGGACATGATTTGGCGTGAAAAGGAAAAGAGGGACCGTACTGTCAACACAGTCTTCAGCTGAGGAGCATACTTAAGGCTTTTGGGTGGCAAGGACTGTCCAATAACATTACACAAAGCATTATTTTTATTTTTTTCATATTCTTATTTAAGACACCAAAGCATGTTGGGCATGCCAACACAACACACACATACACAAAGACAAACAAAACAAAATGTTATATTCCAAGACACTACTGTACTGAGGCATGTTGGTGTTTGCCAAACAGCAATGCTGCAACTGACACAGAACCGCGAAAGGCTCTCTTTGTCTTAGGTCATCTCTCTTTCTACTCTGCTTTACCCTCTACAGTAGTTTTGTGTGCCTGCTGTCTGTTCTGTTCTGTAGATGTAGTGTGTGTGTGTGTGTGTGTGTGTGTGTGTGTTTGTGTGTGCAGTCTGTTCTGTTGTTGCGGATGTTGTTACATTATTGATGTGCTTCCCATCATTATTTGAAAGGAAACACACAGAAAACCATTGCATGCCAGATTAAAGGGTGCTAGCTGGTGTCCCTAAGGAACACAGGCCCCATCACTGCAGATGTTGCTGTTTCTCTGACTGTGTCCGTAATGGCACCTTATTCCCTGTATAGTGCACTACTTTTGACCAGAGCTACTTAGTGCACTACTTAGTGCACTATACAGGGAATAGGATGCCATTTCAGACACAGCCACTGTGTATCCCAGTCCATACTATTCTGAATAGCTCCTGGTTAATGGCTAGTGGGCGTGGCTGACTGATAAATAATGAATACAAGGCTATAACAATAACAATGTTAACAGGAGGATGTATCCAGGTGAGTGTTGAATAAGATGTGTTAGTTCTGGACAGGAACAAAATGGTGGGTCGCCATGAACAGCACTATGAAATCCTTCTGTACTGTAACTAGAACACATTGACCTGGCATACTACAGACCCTCAAGAAATAAAAAATAGATAACCGTACAACACTGGAGGCTGCTGAGGGGAAGGCAGCTCATTATAATGTCCGGAACGGAGTGAATGGAATGGTATCAAACACCTGGAAACCATGTGCTCTATGTATTTGATACCATTCCACTTATTCCGCTCCAGCCATTATCACGAGCACGTCCTCCCCAATTAAGGCCACCACCAACCTCCTGTGCCGCACACTGATGAATGCTCCCGTTGTTTTGTTGCGCAACCTTTTGACCCAAAGGTCTCCGTCAGACATTTCTTTGTATCCCTTTGTACCCTGCACCATACAAGTCATTAGATGTGTGTAATAATACAATACAAACCCTCCCCTCCAGAATACAGAACAGAATAACTAACATCCTTTAACAGTTTAGTCACACATGACATCTCCAATCTCACAAATGTCTTATTTCCTTCCTCACTTCCTGTGATTGATCTGGGTCTTAATTCAAATCTAATTATGCATACAGAGAAAATCACTGCTAGTCCTTTCTTTGTCTCCACCACCACCTCACTTTCAGCGCAACTCCAAGTGTTAAAAGTGTTAAATAGTGAGGCGATTTTGTTTGACTGACAAATGGCTTAATTTCATCTTCTTTCACACTATTTATGATGACACCGGGTTGCAGCGAGAGGGAGAAGCATCATTAAAGGCTCTGTCCTATTCCTTATCTATGGTGAGGCTTTGTCAAGATGTTCTGGCACTGCTGCAGGCTATTGCTGCATCACAGATAAGACATTTGACCTTGAATTCAACGGACCGTTTGTCTGTGCATGTATAAGGAACAAACACAATATCCTCTTGACAGTATTTCTGCTTAGTCCTGTTTAGTCACACAGCCACATGCAGGCATGTACTGTATATATTCTTCAGATATAAAACCAACACTGTACAGTTATAAGATACAGACAATGCCTCTTACAGCTGTGACATGTTGCTCCACTGTAGCCTGTGTTAGAGCAGTTGCAATGGAAGGTACTCCAAGACTGAGTGCATTTCCCCCCGTGTTCACAATGGCTTGGAGAGCATCTGAAAAGAAAAGAGAGATATTTATTCACCACATATTTCCAAAAGGTCAAAAATCTGCATGTATATTTTTCAAGGATTCAAGTTCACTTTCAAGAGTAAAAGCCAATTTATGCTTGCTACGGAGGGTGTGATGCAATTGCGGAGCCTCCGGAGGCTTACAGAGGCCCAATCGAGCTCCGTACCTCATCGCCGTGTGCCTCCCAAATTTTGTAACAATGCGGAGGGCTCTGTATAGCGCCATATAGCTGCACATTGACATGATTGGTTGACAGTAGGTGGGGGCGGGAGGTCCTGTATAAACACAAACTCACTTCCGTGGCATCTTCCTTCACAACAGCTCTGCTCCACAAAGTGCAAGAAGTATGAATGCCCTGAATTCTGCAGTCTCAGAAAGGCATTTCGGACTAAAAACAACCATTGTTTGATGTCCTGTGAATGTCCTGTGAATGACTAGGAATAAATACATATTTTTATGTCCTTTATAATAGTGTCCTTAAGATAAGTGAGTCGCTCTGGATGTAAGTCGCTCTGGATAAGAGCGTCTGCTAAATGACTAAAATGTAAATGTAAATGTAAATAAGTGCATCAGCTTTTGGTTCAAGGTCCTATTTCTTTAGCTTTTCTACACCTTTCTAAAGTTTTCCTCAAGAACTGTTCAGCACAGGTGGACATTATTAGAATGTTCATTCATGACATGAAGAGAATGTTCTCCTTTGAAATGGTCAATTCAGAAAATTAGCAATGGGCAACATTAGAATTATATTCGAATAATCTGAAAACATTTTATAACTAAAAGGCCACCAGATGAGAAATGCCCCATATATTCTGACGTATACAGTCGTGGTCAAAAGTTTTGAGAATGACACAGGTATTTGACTTCACAAAGTTTGCTGCTTCAGTGTTTTTGCCTCACTGATGCCTGCTGCCTCATACATACATTATCTCTTTCTCTTTCTCTCTCAAACGCACACACACACACACACACACACACACTCTCTATCTCTCACCGCAG
Organism: Coregonus clupeaformis; assembly: GCF_020615455.1. NCBI lineage: Eukaryota > Metazoa > Chordata > Actinopteri > Salmoniformes > Salmonidae > Coregonus > Coregonus clupeaformis. Next base: position 49,458,726 of record NC_059206.1, read on the forward strand.
CCTGCTGTTCACATGGCCAGCTTTCTTCTCATTCAATGTTTTATTTGGCATTTGCACACAAGTAAATGCCTGCAGGAAGGTAACATTCTCTTGTTAATAACAGTCTCTTTATGACGTTGTGGGGTCAGGTGGTCAACTGCTCGGAGATCTGAAGCTTGGAGACAGTCAGACACACAGACACACGCGCACACACGTGCACACACAGACACACACACACACACCTGTCTGTCCTCCTGAGGGAGCAACCAACCTTCACTGACTGAATGATAGCTGCGTCTAGTCAGAATCATATGAAGGAAGAGTGTCCAGTTCACAAAGTTCGCTGCGTCAGTGTTATGAGATATTTTTGTCTGATGTTACTATGGTATGCTGAAGTATAATTCCAAGCATTCCATAAGTGGCTTTTAATGACTTTTAAAGGCTTTTAATGACAATTACATTAAGTTTATGCAAAGAGTCAATATTTGCAGTGTTTTTCAAGACCTCTGCAATCCGCCCTGACATGCTGTTAATTAACTTCTGGGCCTCATCCTGACTGATGGCAGCCCATTCTTGCATAATCAATGCTTGGAGTTTGTCAGAATTTGTGGGTTTTTGTTTGTCCACCCGCCTCTTGAGGATCGACCACAAGTTCTCAATGGGATTAAAGTCTGGGGAGTTTCCTGGCCATGGACCCAAAATGTTGATGTTTTGTTCCCCGAGCCACTTAGTTATCACTTTTGCCTTATGGCAAGGTGCTCGATCATGCTGGAAAAGGCATTGGTCGTCACCAAACTGTTCTTGGATGGTTGGGAGAAGTTGCTCTCGGAGGATGTGTTGGTACCATTCTTTATTCATGGCTGTGTTCTTAGGCAAAATTGTAAGTGAGCCCACTCCCTTGGCTGAGAAGCAACCCCACACATGAATGGTCTCAGGATGCTTTACTGTTGGCATGACACAGGACTGATGGTAGAGCTCACCTTGTCTTCTCCGGACAAGCTTTTTTCCGGATGCCCCAAACAATCGGAAAGGGGATTCATCAGAGAAAATGACCCCAGTCCTCAGCAGTCCAATCCCTGTACCTTTTGCAGAATATCAGTCTGTCCCTGATGTTTTTCCTGGAGAGAAGTGGCTTCCTCGCTGCCGTTCTTGACACCAGGCCATCCTCCAAAAGTCTTGCCTCACTGTGCGTGCAGATGCACTCACACCTGCCTGCTGCCATTCCTGAGCAAGCTCTGCACTGGTGGTGGCCCGATCCCACAGCTGAATCAACTTTAGGAGACGGTCCTGGCGCTTGCTGGACTGGGCGCCCTGAAGCCTTCTTCACAACAATTGCACCTCTCTCCTTGAAGTTCTTGATGATCCGATAAATGGTTGATTTAGGTGCAATCTTACTAGCAGCAATATCCTTGCCTGTGAAGCCCTTTTTGTGCAAAGCAATGATGACGGCACATGTTTCTTTGCAGGTAACCATAGTTAACAGAGGAAGAACAATGATTTCAAGCACCACCCTTTTAAAGCTTCCAGTCTGTTATTCTAACTCAATCAGCATGACATGGTGATCTCCAGCCTTGTCCTCGTCACTCCTGTGTTAACATCACTGACATGATGTCAGCTGGTCCTTTTGTGGCAGGGCTGAAATGCAGTGGAAATGTTTTTGGGGGATTAAGTTCATTTTCATGGCAAAGAGGGACTTCGCAATTAATTGCAATTCAACTGATCACTCTTCATGACATTCTGGACTATATGCAAATTGTCATCATAAAAACTGAGGCAGCAGACTTTGTGAAGACCAATACTTGTGTCATTCTCAAAACTTTTGACCACGACTGTATGTGTGTGGATATGTACGCGTTTCATGATGCATACCTTTTTGTAGCCTATGTTACCATATTTGTGTGTGTTTTTTGTAGATATAGGCTCTAAATGCAGCATGGGTACGGATTTTGAGCCCTTCCCAACAAGCACGGAATGAGATAACATATTTCAAGCTGAGAATGAAACGGTTGCCTTCTAACACTGCTCTCTCTCAGATAAAGATTTAAAATGGCATGTGAAGGAGGGAGGCCATCCTGCCAGCCATCCTCATCATCCTCAACCCAGCAGCCCAGCCTGAGACACATTCGTCTGCCTCGCCTGACTGGAATTGATTCCAGGACAGCCACTGAGTTGAATCACAGGATTTCACAGGCTGCCTCACACTCTCAATGATGCCTGCTGCCTCATACATACATTATCTCTTTCTCTTTCTCTCTCAAACGCACACACACACACACACACACACTCTCTATCTCTCACCGCAGCCTGCTGTTCACATGGCCAGCTTTCTTCTCATTCAATGTTTTATTTGGCATTTGCACACAAGTAAATGCCTGCAGGCAGGTAACATTCTCTTGTTAATAACAGTCTCTTTATGACGTTGTGGGGTCAGGTGGTCAACTGCTCGGAGATCTGAAGCTTGGAGACAGTCAGACACACAGACACACGCGCACACACGTGCACACACAGACACACACACACACACCTGTCTGTCCTCCTGAGGGAGCAACCAACCTTCACTGACTGAATGATAGCTGCGTCTAGTCAGAATCATATGAAGGAATAGTGTCCGGTTCCCTATCAAATCAAACTCAAATCAAAGATTACACATACACCGATTTGCAGATGTTTTCACGGGTGCAGTGAAATGGTTATGCTCCAGCAGTGCAGTAATATCTAAAAATAACAATACACATATAGTTTAATACACCCCCCCCAAAAAATGTTTTATATACTATACAAACATAAATATCAGAGTGAGCAATAACAGAACAAGCAATGTCAGAGTCCGAAATATATATATACAGTGCCTTACAAAAGTATTCATCCCCCTTGGCATTTTTCCTATTTTGTTGCATTACAACCTGTAATTTAAATGGATTTTTATTTGGATTTCATGTAATGGACATACACAAAATAGTCCAAATTGGTGAAGTGAAATGCAAAAAATAACTTGTTTCAAAAAATTCAAAAAAATTAATAACGGAAAAGTGGGATTCTGACTAGACGCAGCTATCATTCAGTCAGTGAAGGTTGGTTGCTCCCTCAGGAGGACAGACAGGTGTGTGTGTGTGTGTGTGTGTGTGTGTGTGTGTGTGTGTGTGTGTGTGTGTGTGTGTGTGTGTGTGCATATGTATTCACCCCCTTTGCTATGAAGCCCCTAAATAAGCCCCAGTATATATACACCTGTTCTGAAAGGCCCCAGAATCTGCAACACCACTAAGCAAGGGGCATCACCAAGCAAGTGGCACCATGAAGACCAAGGAGCTCTCCAAACAGGTCAGGGACAAAGTTGTGGAGAAGAACAGATCAGGTTTAGGTTATAAAAAAATATCAGAAACTTTGAACATCGCACGGAGCACCATTAAATTCATTATAAAAAAATGGAAAGAATATGGCACCACAACAAATCTGACAAGAGAGGGCTGCCCACAAAAACTCACGGACCAGGCAAGGAGAGCATTAATCAGAGGCAACAAAGAGACCAAAGATGACCCTGAAGGAGCTGCAAAGCTCCACAGCGGAGATAGGACTTTCTGTCCATAGGACCACTTTAAGCCGTACACTCCACAGAGCTGGGCTTTACGGAAGAGTGGCCAGAAAAAAGCCATTGCTTAAAGAAAAAAATAAGCAAACACGTTTGGTGTTCGCCAAAAGCCATGTGGGAGACTCCCCAAACATATGGAAGAAGGTACTCTGGTCAGATGAGACTAAAATTGAGCTTTTTGTCCATCAAGGAAAACGCTATGTCTGGCACAAACCCAACACCTCTCATCACCCTGAGAACACCATCCCCACAGTGAAACATGGTGGTGGCAGCATCATGCTGTGGGGGTGTGTTTCACTGGCAGGGACTGGGAAACTGCTCAGAATTGAAGGAATGATGGATGGCGCTAAATACAGGGAAATTCTAATTCCAACAATTTTAATTCCAGATTGTAAGGCAAGAAAATAGGAAAAATGCCAAGGGGAGTGAATACTTTCGCAAGCCAATGTATATACTGTGTATACAGTGAGGGAAAAAAGCATTTGATCCCCTGCTGATTTTGTACGTTTGCCCACTGACAAAGACATTATCAGTCTATAATTTTAATGGTAGGTTTATTTGAACAGTAAGAGACAGAATAACAACAAAAAATACAGAAAAACGCATGTCAAAAATGTTATAAATTGATTTGCATTTTAATGAGGAATATAAGTATTTGACCACTCTGCAAAACATTACTTAGTACTTGGTGGCAAAACCCTTGTTGGCAATCACAGAGGTCAGACGTTTCTTGTAGTTGGCCACCAGGTTTGCACACATCTCCGGAGGGATTTTGTCCCACTCCTCTTTGCAGATCTTCTCCAAGTCATTAAGGTTTCGAGGCTGACGTTTGGCAACTCGAACCTTCAACTCCCTCCACAGATTTTCTATGGGATTAAGGTCTGGAGACTGGCTAGGCCACTCCAGGACCTTAATGTGCTTCTTCTTGAGCCACTCCTTTGTTGCCTTGGCCGTGTGTTTTGGGTAATTGTCATGCTGGAATACCCATCCACGACCCATTTTCAATGCCCTGGCTGAGGGAAGGAGGTTCTCACCCAAGATTTGACGGTACATGGCCCCGTCCATCGTCCCTTTGATGCGGTAAAGTTGTCCTGTCCCCTTAGCAGAAAAACACCCCCAAAGCATAATGTTTCCACCTCCATGTTTGACGGTGGGGATGGTGTTCTTGGTGTCATAGGCAGCATTCCTCCTCCTCCAAACACGGCGAGTTGAGTTGATGCCAAAGTCCTCGATTTTGGTCTCATCTGACCACAACACTTTCACCCAGTTCTCCTCTGAATCATTCAGATGTTCATTGACAAACTTCAGATGGGCCTGTATATGTGCTTTCTTGAATAGGGGGACCTTGCGGGCGCTGCAGGATTTCAGTCCTTCACGGCGTAGTGTGTTACCAATTGTTTTCTTGGTGACTATGGTCCCAGCTGCCTTGAGATCAATGACAAGATCCTCCTGTGTAGTTCTGGGCTGATTCCTCACCGTTCTCATGATCATTGCAACTCCACGAGGTGAGATCTTGCATGGAGCCAGAGGGAGATTGACAGTTATTTTGTGTTTCTTCCAACTGTTGTCACCTTCTCACCAAGCTGCTTGGCGATGGTCTTGTAGCCCATTCCAGCCTTGTGTAGGTCTACAATCTTGTCCCTGACATCCTTGGAGAGCTCTTTGGTCTTGGCCATGGTGGAGAGTTTGGAATCTGATTGATTGATTGCTTCTGTGGACAGGTGTCTTTTATACAGGCAACGAGCTGAGATTAGGAGCACACTCTTAAAGATCTCACCTCGTGCAAGATCTCACCTCGTGTAGTTGCAATGATTATGAGAACGGTGAGGAATGAAGCCCAGAACTACACGGGAGGATCTAGTCATTGATCTCAAGGCAGCTGGGACCATAGTCACCAAGAAAACAATTGGTAACACACTACGCCATGAAGGACTGAAATCCTGCAGCGCCCGCAAGGTCCCCCTACTCAAGAAAGCACATATACAGGCCCGTCTGAAGTTTGCCAATGAACATCTGAATGATTAAGAGGAGAACTAGGTGAAAGGGTTGTGGTCAGATGAGACCAAAATCGAGCTCTTTGGCATCAACTTAACTCGCCGTGTTTTGAGGAGGAGGAATGCTGCCTATGACCCCAAGAACACCATCCCCATGTCAAACATGGAGGTGGAAACACTATGCTTTGGGGGTGTTTTACTGCTAATGGGACAGGACAACTTCACCGCATCAAAGGGACGATGGACGGGGCCATGTACCGTCAAATCTTGGGTGAGAACCTCCTTCCCTCAGCCAGGGCATTGAAAATTGGTTGTGGATGGGTATTCCAGCATGACAATGACCCAAAACACACGGCCAAGGAAACAAAGGAGTGGCTCAAGAAGAAGTACTGTCAGCTTCCTGCCTCCTGTTTGTCTCCGGGCCTCTAGAGGTCATCTGTGTTCCCCTCTGCCTTAGTTCTTCCTCGTGTGTCCTAATTAGCTTGATCCAGGTCACCTGTGCCTTGTTTCCCCTTGTGTATTTTAGCTGTGTGTTTTCCCCTTGTTTCTCACTTGGTTATTGAGTCCTGGCTATGTGTCTCCTGCTTTGTTCCACCGTGTCTTTCCAAGTAAGGTTTTCTAAGTTATCTTTAGTTTGTTTTTCTCCCCTCGTGGAGTTATTTTGTTTTGCCTCCTGTTTTGTTAACATACCTCTTTCTGAGAAGAACTTTTGTTGGACTATTTGTGGTTGGCGAAGAACCTTTGTTTTTATATTAAATCTACTGGCCTGGAGTATTGCCTTGGGTGTTTCATTTGGGTCCTACTACACCTCCTCTGTGGCTAAGGGGTATTACCCCCAGCTCTCCACATCTGAGACCGGAGTTCTAGCACGGCTTGTGATAGAATAACCAAGTCAATCATGGACCCAGAAACACTCAGTTCCCAGGACCTGTTGGCGGTGATCACTCGACATGAGGCTTCTTTCCAGCGCCATGAAGCCGTTCTCAGCCGACAAGAGGAGCTGATGGCTAGACATTCTCAACTCCTGGCCGAAATGATGAGTTCCCTTCACCAGCTCTTTGAACGCCTCCTTGGTCCTCTCCCTTCCCCCAGGTCACCTCCCAGTGACGACAGGCCTTCTCGGTTGGCGGAGCCCCGACTACCACCTCCCAAGCCCTTTTCTGGGGATCCAAGCTCTTGCCAGGGTTTCCTCACCCAATGCTCCCTCACCTTCGAGCTCCAATCCTCAAGTTTTCCCACAGACCTTTCCAAGATTGCCTACATCATTACCCTTCTTTCAGACAAGGCGCTCGCCTGGGCCTCTGCGGTGTGGCAGTCCCAGGAGGCCTGTTGTGATTCCCACGCTGCATTTGTAGAAGAGTTCAAGCGGGTGTTCGATCATCCTGTCAGTGGGCGGGAGGCTTCCAAGCGCCTACTGTCTCTCCGTCAAGGCTCCCGAAGCACGGCAGATTTCGCCATTGATTTTCGGACCATAGCAGCAAGGAGCGGATGGAATGATGAGGCGCTGAGGGTCTGCTTTCAGGGAGGGTTATCTGAGCCCCTTCAAGATGAGTTAGCCACCCGAGAACCAGCTGGAGATCTCGAGTCCCTCATAGCCTTGGCCATCCGCCTGGACAATCGTCTAAGAGAGCGGAGAACGGCTCGCCGCCAGGTGTCTCAGTCCCAAGTTCCTCGGAGCAGCTCTGTTTCTCCTGTTTGGACTCCGTCATTCAGAGCTTCCCCGGCTCCTGAACTGCTCCAGGATTCCCCAGAGAGCATGCAGTTAGGCCGTTCCAGGCTTTCTACCAATGAAAGGGAACGTCGCATGAGGGAGCGTCGGTGCCTCTACTGCGGGGTTGCCGGCCACTTCCGATCCACTTGCCCCGAGCTTTCGGGAAACGCCAGTCCCCGCCCAGCTACAGGAGGGCTGTGATGGGGAGAATTAGAGCTCCTCCTACTAACGCTGTCCTGGCTATTCCAGCCACTCTGTCCTGGGAGGGCCACCAGCATCGGGTCCAGGCTATGATCGATTCCGGTGCCGCAGGTGATTTCCTGGATGTAACCTTGGCTAAGGAACTTAAGATCCCTACCCAACTACTTCCTCATCCCCAGGCAGTTACAGCCTTAGATGGCAGACCTCTGGAACCAGGAAAGGTTACAGAGGCGACTCAGTCCCTGCGACTTACCATCTCTCAACACCAGCAGGAGGAAACCTTCTATCTCATTGACTCTCCCGAGTATCCTATTATCCTGGGTCACCCTTGGCTATGCAGACATAATCCCCAGATCGACTGGCCTACTGGCACCATTCTAAGCTGGGGTCCCACTTGCCAACTCACCTGCATGCTTCAGAGTCCCTCAGCCCCTAATACCCAGTTTCAAGAGTCTGTTGACGTCTCCCTAGTCCCCAGTGTTTACCATCGGTTCAAGGCTGTGTTCAGCAAGGCCCGGGCTACTTCCTTACCGCCTCATCGCACGTATGACTGTGCCATTGATCTACTCCCTGGGTGCTGCCCTCCTAGAGGTCGGATCTTTTCCTTGTCCTCCCCCGAGCACGCAGCTATGGACACCTACATTAAGGAGTCCTTGGCAGCCGGCCTCATCCATGCCTCTACTTCCCCGGCTGGGGCGGGCTTCTTTTTTGTTGAAAAGAAGGACGGGGGTCTTAGGCCTTGTATTGATTACGGGGACTCAACAAGATCACGGTTCGGAATCAATATCCTCTTCCTCTCATGGCCACTGCTTTTGAGCTGCTTCAAGGGGCTTCCATTTTTTCTAAACTGGATCTCCGCAATGCTTACCATCTCGTGCGGATCCGGCAAGGTGACGAATGGAAGACGGCGTTCAACACGCCCACGGGGCACTATGAATATCGGGTGATGCCGTTCGGGCTCACCAATGCCCCCGCAGTATTCCAAGCCCTGATTAATGATGTTCTCCGGGATATGCTTAATCTGTTCGTCTTCGTGTACCTGGACGATATCCTCATCTTCTCGAGGTCACTGAAGGAGCATGAGGGGCATGTTAGCCGGGTTCTCCAGAGGCTCCTTGACAATCACCTCTATGTTAAACCTGAGAAGTGTGAATTTCATGTTTCTCAGACTCAGTTTCTCGGGTTTATTGTCACTCCCGGGCACCTAGAGATGGATCCCAAGAAGGTCGAAGCGGTCCGCAGCTGGCCCACACCTGCCACGGTCAAGGAGGTTCAACGGTTCATTGGCTTTTCTAACTTCTATCGGAAGTTCATCAAGAATTTCAGCTCAGTGGTAGCCCCCTTGGCGACGCTTACCAAGGGAGGAGGGACCAAGGTTCACTGGGGTCCGGAAGCAGCAGGGGCCTTCGAGGATCTCAAGCGCCGCTTCACGTCTGCTCCGATTCTGGTGACTCCTGACCCAGAAAGACCTTTCGTGGTGGAGGTGGACGCCTCAGAGGTGGGGGTGGGAGCCATCCTGTCACAGAGGGGTGAGGATGGGAGATTACACCCTTGTGCCTTCATGTCTCGCCGCCTGTCTGAGGCCGAGCGCAACTACCACGTGGGGGATCTAGAGTTGCTTGCAGTAAAACTGGCCTTGGAAGAGTGGCGCCATTGGCTTGAGGGGGCTCAGCACCCGTTCCAGGTTCTCACAGACCACAAGAACCTGGAATATCTCCAACAGGCTAAGCGGATGAACCCTCGGCAAGCACGATGGTCCCTTTTCTTTAATCGATTCCAGTTCCTCCTGTCTTACCGACCTGGCACCAAGAACGTCAAGCCGGATGCCCTGTCTCGAGCCTATTCTCCCGAGGTACAAGAGAAGCCCTTGGCATCGATTATTCCGAGGTCTAGGATCGTCGCACCTCTTCAGTGGGAACTAGAAAGAGGGGTACGAGAAGCCCTTGTCCATGAGCCCGATCCAGGCGGTGGTCCTGCCGGTCGCCTGTACGTTCCTCTCTCTGTTCGGGCCCGCGTCTTGCAGTGGGGTCATGAGTCGCCCTTGACATGCCATCCAGGCAGTGCTCGCACACTGGAATTCCTCCGACGGCGGTTTTGGTGGCCGTCCATCAAGAAGGACGTGCAGGTCTATGTTGAGGCCTGCCCGGTGTGCAACCAGGGGAAAGTCGACGCGCCAGCGACCCCAGGGACTGCTCCATCCCTTACCTATTCCTCGAAGGCCATGGTCACACCTTTCTCTGGACTTTGTTACGGGACTTCCTCCATCCCAGGGCAACACCGTCATCCTAGTGATCGTTGACCGGTTCTCTAAGGCTGCCCGGTTTATTCCCCTGCCCAAGCTGCCCTCGGCTAAGGAGACTGCTGAGCTCCTCATGAACCATGTCTTCCGGATATTTGGCATTCCCCTGGGACGTGGTCTCTGACCGAGGTCCCCAATTCTCGTCCCGGTTTTGGGGGGCCTTCTGCAGGCTTATTGGGGCCACAGCCAGCCTATCGTCAGGGTTCCATCCAGAGTCTAATGGCCAAACGGAACGGATTAATCAGGATCTGGAGACCACCCTGCGGTGTATGGCGGCCAGTAATCCCACGTCTTGGGCCACCTATATCATTTGGGCTGAATATGCCCACAACACCCTCCAGTCTTCAGCCACCGGATTGTCCCCCTTCGAATGCCAGTTCGGTTACAACCCTCCATTATTTCCAGAGGAAGAGGCGCAAGTTGGTGTTCCCTCGGCCCAGCGCTTTGTCCAACGCTGTAGGCGGACCTGGAAGAAGGCCAGGTGTATCCTCCTTCGGACCTCCCAGAGATACCAAAGTCAGGCTAATCGACACCGCCGGACGGCCCTAGTTTCCGAGCTGGTCAGAGAGTTTGGTTGGCCACTAAGAACCTGCCCCTCCCGGGTCGAATCCAAGAAGCTTTCCCAGAGATACATCGGCCCTTTCCGCATTGCTAGAAAGGTTAACCCTATTTCGTATCGTTTGGTTCTGCCTCGCTCCCTTAGAGTTAACCCCACTTTCCATGTTTCACTCCTTAAACCTGTCTTGTCTTCTCCTTTTGCCCCCCCACGCAGACCCCCGCCACCTCCCAGGATCATTGACGGCCAGCCAGCCTACACAGTCCGCCGGATACTGGACTCCCGGAGGGTCCAGAACTCTCTGCAGTATCTGGTGGACTGGGAGGGCTACGGGCCAGAGGAGCGCTCCTGGGTTCCAGCCAGGGACATCCTGGACCCAGGTTTGATCCGAGATTTTCGCACCCTGGGGCCGGGGTGTTCTGGAAGGAACGTCAGGAGTCGTTCCTAGAGGAGGGGGTCCTGTCAGCTTCCTGCCTCCTGTTTGTCTCCGGGCCTCTAGAGGTCATCTGTGTTCCCCCTCTGCCTTAGTTCTTCCTCGTGTGTCCTAATTAGCTTGATCCAGGTCACCTGTGCCTTGTTTCCCCTTGTGTATTTTAGCTGTGTGTTTTCCCCTTGTTTCTCACTTGGTTATTGAGTCCTGGCTATGTGTCTCCTGCTTTGTTCCACCGTGTCTTTCCAAGTAAGGTTTTCTAAGTTATCTTTAGTTTGTTTTCTCTCCCTCGTGGAGTTATTTTGTTTTGCCTCCTGTTTTGTTAACATACCTCTTTCTGAGAAGAACTTTTGTTGGACTATTTGTGAATGGCGAAGAACCTTTGTTTTTACATTAAATCTACTGGCCTGGAGTATTGCCTTGGGTGTTTCATTTGGGTCCTACTACACCTCCTCTGTGGCTAAGGGGTATTACCCCCAGCTCTCCACATCTGAGACCGGAGTTCTAGCACGGCTTGTGATAAGTACATTAAGGTCCTGGAGTGGCCTAGCCAGTCTCCAGACCTTAATCCCATAGAAAATCTGTGGAGGGAGCTGAAGGTTCGAGTTGCCAAACGTCAGCCTCGAAACCTTAATGACTTGGAGAAGATCTGCAAAGAGGAGTGGGACAAAATCCCTCCTGAGATGTGTGCAAGAAACATCTGACCTCTGTGATTGCCAACAAGGGTTTTGCCACCAAGTACTAAGTCATGTTTTGCAGAGAGGTCAAATACTTATTTCCCTCATTAAAATGCAAATCAATTTATAACATTTTCAACATGTATTTTTCTGAATTTTTTTGTTGTTATTCTGTCTCTCACTGTTCAAATAAACCTACCATTAAAGTTATAGACTGATAATTTATTTGTCAGTGGGCAAACGTACAAAATCAGCAGGGGATCAAATACTTTTTTCCCTCACTGTAGTCGTAGTAGTAGGGAGGGGAGAGAGAGAGAGAGAGAGAGAGAGAGAGAGAGAGAGAGAGAGAGAGAGAGAGAGAGAGAGCACCTGCTCCAGAACAGTATGCCACAGTAGCTCACAGACAGGGTGACAGGAGGTTGGCACAGCTAGGCACCTTCCGCTACTTATAACCCCCCTCTCTTCCCGGCCTCGACGCCACCTCCCGCCTAGCCCTCGGCAGGCTAAGCCTCTTGCATCGTGAACCCAATCACAGAGAGGTCACAAATATAGCCATGTCACAGGGCGGAAAAGTCACCGGCTTAGCAATAGGCACAGCAGGCCGAAAGAAACAACAGTGTAGGCTACAGTGCTGTTTTCTTCGTTGTCATTCACTTGTGTCTGAACTGTAGTTTGTCTTCAAGGGGCGGCTGAGCCTGATAAGGGCCCTGCAGTAAACAGGTGAGACAGGTATAGTGACCACATGTCCCGGATTGTGTGGGACAGTCCTGCATTTTGTTCAAATCAAAAAATCATGTCCATAATTTTATCAAATGTATGCACGCATGACTGTATGTCGCTTTGGATAAAAGCGTCTGCTAAGTGGCATATTATTATTATTATTATTATCAACAAATTCAAGCACCATTAAATAAGAAAAAAACGTTAATTTTGACAACAACATCTGGAATAAGTCAAGGGGTATGAATACTTTCTGAAGGCACTGTAGCTGTACAGTCGTGGTCAAAGGTTTTGAGAATGACACAAGTATTTGTCTTCACACAGTTCGCTGCGTCAGTGTTAAGATATATTTTTGTCAGATGTTACTATGGTATACTGAAGTATAATTACAAGCATTCCATAAGTGTCAAAGGCTTTTATTGACAACTACATTAAGTTTATGCAAAGAGTCAATGTTTGCAGTGTTGACCCTTATTTTTCAAGACCTCTGCAATCCGCCCTGGCATGCTGTCAATTAACTTCTGGGCCACATCCTGACTGATGGCAGCCCATTCTTGCATAATCAATGCTTGGAGTTTGTCAGAATATGTGGGTTTTTGTTTGTCCACCCGCCTCTTGAGGATCAACCACAAGTTCTCAATGGGATTAAGGTCTGGGGAGTTTCCTGGCCATGGACCCAACATTTTGATGTTTTGTTCCCCGAGCCACTTAGTTATCACTTTTGCCTTATGGCAAGGTGCTCCATCATGCTGTAAAAGGCATTGGTTGTCACCAAACTCTTCTTGGATGGTTGGGAGAAGTTGCTCTCGGAGGATGTGTTGGTACCATTCTTTATTCATGGCTGTGTTCTTAGGCAAAATTGTGAGTGAGCCTACTCCCTTGGCTGAGAAGCAACCCCACACATGAATGGTCTCAGGATGCTTTACTGTTGACATGACACAGGACTGATGGTAGCGCTCACCCTGTCTTCTCCGGACAAGGTGTTTTCCGGATGCCCCAAACAATCGGAAAGGGGATTCATCAGAGAAAATGACTTTACCCCAGTCTTCAGCAGTCCAATCCCTGTACCTTTTGCAGAATATCAGTCTGTCCCTGATGTTTTTCAAAAGTCTTCGCCTCACTGTGCGTGCATATGCACTCACACCTGCCTGCTGCCATTCCATGAGCAAGCTCTGCACTGGTGGTGCCCCGATTCCACAGCTGAATCAACTTTAGGAGAGGGTCCTGGCGCCTGCTGGACTTTCTTGGGCGCCCTGACGCCTTCTTCACAACAATTTAACCTCTCTCCTCGAAGTTCTTGATGATCCGAAAAATTGTTGATTTAGGTGCAATCTTACTAGCAGCAATATCCTTGCCTGTGAAGCCCTTTTTGTGCAAAGCAATGATGACGGCACGCATTTCCTTGCAGGTAACCATGGTTAACAGAGGAAGAACAATGATTTCAAGCACCACCCTCCTTTTAAAGCTTCCAGTCTGTTATTCTAACTCAATCAGCATGACAGAGTGATCTCCAGCCTTGTCCTCGTCAACACTATCACCTGTGTTAACGAAAGAATCACTGACATTATGGCAGCTGGTCCTTTTGTGGCAAGGCTGAAATGCAGTGGAAATGTTTTGGGGGGATTAAGTTCATTTTCATGGCAAAGAGGGACTTTGCAATTAATTGCAATTCATCTGATCACTCTTCATGACATTCTGGAGTATATGCAAATTGCCATCATCAAAACTGAGGCAGCAGACTTTGTGAAAATTAGTAGTTGTGTAATTCTCAAAATGTTTGACCACGACTGTATAGTTGATTGGCTTCTTTAGAAAATGTGTTGTATTGGAAGGACTACACTGCCTGCACTGCAAAGAAGCGGTTCCGCTAGCACTATCAACCCCTGGTGGTGCCACAACCATTCATTATAGAATGCAATGCAATGGCAACCATGCACATCATACTTGAATGACTGTGGATTTTGATGTACAGTGCATTCCGAAAGTATTCAGACCCCTTTACTTTTTCCACATTTTGTTACATTACAGCCTTATTTTAAAATGGATTAAAAAGGTAGATTTTTTGTTGTTGTCATTTAGCAGATGCTCTTATCCAGAGCAATTAGGGTAAAGTGCCTTTCTCAAAGCAGCTAGTCAGCTCGGGGATTAGAACCAGCGACCTTTCGGTTACTGGCACAACGCTCTTAACCACTAAGCTACCTGCCCAGTATTAAAGTCAGACATTCCGACCTGTCTCTTGTGTTGCGCTTATGAAATGATATACAGTATATCATAAGGATGTGGTAGCCTAGCCTACTGGTGTTATTAAACACTTCTCCAATCGTGGTTGAGATCTGATATTCTGCGCAGCGCAAGACGAGATGTAGGCCAATGTTATAGGCCAGGGATGGGCAACTTTGATGGGGGTGGGGGCCACAAAAAATCTGAACTCATCATGAGGGGCCGCAGTTGCTCGCGGGGTCTGCATACCCACCCAAATATTCCAAGATTTTAATAAAACAGCCTCACATGTTTGTGGTCTCTTGTTTCTGCATCACCAAATTTTGCGCAAGGCAAAAGAGTAGGCTAGGTGTGGTTCAATTGCTCATTCAGTGCAGCGGACTGCAGGCGTGTAGTGCACCGAAGCTTCGCGCTGCCACCTCTCACAATGGTGCTTGTTTAGTAAAGTTAGATCAAAGCTGAATCAATGTCTTGGAAGATCACATAATTATGAATTAGTATTCTACATAACATAATCAAATATACAGTGCTTTCGGAAAGTATTCAGACCCCTTGACTTTTTCCACATTTTGTTACGTTACAGCTTTATTCTAAAATTGATTAAACAATTTTTTTTTCTTCATCAATCTACACACAATACCCCATAATGACAAAGCAAAAACAGGTGTATAAAATTGAGCACACAGCCATGCAATCTCCATAGACAGACATTGGCAGTAGAATGGGCAGTACTGAAGAGCTCAGTGACTTTCAACGTTGCAACGTCATAGGATGCTACCTTTCCAACAAGTCAGTTCGTCATATTTCTGCCCTGCTAGAACTGTAAGTGCTGTTATTGTGAAGTGGAAATGTCTAGGAGCAACAACGGCTCAGCTGCGAAGTGGTAGGCCACACAAGCTCACAGAACGGTACCGCCAAGTGGTGTAAATCTCTCCGCCATTGGAATCTGGAGCAGTGGAAAAGCGTTCTCTGGAGTGATGGATCACGCTTCACCATCTGGCAATCCGACGGACGAATCTGGGTTTGCGGATGCCAGGAGAACGCTACCTGCCCCAATGCAACTGTACAGTTTGGTGGAGGAGGAATAATGGTCTGGGGCTGTTTTTCATGGTTCGGGCTAGGCCCCTTAGTTCCAGTGAAGGGAAATCTTAACGCTACAGCACACAATGATAATCTAGATGATTCTGTGCTTCCAACTTTGTGGCAACAGTTTGGGGTAGGCCCTTTCCTGTTTCAGCATGACAATGCCCCCGTGCACAAAGCGAGGTCCATACAAAAATGGTTTGTCGAGATCGGTGTGGAAGAACTTGACTGGCCTGCACAGAGCCCTGACCTCAACCCTATCGAACACCTTTGGGATGAATTGGAACGCCGACTGCGAGCCAGGCCTAATCGCCCAACATCAGTGCCCAACCTCACTAATGCGCTTGTGGCTGAATGGAAGCAAGTCCCCGCAGCAATGTTCTAACATTTAGTGGAAAGCCTTCCCAGAAGAGTGGAGGCTGTTACAGCAGCAAAGGAGGGACCAACTCCATATTAATGCCCATGATTTTGGAATGAGATGTTCGACAAGCAGGAGTCCACATACAATGGTAACCATGCACAACATACTTGTATGACTGTGTATTTGGATATACCACTCAGTGAAATACCTGTACGTTATTTATAATAAGGTGTACCTTGGAGAAAATAGTACCTCTCTAAAATGAAAATGGATGGCCCTCCTTTCAGTGAAATATATTTTATCCGATCATCCCTGAACACTAGAAAAAAAAAACAAGTGACCATCCCCTATACCCAAAATAATAATTAAAACATAGAGTGGATAGCAGAGAACATGCATACCATTAACCCTCACTTACAGGACAGACCAGAGCCATAGATATGCTGTTTTAAATATTACATGACAACGTGTTAACATTACATGGCAACTTGGCAATTTTTATATCGCTTAGAGCTGCTTGCCAGATGGTTGTGGGTTTGCAGACCACCATGGACAAGGGTAGGGGTAAAAATATCTCCTTTAAAAAAACATTGCATGAATTTATCATCGCATTTGTGGGTCTGAGAAAAAGTAGCCTTTTATAAATGCATTTAAAATCTCTTTGACTATAAAAGGTTGTAGCTCAATCTCTGAATGTCATAGAAACGGCCCAAATATATCCCCATATGCATCAGAGTCACGTCTTTCCCGGGTACTTTGTTTCTAGCTAAAAGCATTGCGGACTAAAGTGCTGTTATAGATTGCTTTATATAATCAGGTTCTTTTTTATTTTCTTAAAGATGTTATGCTAACAAGGGGTAGACCTATGCTTTTTGACATTTTATTTAACAAAAGGTACCTTCACATACCCCCTTCAATTTGAGCCCTGGTTTTAACTTAACACACCAAGCCCTTCACTGACACAGAGGTATTTAAAGTGTGCATGGTGGGTGGAGGAATTGGTGGACAAATCTATGGATAGCAGCCTATAATTTTGTCTGTCAAATGGGTAGGTTTACCTCTTATTTCTTAAATAGGAAGATATTGGCTCCAACACAAAGCCCTCTTTTTTGTTAGTAAATTCTAATTAAAATAAACACTGTTCAAATTAATTAGACCTTCTCAAATTAGCGTCCACATTCTGTACATTTCAAACCGTCCCTTATGTGTTAGTACACAGGCAGTCAGAGAGGATTTGGGATTTTCTTTTTTCACTGGACAGAATCACATAGTAAAAACGTTCACAGCCAGCAGAAATAAAGTTGTCATCTTCTAACTCCATTTAACAGATGTTATTGTGGTGTAACGTTAGGGGGGGGGGGGGGGTGAAATAAATTACTGATATCCCCAGCTTTCTTCTCATTTCAGTGGAATTTATTACATCTGCAGGCATGTGTGTGTGTGTATGTTGGCATGTGTGAATGTGCACGTTTGTGTGTCAGTTGTAGAGAAACAGACTGAGTCTAACTAGAAAAAATGACAAAATGCACCGGTACTGTGCATATCAATCAAATTATGTTCAACCATATCTAGTGAGTGCCACACATTTCAATACTATATATTAAACATCAGTAAAATGGTTAGATTCAAACACAAAGGGCCGCTTTCACAGACACAGAATATGCTTATAGTGTTGCCTTAGAAGCACTTTCAATGGACCTTCTCAGCTGAGCATGCTTATCAGTCCAGGAGAAAGCTTGGGCCTGGATTCAATCAGATCAAGCATTAACCAGCATTAACCAGCGTTGGCAGACATCTGCATAGCATATGATTTGGCGGTGTTGGAGGTGTAACTGCTGTATAAACTGACATATCGGTGAGCGGCTGCTCTTGTGTCACAAACCCTTCCTTATTATCCTTACTGCGTCAGAAGTTCAAAACGGTGCTAGAAAGGCTCTATCAATGTTAGAAATAGCTTAATAACTCTCAAATGTCAAAACATTGATGTTAGGCTAATGCATGTTTTCATGTTAATTTGGATGGGGGGATTTATGCATATCAGTCTAATTCAAATGTTTGAACTTTTAACATGGCTGCATGGGATTTGTCGGATTATAGTCGGGTGTGGTTTCGTTGCATCCAGTGGCAGTGTCTGTGATAATGTAACACAAGGAGCTGATTGTGGATTTGACAGCTCTAACGCAGTTCCACCTCCGATACTACCAAAACAACGCTATGCAGCTGTCAATCTAATTGAATCCAGCCCTTAATCTGGGTTCAGAAACCTGGCCTGAAAACCTAAAAAATAGTGTGCTAAAATAAAAATATAATGTTTGACAAGCCTGCTGACTAGGTAATATTCAAAATCCCCATCAAAATCCGTCAGTTTAAGTTAGAGATATCTGCATTGGATCCGTCTCCATCCATCGCATCCGGCGATGTCGCACTTCCGCATCTGCGGTGAAAGGTGTAAAAAAATTACATATATATTTCCTGAGCTTTTTTATGTCTCCGAGATACAGTGCCTTGCAAAAGTATTCATCCCACTTGACGTTTTTCCTATTTTGTTGCATTACAACCTGTAATTTAAATGGATTTTTATTTGGATTTCATGTAATGGACATACACAAAATAGTCCAAATTGGTCAAGTGAAATGAAAAAAATTACTTGCTTCAAAAGATTCTAAAAAATAAATAACGGAAAAGTGGTGCGTGCATATGTATTCACCCCCTTTGCTATGTGGCCCCTAAATAAGATCTGGTGCAACCAATTACCTTCAGAAGTCACATCATTTGTTAAATAAAGCCCACCTGTGTGCAATCTAAGTGTCACATGATCTCAGTATATGTACACCTGTTCTGAAAGTCCCCAGTGTCTGCAACACCACTAAGCAAGGGGCACCACCAAGCAAGCGGCACCATGAAGACCAAGGAGCTCTCCAAACAGGTCAGGGACAAAGTTGTGGAGAAGAGAGGGCCGCCCACCAAATCTCACGGACCAGGCAAGGAGGGCATTAATCAGAGAGGCAACAAAGAGACCAAAGAGACCAAAGATGACCCTGAAGGAGCTGCAAAGCTCCACAGCGGAGATTGGAGTATCTCTCCATAGGACCACTTTAAGCCGTACACTCCACAGAGCTGGGCTTTACGGAAGAGTGGCCAGAAAAAAGCCATTGCTTAAAGAAAAAAATAAGAATAGTTATGCACGCTGAAGTTTTCATTTTTTTTGTCTTATTACTTGTTTGTTTCACAAGAAAAAATATTTTGCATCTTCAAAGTGGTAGGCATGTTGTGTAAATCATATGATACAAACACCCCCCCAAAAAAAAAAATTCTAGGTTGTAAGGCAACAAAATAGGAAAAATGCCAAGGAGAGTGAATACTTTCGCAAGCCACTGTATAGGAGAAACACTTCAAAACCTTGTTTCTAGCGATTATCTATTTTGACTGTATTTTTTGCCATGTATGAATGTTTTATTCAATGCGTTTCTCTGGGCTATGGTAGTAAAGGCCAAATTTAGTATTTTATCAAATCATTTTTTATTTTTTTTAAATGATACCTAAAGGGGTCCTAAAATTCTAAATCAAATAGCTAAAGTATCCATAGTATGACCATCTTAAAACAATTCCTTATGTCACCTCCTCTGGGTACATTGACTTCAATACAAAACCTAGGAGGCTCATGGTTCTCACCCACTACCATAGACTCACACTGTAATTATGACAACTTCCGGAGGACGTCCTCTAACCTATCAGAGCTCTTGCATTATGAACTGACATGTTGTCGTCCCAATCAAAGGATCAGAGAATGAATCTAGTACGGAAAGCATAAGCTACAGATAGATAGCACTGCATTGCATAAAATGTGGTGAGTAATTGACTCAAAGAGAGAGAAAGACAATAGTTGAACAGTTTTGAACTTAAACAATTTTTTATGAAGGAGAAGCACTTTTTCACTTTCACTTACTTAGCTAGCAAATGCAGCTAGCTAGTTTAGCCTACTCAAACACCTGGCTCAAACCGAGAGGGATGCTATGTTACCTAGCTGGCTATGGCTATCCAACAGTGGAACGCTACCGACTGAAGGTACGTTTTTGGTTTTATTAATTTATTGCCACACTGTACTGCATGATTGTAGCTGGTTTACTAACGCGTTACTTCTAGTAGCTAAGTTGACTTGACGTTAGCTAATATGGTGACAACGATGTAGGCTGTGCGTAGCGGTTAGCAGTTATGATATGATGGTTTGGCTTGGAAAGGTTTTTCCGCCTGGTCACAGACAGCTGATGTGTTGCACACTGAAGTACACAAGCGAAAGGAAAAGGTGAGAGGAGGAGAGCGCATAGATGTGAGACGGAATTATACAACAATCAAAGGGATCAGGCTGTTTGTATGTGGCTGCTATGAAAGTGAACTGTGTTTGCGTGTGATCAGGTGTGTATTCATTCTGCCGATTCTGTTGAAAAATGTTTCTTAAACAGAATGAAACAGAACGAAACAGGGATAAACATACCTGAATTTGTCCAATAGAAACTCTCATTTGCAACTGTTAGACTAATGATTACCCACAAGAGTGTGCATTGCGGTATTGAATGTGTCACTGTCTATCACCTTGATTACTCAAATGTTTCTATCGACCTGTGCCCTTACGTTGTAAACTTTCATTCGTAGGTTGTAGCACCCTCATGATGGGTATAGGGAATCATGTAGTAGCCTAAACCTATCGATGTTACATTGACCTGGGTGAATGGAATATGAATGACAGTCATCCAATATGCTGTAATAGAAATAAGGCCATGCTCATCTTAAAACGGCACCGACTGTCGCTGTAATGGACCTATATTCATACAGTTTCTTGACTGTCCATTTTGCTAATAATCACTGGACTGTCAGGGAGCATAAAAAATTCCGAAAACGATGGATAGAGGACTATGTTTTGCAAATTGTGACTGTAAGGAAATATTTAAAAAATTCAGTGCGGCCCTCCGGACCTCATTGAAGACCAAATGCTGCCCCTGGGGCAAAATGAGTTCGACTCTCCAGCTCTACCCCCTACCGCTGTTACGTAACTTCAATCTCGCCACAGTGTAAATGGGAATGCCTGTGTGATGCTGTTGCTCTGCTGCTTGTCAGGAGGGATGAAGAAAGTAATACGAGAAAGTAGTGTTAGTGTGTGTGTGTGTGTGAGAGAGAGAGAGGGGGAGGGGGAGAGGGAGTTAATTTGTGAGGCTTGTGCATGTGTGTGTGTGTGTGTGTGTGTGTGTATGTGAGTGCGCCTGCCTTTGTGCGTGCATGTGGAAGCTATAGGGAGAGTGCTGCTTTTAGCTCCCTCCATGTCCCTTTGGTCTGTGTGACACCTCGGCATCAGGCAGGAGGCGTGTTGAAAGTGCTCCTTTGAAAAATTAACACAGGCATAAACAGTGCATAGAGTATATAATGAAATAATGACGCCAATGTTGACACATCAGGCAGGCATCCTGCACACTACATTACTTTAAGACACAGAGCGTGCGTGTGTGTATGTGTGAGTATGTGTGTACGTGCGCACGTGTGTGTGTGTGCTTGACAAAGAGAATAAGGCAGTAGCACAAAGCTGGTAGCTAAGCCTTATGAGTGGATAGGAGAATTGAATAATTTATAATGCACAGTTATTTTAGTCTGCTCTCTCTCTAGGTTAGCTAGCTACCTAAATCTATAAAAATACCAAGTTGCTCAGGAACAGAGAAAATAACATGCTCGATCAGGTCCATAGCCACCTCACCTTATACGATAAGAATCGGAGATGTGTTGATGTCACTTTTATACACTGCAAACATGCAGGATATTTATCTTAAGATCTTAATCACCATAATGATTTCCATCCCATAATTGTCACACTTAATTGTATTTACGATGTATTGAAAATGACTTCCATTCTATTGTATAGTTATTCCACTCTTACTGTTTACTAGCTAATTTCCTATAATTCCCCATAGCATTCGCTCGTATTGCCATTCATGTACAGTAATTTACCCCCTGCAGTGCTGCAGCAATGTTTTGTTTTCCCATTGGCTCTGCAGCAGAGGCTACTGTATTGTATAGCCAGGTTATCTATGGCTGCAGTGAGTTTTGGATGACATTTGCTGTATCCAGACATGCCCTTACACAGTGGTGTAAAAAGTACCCAATTGTCATACTTGAGTAAAAGTAAAGATACCTTAATAGAAAATTACTCAAGTAAAAGTGAAAGTCACCTAGTAAAATACTACTTGAGTAAAAGTCTAAAAGTATTTGGTTGTAAATATACTTAAGTATCAAAAGTAAATGTAATTGCTGAAATATACTTAAGTATCAAAAGTAAAAGTAAAAGTATAAATCACATCAAATTCCTTATATTAAGCAAACCAGATGGGATAATTGTATTATAATTTTTTTTTTTGGGATCGCCAGAGGCACACTCCAACACTCAGACATAATCTACAAGCGAAGCATTTGTGTTTAGTGAGTCCATCAGATCAGAGGCAGTAGGGATGACCGGCGATGTTCACTTGAGAAGTGTAACGATCCCGGCAGTCTGAGTCGGGTCCTGTCTGTGGTCTAGTTGTTCTGCTCGTGATCTCCAGTTTCCCGAGGGTGCTGGAACGCTCCGGGGAGCTCTCTTGATTTCCGCACCTGCATCCCATCAGCAATCTGCACACCTGGTCCTGATCATCACCCTTCTTAGGCTCTGGTCTAACATCCATTCCCTGCCGGATCGTTAGCCATTAACAGTATGTTTTGTCAGCGTATCAGCCTCTTAGTACTAGCGTTAGTTTTGTTGTTTTGCACCTTGTTGACCTGCCTTGTACTTACCTCAGTTTTTTTCTGTCTACAGTCATTCTCCCGGAACCTTCACCCAACCCCTGCCGTGCCATCGTTTAATCTGCCACTTCACCTCCACCTACTCATCTCCGCCACCCGCTCCGTCTCCTGGATTATTCTGCACCTTTTGAATCTGTAATAAACCCTCACCTTCGTTCAACTCTCCTTGTCCTGGTCTGCTTCTGGGTTCTGTCTTAGGGAACCGTGACAGAACGATCCGGCCATTAATGAACCCAGCGGATCTGGACTCTGTTCGCCATGCCATTTCCCATCAGGAGAAGATGTTGGGACAACATAGCACGGCACTACAGGAGATCGCGTTGTCAGTTCGGAACCTTTCTACCGGTCTGACGGAGGTCCAGAACCAACGCGAGTTTCCGGTGGAGGATCCACTACCGGTTTCACCCATCTCGCCTGCCGCTTCTGGAGCTGTGTCCTTCCGTGAGCCCAAGGTTCCGACGCCGGATAAATATGAGGGGGAGCTGGGAAGATGCCGTTCCTTCCTTATGCAGTGTGGATTAGTGTTCGATCTACAGCCCTACTCTTATGCCACAGACAAGGCTAGGATAGCCTTTGTGATTGAGTTGTTGCGTGGTCGAGCGCTGGAGTGGGCTTCAGCCGTTTGGGAACGACAGGATCCCTGCATGGCTTCATACCAGGGGTTCACGGCCGAGATGAGGAAGCTCTTCGACCATTCCGTCCGAGGAGGGGACGCAGCTAGGCGCCTGTTTCGCTTCGCCAAGGAACTCGCTAGCGTGGCCGACTTCGTGATCGAGTTCAAGACGTTGGCTGTGGAGAGTGGGTGGAATGAGGAGTCTCTGCAAGCGGCCTTTTACCAGGGTCTGTCGGAGCAGCTCAAGGATGAGTTGATCTCCTATCCGGAGCCTAGTGACCTGGACAGCTTGGTAGCCTTGTCTATTCGGGTGGATAATCGAGTCCGAGAGCGAAGGAGGGAGAAGCAATGGGGTCCGTCCAATCGATCAGCTTCTCAGTTCCCAGTCGGGTCGGGTGGTGGACCAGAACACGTCGATCATTCTCCACCACAAAGGATTAGTGGAGAGGTTCTCTCTCCCGATTCTGAACCCATGCAAGTGGGGCGGCACGGGTTAACCAAGGAGGAGCGTCAACATAGACGTAAGACCAACTGTTGCCTCTACTGTGGTAGCTCGGGACATTACATCTCCACTTGTTCCCGGCGGTCGTCAAACTGCCCGGCTCGCTAAAGTTGGGAGGACTTTTAGCGAGCCAGTTTCAACCTCTCAGTACCTCTGTCAGACCCCGTTTCCCGGCTACCCTTGTGAACAGGAATCAGAGCTTAGCGATTAACGCTTTTGTCGATTCAGGTGCCGATGGAAGCTTTCTTGATGCCGAGTTGGTGGAACAGCTGGGGCTTTCAAGGAGCAATTGCCGGAAGCCATTGAGGCGACCACTCTGAACGGCAGTAGTCTGGCACGTATCACGATGAGGACTGAACCGGTTAAGATGCTGTTGTCGGGGAATCATTCGGAGATGATTTCATTCTTCATTCTGCCGTCTTCCCATGTTCCTCTGGTCCTTGGATACCCCTGGCTGAAGGAACACAATCCCACGTTCGATTGGGTGACGGGCAAGGTAACGAGTTGGAGCCTTGATTGTCATGCTAACTGTCTCAAGACTGCCTGTCCCCATTCGGTTCCCAGTCAGGTGGTTGAGGCTAAACCCCCAGATTTGTCCCTGGTTCCCGAGACATATCACGATTTGGGGAAGTGTTCAGTAAGCAGAAGGCTCTGTCACTCCCTCCCCACCGACCATATGATTGTGCCATCAACCTGTTCCCTGGAGCTGTCTACCCCAAGGGAAGGTTATACAGTATCTCCCGACCTGAACGTGAGGCTTTGGAGACCTACATCAAGGAGTCCCTAGCGGCTGGTCTCGTTCGTCCCTCGTCATCACCCCTGGGGGGCAGGATTCTTCTTTGTGGGTAAGAAGGATGGCTCTCTTCGACCGTGTATTGATTATCGGGGGTTGAATGACATCACGGTCAAGAACAAGTATCCCCTGCCCTTGATGAGTTCTGCCTTCGACTCCTTACAGGGTGCTACGGTGTTCACCAAGCTAGACCTACGCAATGCGTATCACATGGTCCGGATCAGAGAGGGAGACGAGTGGTTGACGGGTTTCAATACACCGATGGGTCACTTCGAGTATCAGGTGATGCCGTTTGGACTGACCAATGCTCCAGCGGTATTCCAGAGTATGGTGAACGACGTCCTGAGAGATATGATCGGTCTCTTTGTGTTTGTTTATCTGGATGACATTCTGATCTTCTCGAAGGAACCTTCCGACCACGTCCAGCATGTCCGGCAGGTTCTGCAGCGATTGTTGGAGAATCGCCTGTTCGTGAAGGCCGAGAAGTGCGAGTTTCACGCCCACACAACATCCTTTCTCGGGTACATCATCTCCAGGGGAGAGATTAGGATGGACCAGGAGAAGGTTAGAGCGGTTCTGGAATGGGCCCAGCCCGGTACGAGATTGCAGCTCCAGAGATTTTTGGGGTTTGCGAATTTCTACCGCAGATTCATCCGGGATTACAGCCGTGTGGCCGCTCCGTTAACTGCCTTGACTTCCAGTATCAGGAGCTTCAAGTGGAATCCGGAGGCGGATCGAGCGTTTCTGGATTTGAAGAGGCGATTCACCAACGCACCGATTCTCTCTCAACCGGACACGGCCCGTCAGTTCGTCGTTGAAGTGGACGCGTCTGATGTGGGTAACCGGGAGCTTCTCGCGGTGAAACTTGCCTTGGAGGAGTGGCGCCACTGGTTGGAGGGGGCGGAGCAACCGTTTATTGTCTGGACTGACCACAAGAATCTTGCTTACGTGCAATCGGCTAGACGTCTCAACTCCCGTCAGGCCAGGTGGTCGTTGTTTTTCGGACGATTCAATTTTTCCCTGACGTTCCGACCTGGATCTAAGAACGGCAAGGCGGACGCCTTGTCTCGGATGTTCTCCAAGACGGAGGAGAGTGGGTCCAAGACCGAGACAATTCTCCCCCGGAACTGCGTCGTGGGAGCTGTTAGGTGGAAGATTGAGGAGGAGGTGATGGCGGCCCTTCGGACGCAGCCCGGTCCCGGTAACGGTCCACCCGGTCGGTTGTTTGTGCCTGAGTCGGTTCGTCCTGCGGTCCTCAAATGGTCCCACGCCAGCAAGATGGCTTGTCACCCTGGCGTGGCTCGGACGATGGCGTTTCTTCGCAGACGTTTTTGGTGGCCTGCCATGGCCGAGGATACTCGGGGTTATGTTGCTGCCTGTCCAGTGTGTGCGCAGAATAAGAGTACCAATCGGCCCAGCTCTGGACTACTTCACCCCCTTCCTATTCCCCCGCGACCATGGTCGCATCTGGCCCTGGACTTTGTCACTGGGTTGCCCGCTTCTGAGGGGAACACGGTCGTTCTGACTATCGTGGACAGATTCAGCAAGTTCGCCCACTTTGTGCCAATTGCCAAGCTTCCCTCTGCCTCGGAGACGTCCGAGATCCTGGTTAGGGAGGTTTTCAGGGTCCACGGTTTGCCCAGTGATATCGTTTCCGACCGTGGCCCTCAGTTTACCTCTGCTGTCTGGAAGTCCTTCTGTTTGGCCATTGGAGCTACAGTCAGTCTCACATCTGGGTTTCACCCCCAATCTAATGGTCAGGCGGAGAGAGCCAACCAGAAGATGGAATCCACGCTACGCTGCCTGGCCTCTTCCAACCCCACCTCCTGGGTCTCTCAGTTGCCTTGGGTTGAGTATGCCCACAATACTCTCCCTACATCTGCCACTGGGATGTCTCCCTTCCAGTGCCTGTATGGCTACCAACCTCCCCTTGTTCCCTTCTCAGGAGAGGGAGCTCTCAGTGCCTTCTGTTCAGGCCCATATTCGTCGTTGCCACCGGACCTGGCATCGGGCCAGAAAGGCACTCCTTAGAGTTTCGGACCGGTATCAGCTCCAGGCGAATCGTCGCCGGATCCCCGCTCCCACCTACACCATCGGAGATAGGGTCTGGTTGGCCACACGGGATCTTCCTTTACGGACTGAGTCTAGGAAGTTGTTACCGAGTTCATTGGTCCGTTTGTGGTGGAGAAGGTGATCAATCCGGTGGCAGTTCGACTCAAACTCCCGAGGACGCTCAGAGTCCATCCCACCTTTCATGTCTCCTGCCTCAAGCCTGTTTTCCTCAGTCCTCTGTTGCCTCCTCCGCCTCCTCCTCCTCCTCCTCGGATGATCGGAGGTGGTCCTGCCTACACGGTGCGACGCATCATGGATTCCAGACGGCGGGGCCGGGGTTTCCAGTATCTCGTGGACTGGGAGGGGTATGGTCCTGAAGAGAGGAGTTGGATTCCGCGGCGACAGATCCTAGATGCTGACCTCATCAGTGACTTCTACCGCCTCCATCCTGGCGCTCCGGGGAGTCCGCCCGGTGGCGTTCGTCGGAGGGGGGTACTGTAACGATCCCGGCAGTCTGAGTCGGGTCCTGTCTGTGGTCTAGTTGTTCTGCTCGTGATCTCCAGTTTCCCGAGGGTGCTGGAACGCTCCGGGGAGCTCTCTTGATTTCCGCACCTGCATCCCATCAGCAATCTGCACACCTGGTCCTGATCATCACCCTTCTTAGGCTCTGGTCTAACATCCATTCCCTGCCGGATCGTTAGCCATTAACAGTATGTTTTGTCAGCGTATCAGCCTCTTAGTACTAGCGTTAGTTTTGTTGTTTTGCACCTTGTTGACCTGCCTTGTACTTACCTCAGTTTTTTTCTGTCTACAGTCATTCTCCCGGAACCTTCACCCAACCCCTGCCGTGCCATCGTTTAATCTGCCACTTCACCTCCACCTACTCATCTCCGCCACCCGCTCCGTCTCCTGGATTATTCTGCACCTTTTGAATCTGTAATAAACCCTCACCTTCGTTCAACTCTCCTTGTCCTGGTCTGCTTCTGGGTTCTGTCTTAGGGAACCGTGACAAGAAGTGTGTGATTTGGACCATTTTCCTGTCCTGCTAAGCATTCGAAATGTAACGAGTACTTTTGGGTGTCAGGGAAAATGTATGGAGTAAAGAGTACATTATTTTAGAGCAGATGGTGTTAACAAACTATATAGCCTTCTTGTATTTTTTTGTAGTCAAAGCACATTTTGCCATGTGGTGCGCGCTGTTGAGTTTTGGACACATTATATATTATATATTTTTTTACTTTTCAGCAAACCATCCTTAAATCTCATAAGAAAGTTTTTGGTGTAACAGTAATGCTATACTATGCTATTACAGTGCATTCAGAAAGTATTCAGACCCATTGACTTTTTCCACATTTTGTTACATTACAGCCTTATTTTAAAATTCATTAAATCGTTTTTTCCCCTCATCAATCTACACACAATACCCCATAATGACAAAGCAAAAACAGGTTTTATTTATCTTTGCTAATTTATTCAAAATAAAAACAGAAAGTATTCAGCCCCTTTGCTATGAGGCTTGAAATTGAGCTCAGGTGCATCCTGTTTCCAATGATCATCCTTGAGATGTTTCTACAACTTGATTGGAGTCCACCTGTGGTAAATTCAAATAAATGGACATGATTTGGAAAGGTACACACCTGTCTATATAAGGTCCCATAGTTGACAGTGAATGTCAGAGTAAAAACCAAGCCATGAGGTCGAAGGAATTGTCCATAGAGCTCCAAGTCAGGATTGTATTGAGGCACAGATCTGGGGAAGGGTACCAAAATATGTCTGCAGCATTGAAGGTGCCCAAGAACAAAGTGGCCTCCATCATTCGTAAATGGAAGAAGTTTGGAACCACCAAGACTCTTCCTAGAGCTGGACGCCCGGTCAAACTGAGCAAGCGGGGTAGAAGGGCCATAGTCAGGGACGTGACCAAGAACATGATGGTCACTCTGACAGAACTCCAAAGTTTGTCTGTGGAGATTGGAGAACCTTCCAGAACGACAACCATCTCTGCAGCACTCCACCAATCAGGCCTTTATGGTAGAGTGGCCAGACAGAAGCCACTCCTCTGTAAAAGGCACATGACAGCCCGCTTGGAGTTTGCCAAAAGGCACCTAAAGGACTCTCAGACCATGAGAAATAAGATTATCTGGTCTAATGATACCAAGATTGAGCCCTTTGGCCTGAATGCCAAGCGTCACGTCTGGAGGAAACCTGGCACCATCCCTACGGTGAAGCATGGTGGTGACAGCATCATGCTGTGGGGATGTTATTCAGTGGCAGGGACTGGGATACTAGTCAGTATCGAGGGAAAGATGAACAGAGCAAGGTACAGAGAGATCCTTGATGAAAACCTGCTCCAGAGTGCTCAGACTGGGGTGAAGGTTCACCTTCCAACAAGACAATGACCCTAAGCACACAGTCAAAAAAATGCAGGAGTGGCTTCGGGACAAGTCTCTGAATGTCCTTGAGTGGCCCAGCCAGAGCCCAGACTTGAACCCGATCGAACATCTCTGGAGAGACCTGAAATTAGCTGTGCAACAACGCTCCCCATCCAACCTGACAGAGCTTGAGAGGATCTACAGAGAAGAAACTCCACAAATACAGGTGTGCCAGGCTTGTAGCGTCATACCCAAGAAGACTCGAGGCTGTAATCGCTGACGAAGGTGCTTCAACAAAGTACTGAGTAAAGGGTCTGATTACTTATGTAAATGTTTTTTTTTTTTTTTTTTTTACATGTAAAAAAAAAAATGGTTTTAGCTTTGTCATAATGGGGTATTGTGTGTAGATTGATGAGGGGGGAAAAATTGTTTAATTCATTGTAGAATAAGGCTGTAAAGTAACAAAATGTGGAAAAAGTCAAGGGGTCTGAATACTTTCCGAAAGCTCTGTATATTTGGTTATGTTATGTAAAATACTAATTCATCATTATGTGATCTTCCAAGACATTGATTCAGCTTTGATCTAACTTTACTAAACAAGCACCATTGTGAGAGGTGGCAGAGCGAAGCTCCGGTGCACTACACGCCTGCAGTCCGCTGCACTGAATGAGCAATTGAAGCACACCTAGCCTACTCTTTTGTCTTGTGCAACATTTGGTGATGCAGAAATGAGAGACCACATACAGTGGGGAAAAAAAGTATTTAGTCAGCCACCAATTGTGCAAGTTCTCTCACTTAAAAAGATGAGAGAGGCCTGTAATTTTCATCATAGGTACACGTCAACTATGACAGACAAAATGAGAAAAAAAAATCCAGAAAATCACATTGTAGGATTTTTAATGAATATATTTGCAAATTATGGTGGAAAATAAGTATTTGGTCACCTACAAACAAGCAAGATTTCTGGCTCTCACAGACCTGTAACTTCTTCTTTAAGAGGCTCCTCTGTCCTCCACTCGTTACCTGTATTAATGGCACCTGTTTGAACTTGTTATCAGTATAAAAGACACCTGTCCACAACCTCAAACAGTCACACTCCAAACTCCACTATGGCCAAGACCAAAGAGCTGTCAAAGGACACCAGAAACAAAATTGTAGACCTGCACCAGGCTGGGAAGACTGAATCTGCAATAGGTAAGCAGCTTGGTTTGAAGAAATCAACTGTGGGAGCAATTATTAGGAAATGGAAGACATACAAGACCAGTGATAATCTCCCTCGATCTGGGGCTCCACGCAAGATCTACCTCGTGGGGTCAAAATGATCACAAGAACGGTGAGCAAAAATCCCAGAACCACACGGGGGGACCTAGTGAATGACCTGCAGAGAGCTGGGACCAAAGTAACAAAGTCTACCATCAGTAACACACTACGCCGCCAGGGACTCAAATCCTGCTTAAGCCAGTACATGTCCAGGACCGTCTGAAGTTTGCTAGAGTGCATTTAGATGATCCGGAAGAGGACTGGGAGAATGTCATATGGTCAGATGAAACCACAATAGAACTTTTTGGTAACAACTCAACTTGTCGTGTTTGGAGGACAAAGAATGCTGAGTTGCATCCAAAGAACACCATACCTACTGTGAAGCATGGGTGTGGAAACATCATGCTTTGGGGCTGTTTTTCTGCAAAGGGACCAGGACGACTGATCCGTGTAAAGGAAAGAATGAATGGAGCCATGTATCGTGAGATTTTGAGTGAAAACCTCCTTCCATCAGCAAGGGCATTGAAGATGAAACGTAACTGGGTCTTTCAGCATGACAATGATCCCAAACACACCGCCCGGGCAACGAAGGAGTGGCTTCGTAAGAAGCATTTCAAGGTCCTGGAGTGGCCTAGCCAGTCTCCAGATCTCAACCCCATAGAAAATCTTTGGAGGGAGTTGAAAGTCTGTGTTGCCCAGTGACAGCCCCAAAACATCACTGCTCTAGAGGAGATCTGCATGGAGGAATGGGCCAAAATACCAGCAACAGTGTGTGAAAACCTTGTGAAGACTTACAGAAAACGTTTGACCTGTGTCATTGCCAACAAAGGGTATATAACAAAGTATTGAGAAACTTTTGTTATTGACCAAATACTTATTTTCCACCATAATTTGCAAATATATTCATTAAAAATCCTACAATGTGATTTTCTGGATTTTTGTTTGTCATTTTGTCTGTCATAGTTGACGTGTACCTATGATGAAAATTACAGGCCTCTCTCATCTTTTTAAGTGGGAGAACTTGCACAATTGGTGGCTGACTAAATACTTTTTTTCTCCACTGTACATGTGTGGCTGTTTTATGAAAATCTTGGAATATTTGGGTAGGTATGCAGACCTGCGAGCAACTGCGGCCTCTCTTGATGTCCAAGATGGCAACATGTCAAGTCGTTTGTCTGTGACTAGTAGTTTTTAACCTACTAATAACTTTATGGTGGAGCAAATCTACACTTTTCTTGTTGTGTAGTGAAAACTATTTAGTTTTGCTGGTGTAAAGATCGCGGGTCTCCCTCAACTCTGATCTTTTTTTTTTTTCGATATTTGCACTTGCTTACTCGAAGTTTACCAAAGTATCCCTCTCTCTGGCTGGCCTGGGTTCTATCCTCTGTTTTCCCTCCGCGGAGTGTCTCGTCCAAGCTGCTCCTCTTCCCTCTCTACCTGGCTGTCAGCAGCAGCTCAACAATCCCCAACCCGCTCTCTCAATCGACTCTCACCCCCAATCTACTCACACGCGCGCACATTCACATACATACACTCAGTCCCTCTCTCCCCTTACCTTTCCTTGGCCTCTATTTCTTACATCCCTCAGAGAAAATGACAATTTTCATGGTATTGCTTTGCGCACTGACATTACTGAACTCTGAAGGAAACAAATATTGTCTCTGGGTGAGCACATCTGACAATGTGCTCTCCCGTCCATTAGACATTGTGTCTGCGGGAACTCACTCTTTTTCACTCGGTACAGTCGTCCAAGTGCCGATGCATTTGTGTCATGATGTGAACACTACCAACTTGTGTCACTACCAAAGTCTAATGGTTTTAAATGACTGTTTTGTATTGTCTGGAAACTCACTTGTAGAATTCGCTTGCAGTAGGTCTCTTAAAAAAGAGAAGCCGTGCAAGGTTATTTAACAGAGGTGCCTAGTTCTTCTTCTTTTGTTGATATCAGGTAACGTGCAATCTAACCCTGGCCCTGAAATGCAATGTCTCCAAACCCC
Source organism: Coregonus clupeaformis (assembly GCF_020615455.1). Lineage (NCBI taxonomy): Eukaryota > Metazoa > Chordata > Actinopteri > Salmoniformes > Salmonidae > Coregonus > Coregonus clupeaformis. Next base: position 49,490,948 of record NC_059206.1, read on the forward strand.
CTCTGATTTTAAATCTAGATCTGGTTTTAGTATTTTTCATTTAAATGTACGCAGCCTGTTGTCTAAAATTGATGGGGTTAGGATTTGGGCTAAATCAACTGATTCTGATGTAATTGTGTTTTCTGAAACTTTGCTGTTCTTGATAAGGATATTTGTATAAATGGTTATAATGTGTATCGCACTGATCGAGTTAAGAAAGGTGGGGGTGTGGCTATATATGTAAAGACTAAATTCCTTGTAAGTGTGGCAAAGTCTGAAACTATTTGTAAACAGTTGGAATTTCTTGCTTTGAATCTTGAGGTTTCAAAGGGTCTCTCTATAACTGTGATTGGCTGTTATAGACCCCCCTCTGCTCTCGGTGATGCATTTTCTTCTCTGATGCACCTTATGTCTTAACTTCTTTACAGTGAAATGATCTTGATTGGTGATCTCAACTGGTGTTGGTTAAAGCCAGTGTCTGATGATTTTAAAATGTATTGTAATTCTATTAATCTTACCCAGTTGATTAATTCACTCACCCACCCAAATCTCAAATGTCCAGAGAAATCTACCCTGATTGTGTCACGGTTTCGGCCGAGGCTGCTCCTCCTCCTTGTTCGGGCAGGCTTCGGCGGTCGTCGTCTCCGGAGTACTAGCTGCCACCGTTCTATGTTTCATGTTCGTTTGGTTTTGTCTGTTTGTAACACCTGTCCCTTGTTAGTGTTTGATTGTGTTCCCTATTTAGTTTCGTATATTTGGGTCAGGTGTTATGTGTGATTGTTATTGTCAGCTATTGCCTCCGAGGAGTTTTCTCTCTCGTTTGTTGTTATTTCGTGAGTTCGCACTGCGTGCGCTTTTTCTTGTTTTCCGCACTGTGTGTTGTGCGTAATTGTTCGTGCCGCCCGGTTGGGTTGGCGACTCATTCCTGTTTTGGAAATTACTAAAGTCTGTTGAAGAACATCCTTGTTCCTGCGCTTGATTCCCTTCACTACATCCACACACAGCACTCTGACAGAATCACACATCCCCCATGGAATCAGCAGGAGCGACCGCGCCAACAGCAAGTATGGAGGAACGTCTTCGTGGGCAGGAGGACCGGATTAACCAGGTCTGTCATGCCCTGGAGGGGGTGATGAACACTCTCCACCGATGGGAAACCAGCGGGGTACCCACGACCCCACCTACCGAACCATCCCCATCGGTCAGTCCTCCTGTCCCATCTCCGGAACCCAGTGGGATTCGGCTCTCGCTCCCGAGGGCGTACGACGGCTCCGCTGCCGGGTGTCAAGGGTTCCTGCTGCAAGTGGAGCTCTACCTCGCCACCGTACACCCGGCGCCCTCGGGACACGAGGCGTCTCAGCCCTCATCTCCTGTCTCACCGGCAAGGCGTTGGAGTGGGCCAACGCCGAATGGAGGAGAATGGACGCCGCTACCACTACCTATGCGGAGTTCTCCCGCCGCTTCCGTGCTGTGTTTGACCATCCACCGGAAGGGAAGGCGGCGGGGGAGCGTCTGTTCTACCTCCGACAGGGGATGAGGAGCGCCCAGGACTTTGCCTTGGAATTCCGGACTCTAGCGGCCGATGCAGGGTGGAATGAGCGGGCCCTTATAGACCACTTCCGTTGCAGCCTCCGGGAGGACGTCCAGAGAGAGTTGGCGTGCAGGGACACCTCGTTGACGTTTGACCAACTTGTCGACATGGCCATTCGGCTGGATACCCTGCTCGCCACCCGTGGACGTCCCGGGTGGGGTTCGCCCATTTCACCCTCCAGCACCTCCGAGCTGAGCCCTATGGAGCTCGGGGGTGCTGGCGCTAGAGAACGGAGGAGTAGGAACCCGAGGGGCGCTGTTCCCTGCACTAACTGTGGCCGTGGAGGGCACACCGCGGCTAGGTGTTGGGGAGGGTCCCCCGGTGGAGGAGAAGGCAGGTCACGCATTGGGGGGTCCCCCCAGGTGAGTAGGCGCCCTACTTACCCAGAGCTTTCTGTCGTTCACCTAACCTTGCCTGTTTGTTTTCCACAGGTTGCACCTCGTTCCCAGCATAAGGCGCTGGTAGATTCAGGCGCAGCTGGGAATTTTGTAGATCGCCAGTTTTGTATAGAGTTAGGGATTCCACTCCTTCCAGTTGATAAGCCTTTCCCTGTTCATGCCCTAGATAGCCGTCCGTTAGGGTCTGGGTTGATTAGGGAGGTCACAGCACCCCTTAAGATGATGGCGCAGGAGGGTCATGAGGAGACGATTCAGCTCTATCTGATTGACTCTCCTGCGTATCCGGTAGTGCTGGGCCTTCCCTGGTTGATGACCCATGACCCTACTATTATGTGGCGAGAGAAAGCTCTTAAAGGGTGGTCTGCCCAGTGTGAGGGGCGGTGTCTGGGTGTTTCCATAGGGGCGACCTCGGTGGAAAGTCCGAATCTAATGCCAGCACTGCATATTCCCCAGTATGAGGATTTGAAACTGGTGTTTAGTAAAACTAGGGCGGCGCAGCTGCCGCCTCATAGACGGGGGGATTGTGCGATAGATCTCCAGTCAGGAGCAGCTCTCCCGCGGAGCCATGTGTATCCCTTGTCTCAAGAGGAGAGGAAGGCAATGGAGACGTACATCGCTGAGTCTCTGAGACAGGGATACATACGGGCCTCCACTTCAGCCGCTTCCTCAAGTTTCTTTTTTGTGAAGAAAAAGGATGGAGGTCTGCGCCCGTGTATTGATTACCGCGGTCTCAATCAGATTACGGTGAAGTACAGCTATCCACTTCCTCTGATTGCGACTATGACGGAGTCATTGCACGGTGCGCAGTTCTTTACAAAATTGGATCTCAGGAGCGCATATAACTTGGTGCGCATTAGAGAGGGCGATGAATGGAAGACAGCGTTTAGCACGACTTCCGGACACTACGAGTATCTAGTCATGCCATATGGGTTAATGAATGCTCCCTCAGTCTTCCAATCCTTCGTCGATGAGATTTTCCGGGACATGCAGGGACAGGGAGTAGTCGTGTACATCGACGATATTCTGGTGTACAGTCCTACCCGAGCAGAGCATGTAGCCCTGGTGCGCCGAGTATTGAGGAGGCTGTTGGAGCATGACCTATATGTCAAGGCAGAGAAATGTCTGTTCTTTCAGAAGTCGGTCTCCTTTCTGGGTTATCAGTTGTCTGCGTCAGGGGTGAAGATGGAGGTAGACCGAGTGTCAGCTGTGCGTAATTGGCAGACCCCAACCACTGTGAAGGAGGTGCAACAGTTCTTGGGTTTTGCAAATTATTACCAGAGGTTTATCCGGGGTTTTGGACAGGTGGCAGCTCCCATAACGTCTCTGTTGAAGGGGGGTCCGGTGCGCTTGCGGTGGTCAGCTGAGGCGGACAGGGCTTTTGGGAAACTGAAGGACCTGTTTACCTCGGCGCCGGTGTTGGCGCATCCAGATCCCTCTTTACCTTTCCAGGTAGAGGTGGACGCGTCAGAGGCCGGTATAGGGGCCGTTCTTTCCCAACGTTCTGGCACACCACCTAAACTCCGTCCCTGTGCGTTTTATTCTAAAAAGCTCAGTCCGGCGGAGCGGAATTATGACGTAGGAGACAGGGAGCTGTTAGCCGTGGTACAGGCCCTGAAGGTGTGGCGGCATTGGCTCGAGGGGGCTCAACACCCTTTCCTCATTCTAACTGACCATCGTAACCTGGAATACATCCGGGCAGCTAGGAGACTGAATCCTCGCCAGGCCCGCTGGACTATGTTTCTAGCCCGGTTTGTGTTTAAAATCACTTACATCCCTGGGTCCCAGAACGGGAAGGCAGATGCTCTGTCTCGGCGATATGACGCGGAGGAGAGGTCCGTGGAGCCCACGCCCATACTACCAGAGTCTTGTCTGGTTGCACCGGTGATATGGGAGGTTGATGCCGAGATCGTGCGGGGGTTACGCACCGACCCAAGTCCTCCACAGTGTCCAGTGGGTCGGACGTACGTTCCGCTCGAGGTACGCGATCGCCTCATTTGTTGGGCTCATACGTCCCCCTCCTCTGGCCATCCGGGTATCGGCCGGACAGTGCACTGCCTTAGCACGAAGTACTGGTGGCCAACGTTAGCTAGGGATGTGAGGATTTATGTCTCCTCCTGTTCGGTGTGTGCCCAGTGTAAGGCGCCCAGACATTTGCCCAGGGGTAAGCTACAACCCCTGCCCATTCCACAACGACCCTGGTCCCACCTCTCGGTGGATTTTGTTACCGACCTTCCCCCCTCACAGGGGAATACTACCATCCTGGTCGTTGTGGATCGGTTCTCGAAGGCCTGTCGTCTCCTTCCCATGCCGGGTCTACCCACTGCCCTACAGACCGCTGAGGCTCTGTTTACCCATGTCTTCCGGCATTACGGGGTACCCGAGGATATAGTGTCTGACCGAGGCCCCCAGTTCACCTCCAGAGTGTGGAGGGCGTTTATGGAACGGTTGGGGGTTTCGGTAAGCCTTACCTCGGGTTACCATCCGGAGAGTAATGGGCAGGTTGAACGTGTTAACCAGGAGGTGGGTAGGTTTCTGAGGTCTTATTGCCAGGGCCGGCCGGAGGAGTGGGCGAGATACGTTCCTTGGGCCGAAATGGCACAGAACTCTCTCCGCCACTCCTCCACCCAACTAACCCCTTTCCAGTGTGTGTTAGGGTACCAGCCGGTTCTGGCACCTTGGCACGAGAGCCAGATCGAGGCCCCTGCGGTGGATGAATGGGTACGGCGCTCGGAGGAGACATGGAACGCTGCCCACGTACATCTGCAGCGGGCCATCTGTCGGCAGAAAACGAGCGCCGATCTCCACCGCAGTGAGGGGCCTGTGTACGCACCTGGAGATCGAGTCTGGCTCTCGACCAGAAACCTGCCCCTCCGCCTGCCCTGCCGGAAGCTGGGTCGGCGGTTTGTGGGGCCATTCAAAGTCCTGAGGAGGTTGAACGAGGTGTGTTACAGGTTAGAACTGCCTATTGACTATAGGAATATTAACCCCTCGTTCCATGTGTCTCTCCTCAGGCCGGTGGTAGCTGGTCCACTCCAGGAGTATGAGATAGAGGAGACTCCTCCGCCCCCGTTGGACATCGAGGGGGCTCCGGCGTACATTGTGAGGTCCATCCTTGATTCGAGACGCCGGATGGGGGGTCTTCAATATCTCGTGGAGTGGGAGGGGTACGGCCCGGAGGAGCGGTGCTAGGTGCCAAGGAGGGACATATTGGACCAGTCCCTGCTGACCGAGTTCCATCGGGGTCATCCTGCGCGCCCTGCTCCGCGTCGTCCGGGTCGTCCCCGAGCCCCGGGTCGGCGCACGGCTGGAGCCGCACGTCAAGGGGGGGGTACTGTCACGGTTTCGGCCGATGCTGCTCCTCCTTCTTGTTCGGGCAGGCTTCGGCGGTCGTCGTCTCCGGAGTACTAGCTGCCACCGTTCTATGTTTCATGTTCGTTTGGTTTTGTCTGTTTGTAACACCTGTCCCTTGTTAGTGTTTGATTGTGTTCCCTATTTAGTTTCGTTTATTTGGGTCAGGTGTTATGTGTGATTGTTATTGTCAGCTATTGCCTCCGAGGAGTTTTCTCTCTCGTTTGTTGTTATTTCGTGAGTTCGCACTGCGTGCGCTTTTTCTTGTTTTCCGCACTGTGTGTTGTGCGTAATTGTTCGTGCCGCCCGGTTGGGTTGGCGACTCATTCCTGTTTTGGAAATTACTAAAGTCTGTTGAAGAACATCCTTGTTCCTGCGCTTGATTCCCTTCACTACATCCACACACAGCACTCTGACAGATTGATTTGATATTGACAAATGTTCCACATAAATATTCTGCGGTTGGTGTTTTCTGTAATGATTTAAGTGACCATTGTGCTGTTGTTGCTGTTAGAAATACTAAGGTACCTAAGACAAACCCACGCTTTATTCGTAAGATACATTTTAAGAGTTTTAATGAGCAGGCTTTCTTTCATGATTTGTTTGATTTTGACTGGAGCAAGATTGAGCTTATTCCTGATGTGGAAACATCCTTGAAGTTCTTTCATTATGTTTTTTTCCAAATAGTAAACAAACATGCCCCATTCCGCAGGTTCAGAGTTAAAGGGCGGAATAATCCATGGTTTTCTTCTGAGCTGTCCTGTATTATTCACAAACATAATCTAGCCTGGGCTAAAGCAAGGAAATCATGTTCTGATGCTGATTGGCTTTTTTTTAGGCAGCTACGAAACAAGTGTTCTTCTCAGGAAGGCCAAGTCTGAATATGTTATGTCTGCTACCACTGATAACCTGAATGACCCTAGAATGTTTTGGAAGGCTATTAAGTCTATTTCTGGTAACAGTAATGTTAATGAATTAACGTCATGTGTATTGAAGGACTCTGTTGCTGTATATGACAAAACTGAAATGCTGAATTGTTTCAATGAGCACTTTGTACCATCTGGTAGGCTTTTTGATTCAGTATCCTCTGTCTCTGTATAACCTTGTGTGGATGAACCGGTGAGAGCTGGTCAAACTTTTCGCTTTTCGCCATTCTCAGTGCAGGAGGTACATAAAGCCCTGAAATCCTTAGATCAGAGAAAGCCTGCAGGTCCTGATCTTCTTGATCCCTGATTTTTAAAACTGGCAGCTGATTTCATAGCTGAAGAATTTACATATTTCTTCAATCTAACCTTGAAATGTAATGAAATTCCAAGGATCTGGAAGTCTTTGTCCTACCACTTTTAAAATGGGGAGATCCAACTCTTTTAAATAATTATAGGCCAATCTCAAAGCTGTCACCCCTGGCAAAAATACTTGAAACCCTTGTTAGTGAACGGCTAAAATAGTTTTTATATACTAACTCTATTTTATCAATGTACCAATCGGGCTTCAGGAAAAAGCATAGCACAATTACTGCAGCCATTAAGGTTTTAAATGATATCACTGAAGCCCTTGACAAAAAACAGCACTGTGTCCCACTTTTTATTGATCTCTCTAAGGCTTTTAATACAGTTGATCATGCTATACTGAGGCAGAGATTGTCGAGCATAGGTCTTTCGGAGCATGAAGTTGCATGGTTTGTTAACTATCTGTCTGATAGAACTCAGCGCACTCAATTTGATGGGCTCATGTCTGTTAAATTCTCTGTCTGTAATGGTGTGCCCCAGGGTTCTGTACTTGGTCCCCTCTTATTCGCTATTTATATAAATAATTTAGACAAAAATTTGCAAAATGCGCAACTTCACTTTTATGCTGATGATACTGTTATTTATTGTTGTGCCTCGTCTCTCACAAAAGCTTCCAGAACTTGCAAACTGCTTTTTATACTGTTCAACATACAATTTAAGCTTATCCTCAAAGTTTACAAAACTAAACTAATGGTGTTTTCTAAAGCAAGAAATAGACCACTGAACCTTTCACCTATTACTACTACCTGTCAGGGCAATGAGATTGAGGTTTTAACCTCATATAAATATATTGGAATTTTTATTGATGACAGCCTCTCTTTTAAATTGCATATTCAACAACTTACAAAGAAATTGAAGCTGAAGTTGGGATTTTATTTTAGGAATGAGACCTGTTTTCTTTTGAAGCCAGAAGGCTAGTATCAGCTACATTTACAGTCGGGGAAAAAAGTATTTAGTCAGCCACCAATTGTGCAAGTTCTCCCACTTAAAAAGATGAGAGAGGCCTGTTATTTTCATCATAGGTACACGTCAACTATGACAGACAAATTGAGAAAAAATAATCCAGAAAATCACATTGTAGGATTTTTAATGAATTTATTTGCAAATTATGGTGGAAAATAAGTATTTGGTCACCTACAAACAAGCAAGATTTCTGGCTCTCACAGACCTGTAACTTCTTCTTTAAGAGGCTCCTCTGTCCTCCACTCGTTACCTGTATTAATGGCACCTGTTTGAACTTGTTATCAGCATAAAAGACACCTGTCCACAACCTCAAACAGTCACACTCCAAACTCCACTATGGCCAAGACCAAAGAGCTGTCAAAGGACACCAGAAACAAAATGGTAGACCTGCACCAGGCTGGGAAGACTGAATCTACAATAGGTATGCAGCTTGGTTTGAAGAAATCAACTGTGGGAGCAATTATTAGGAAATGGAAGACTTACAAGACCACTGATAATCTCCCTCGATCTGGGGCTCCACGCAAGATCTCACTCCGTGGGGTCAAAATGATCACAAGAACGGTGAGCAAAAATCCCAGAACCACACGGGGGGACCTAGTGAATGACCTGCAGAGAGCTGGGACCAAAGTAACAAAGCCTACCATCAGTAACACACTACGCCGCCAGGGACTCAAATCCTGCAGTGCCAGACGTGTCCCCCTGCTTAAGCCAGTACATGTCCAGGCCCGTCTGAAGTTTGCTAGAGTGCATTTGGATGATCCAGAAGAGGATTGGGAGAATGTCATATGGTCAGATGAAACCAAAATAGAACTTTTTGGTAAAATCTCAACTCGTCGTGTTTGGAGGACAAAGAACGCTGAGTTGCATCCAACGAACACCATATCTACTGTGAAGCATGGGGGTGGAAACATCATGCTTTGGGGCTGTTTTTCTGCAAAGGGACCAGGACGACTGATCTGTGTAAAGGAAAGAATGAATGGGGCCATGTATCGTGAGATTTTGAGTGAAAACCTCCTTCCATCAGCAAGGGCATTGAAGATGAAACGTGGCTGGGTCTTTCAGCATGACAATGATCCCAAACACACCGCCCGGGCAACGAAGGAGTGGCTTCGTAAGAAGCATTTCAAGGTCCTGGAGTGGCCTAGGCAGTCTCCAGATCTCAACCCCATAGAAAATCTTTGGAGGGAGTTGAAAGTCTGTGTTGCCCAGCGACAGCCCTAAAACATCACTGCTCTAGAGGAGATCTGCATGGAGGAATGGGCCAAAATACCAGCAACAGTGTGTGAAAACCTTGTGAAGACTTACAAAAAACTTGTCATTGCCAACAAAGGGTATATAACAAAGTATTGAGAAACTTTTGTTATTGACCAAATACTTATTTTCCACCATAATTTGCAAATAAATTCATTAAAAATCATACAATGTGATTTTCTGGAAAAAAATCTCATTTTGTCTGTCATAGTTGACGTGTACCTATGATGAAAATTACAGGCCATAACAAAGTGGTTGAATACTTATTGATTCAAGACATTTCAGCTCTTCATTTTTAATTAATTTGTAAACAATTTGAAAAACATACTTCCACTTTGACATTATGGAGTATTGTGTGTAGGCCACTGAAAGAAAATCATAATTTATTCCATTTAAATTCAGGCTGTAACACAACAAAATGTGGAACAATTCAAGGGGTGTGAATACTTACTGAATGCACTGTAAATTCCTTAAAAAGTGAATCAACCCCCGCCTTGGGCCAATCAGAGTAATTTTGTAAATGCCAGATCTCTATGGCAAGACGCATCATTCACCAAAGTTTTCTTTGTGGAAACAGGTACACAGTCCCCTCCCCGATTTCATAGTGAGGTACAATGAAATAATAGGATACATTTACAAACGCGCAGATATTAAATTAAAATCAGTGAAGCAGGAGATATTTCTCTCTCTGATGACTAGCAGTGCAGACTTTGCTAAAACTGTGTGTGTGTTTGTGTGCGTGTGTGAGCGTGTGTGTGTGTGTGTGTGTGTTTGTATGGCCACAAGGAGAGTAGATAATTGTCCCACTAATTGTGTTCCTATTTGAGCGTAGAGGAAGCCGACAGTGATCCATTAGCTCTGCTTCTGAGTGGCTTTGACTCGCTGTCTCGTTCAAATGCAATCTGGAATAGAGGGCAGATGATAATGGCAAGAACTACGGCGAAGATAGCAATGTCTCCATCCCAAATGGCACCCACACTATTCCCTATATAGTATGGATGATTTTCAAGTACATATGTTGTAGAATTAAACACCTATATGCCTTAAAATGTTTATGGATTGAGAACCAGTTGAAGGGTTAATACAGAGCAGAGACATTTATGTGTTTTTCATAAACTCCCTGCAGCTGATCTGGGTATGTCAATGACATGTGATGGCTGTGTGGAGATTGGAGTAACAATGGACCTAGTGTTATCATTTGTTTTGCTTATGACCCTATGACCTGACACATGGCCACATGCACATAATCTCAAGGGCCAGGGAGGATGGTAAATGATAAATGCCTTAATGTATGTACGTGTATTATTTGTAAAGAAAGGGTCTGCAACCATATAATGAGATTAGGGAAAGGGTCTGCTACTAATATAATGAGATTAGGGAAGAGGCTTCCTGTGGAAAAGCGCCCATGACCTTTTGGAGTAAATTACAGGTGACATCTGGACGTTGAAAGATAAGGGTAGAGTGGCACTAAAATAAGTTAATAATTTGCCCTAAGGGGAGGGAATGTAAATGCTATGTAACATGATTATGCATTTGTGTGTATAAAAGGGAGCTCTAAGCCAAAGAGAGACAGTTGTTGCTCCATGGAGCAAGCTCGGCTTTGTTATGCAAATAATAAAAGTCTAAATTCACAAGTTCCAGTCTCTTGAGAAATATTTTTAAGTTGACTACTTTTTGAGTCAAATATTTTTACGACATAATTGGCGAGCTTTGCCAGGAGTTGAAAAATAGGGACCAGAGATGGTATACATCTGCAGTTGTGAAACGTTTGTGTTGTCCGATCCGGGGCTCGACAACATCTAAAGAAATACCAAAGTAAGTCTCTCCAAATTTAAGAACCAGAACATTAGAGGCTAGGAGCTTTTGAATTTAAGAATACATGTCAATGTCACTCTGTTGTTTGTCTGAACCGTCTGTTCAATTGATTTGATTCATTTGATTCATTTGATTCATCTTGCTGATCGCTCTGTCTGGGTCATTTCGACACGGGCGGCTGTCCAGCTGGTTGAGCGATCAGACAATAACATGTTAGAAAGACCTACAGATACCGCTCTATACGTGTAGTGGAAGTGAATCGTCTTGAGGACTGCTTAGGTAGGCAAAATCCTGTGCAATAACGCTCTTTCTCTGTGTCGTGAAAGTGTATCAGAGAAAGAGGGCTGAATTTATGAATTTACAGGTCGCTTAGGAAAGCGTAGTAGAAGTCCAGGTGTGTAGAGGAAGTGTAACACCTGGGCTAAATAAATAGAATCCTGTGGATACCGCTTTGGAGAGCTAAAATTAGCACTCCAGAGGTCTGAACGGGCAGGTGGCTAGCTAAATTTGGGACCTACGGTACCGCTCTAATGAGGAATTCATTGTTAGAGGTCTGCTCGGGTAGGTAGGGGATCATCCTGTGTTGTGGTGATGCCAAAATTAGGGAGGGTCGATCAGGTAAAAAAGTTAGGTCATCCGGCGTAGGTGACAGCATAAATTGGAGTAACACCGGTCATTCTGAGTAGGTGAACGGGTTAAATAGCTACAAGGGCTTCAAAATATTGAGAAAGTGTTAAATAGAGTAGGTCTGCTCATCTCGTATGGGTGAATGGGTTGCTTGGGCGGCTGTGAGTCATTCAACTGTCTGATTCATTTGGGCACAAGTGGCTGCTCATCTGTATGAATGAGAATAATAAGAAATCCTGCAGATAACAGCTTATTTTCTGTGTTGAGGAGAGAAGCTGTGTTTGAGGTCGTTTGAAGTGTCGGTGTTTGGTGGAGAAAGGTTGGCGCACCTTTCCTGGACCGTTGTTTGAGTATAACCTGGTAGGAAGGACGCACCCGGTCTCACACCAAGAGAGGAAGAGTGAATGGCGCGTGGATATTCATTGACCAACTGAGTTGACCAATTCACGTTACCAGGAGGCGTAGAATAAATCCTGTTGGAGGAACAGGTCACGTGTACCAGTGTGGTCATATGATGTCTATGCATTGTATTTTGATAAATCTTTTAGGGTATGTTTCTTACATTATATTTAGAAACTTTAGAGGTGATGTAGTATTATGATAAATTGACTACAGTAAAATAATAACTAGGATAGGGTTAACATTCCAAATTTGGGCCCTTTGATAGAATAAAATATTCCTGTAGGTTATACAAATAGTAATTAAGGGCGTTTGAGAACAACATTGTATAAATATGGAATAAGAGTGGTATAATGGTGTAAATTAGTCGCACTCTGAAGTTTGAATGATGAGATATAGAGGTGTGTTTGATAATTGTATATACGTTGGAATAATAAGCTTTTCTTGTAAATTATATCTTGGAGTTTCGTACAACAATGCCTGTCATAGAATTTTGTAAGATCAGGGAATAGTGACCAGCATATATGATTCTAGGAGGATTCTATGACTGAGGGAAAGGATTTGGGTAATTTGTTGTTTGTTCCGCTGAGACTAGATGGTGATTAACTGATTTGTGGCAATAAAGAATAATTAGAAACATGAATGGTTTGGTAGATATGAATATATTGGAATATAATGAATTTTATGTGAGTGTGATTTAATACGAGGGATTGGATAAAATTATAGGTGTTGACTTGCCCAAACACGTAGACGTACGTGGAAATGGGAGAGGGTACATAGGACATGTGGTAGAATTAAGCATTATAATAAACTATCTATTATTTCAGAAGCAGAGATAAGATAGTCAAGGAATTAGTATATTAGGGGAAAATATAATTCATTTGGTTAGGTCGTTAGATCTGGTGCAAAATCAATGAATGTGGGGTTTGACTCGTTGACTGTTAAATTGTATACGTTGAGCGTGTGAGATCTGTGTCCTTCAAAGCTATTTTCTGATAAAGTGTGGTATGTGCCAGATGCTAAAACTACTGACCATTAGCATTGGAATAAAGGAGGATTAACTTGTCATTTCAATAAAGCATATATTCTGCATCGCTAGATGCATCTAGGTTTTCTAAGTATAGTTCAGCTATGGTTGTGGGTTGTTTAGATTGAAGGAACATTCAGGATAAGACTGGACGATTTAGCAGCCTGAGTCTTTTCAGACTGAAGGACTCACTTATTCAACGGGAAAGGAGGAGTGTCTATAGTCTAAATCAGAAAGGACAGTTACATTTGAATAGCGGACTGGCAATTTGGATAAGAGATTTGGCCATAATTTGAATTGTTTAGGTAGACTGGAATAAAAGTAAGGTATTATAATAGTATGAATATAAATATATTATTAGTTATTGTTGGGATGTGAATAGACTTTACTAATGCCATGAATTAGTTTCCGGTTAAAAGAGAGTCATACTTGCTTGACTGTATCGAGCTGAAAGAGTTATTTAAAGCAAGTTTGAATAGTTGGATGGAAAACATTTATTTGACAAAATTCAAATTGTTATTACTTTATTCTATGGTTTGCGTCACCAGTGGTGTATGGGAGTAGTTGGTGAATTGTAGAATGATAATGTATTTTCGTTGCGTAAACCAGGGGATGCAAGGAGCTTTGGCTATTATGCTGAGTGAATAGCACCAATTTATAGTGGGTTCTAGATTTGTTGAATAAACAAACTTATATTTTAAACTAAAGTAATGCAATAGGCTACAATTATAACATTATCAGAAAAAGGCACTATACGCTCATCTGTGGTCCTCTGTAGCTCAGTTGGTAGAGCACAGTGCTTGCAACGCCAGGTTTGGGTGTTCGATTCCCAAGGGGGGCTAGTATAAGTATAATAATGTCGTTTGGAATAAGAGCATCTGCTAAAATGTTAATGGGTATGGAGAGGAGAGTACGTGGTGGTAATTTTTTAGTCATTGAATAAGGTGTTGCTAGATTAAACGAGTGACAATGGTGGAATATGTCTATAGATAAATTGGATTGTGATAAATGGATGATTTCAATGTATGATGGTAAACTACAGCAAGTGTTTGGTGTTACTTGTAGCTTACTTAGAAAGGATAGATTAATAGATCTCATTCTGATAATGGCGGAGTGATGGTTTAATTGCGTGGCATGATTTTAGTTGATTACAAGAGAAATAGGACATAGTTTACGACGCATGGAGAAGTGAATGTTCATATATGGTAATAGATCAACTGAACCAAACATGACGTTACTACGGCAATTTAGGATGGTTAATGTTGTTAAGTTCGTTTTTAAACCCTATGATAGAGGTAAATGCAGAACGCTGTTTGAAAGTGTGTTTTATTAGGTCTGCTAGTAAAAATTGAAGAATTTCCATTTTTTGTCTGTGGGTGTTAAACATTGGGGCTTGCTGAAACGTGAGAACGCTATAAGGGACATTATGGGTTAAGTTAGGTGTACAAGGGATCGCATATTTTGTAGGAAGTCATAGGAGGTTGAATATTATGACTGTAAGTCGCTTTGGATAAAAGCGTCTGCTAAATGGCATATTATTATTATAATTATTATTATTATCGGCAGGAAATTGCTAGCTAGTTAGCGGTGAGAGCTAGTGCGGTTTTCGTTGTGTGACGTCACTTGCTCTATGAACTGGAAGTAGATGCTTTGTGTGGCATTTGTGGAGCGACGGGTAACGGTGCTTCGATGGTGAATGTTGTCGATGTGTGCAGAGGGTCCCTGGTTCGAATCCAGTAAGGGACAGAAAGCAAATATTTTACATTGATGTTATTGATGTGAATTACTGGTTTCATTGATAGCATTATAGGAAAGATGTTGTCCTACCAATCCATGTTGGATGGATAACATAGTAATTAAAATTGCATATTGATGAATTGGATGTTTTATTGGTTTTTACTATAAATATAAAATAATTTGTCATCTGTTGAGGTACCGTTATAAGGGAAATTCGCGGTAGAGTATGATAGATATTGTAGAGGGTTTAAAATATAAGTTAATTGGGTAATGAGACAGGTTGACTTGATGTTGAATGGGATTGTTTAATAGAAGTAATTATTTATATTTAGGAGAATGAGAATATGTTATTAGGTAGTATTGCTTTGTGGAGACGATTTACTAATGAAGAACATGTCTCGATAGTTGAATAAGGAACGATATTTGATAATTGATCATTTTATTATGACATTATATAGTTTGTTTAAACAGCAGTGAGTTATGACGATGTTTTATTACTTCAGATAACGATAATTTGTTTATAGTACGTTGAACCTTGGGAGGTAGTTGTTGCTGTTGGCTTGATGGATTAAGTAGACATCTTTTTATGGGTTTTGGATTATGAAACAATAAGTTTATATAAAAAAATAAAATAAAAAAAACATCAATGCAACAGTTTGAGACGTTTAAATTACTAAAAAGGGGTTATAGGTTTATAGTGGAAGGTGTAGTTAACTTAATAAAATGTGTTATTATCTAGTGTCTTCTAAGTGGGAGTTTCTTTTAAGGATTTATGGGAGTCTCCTATAATATTATGTTAGGGGTAAAGTAGGACACGACGTATCAAACAATTTTAAATCGATGCTGGGGTTAATGATTGTTGATGAGATGGGACTGGGGATATATGTATGATGTTTTGTGTGTAATTACTATCTTTGGATTGTTGATTATATGTTAACGACATGTATACTTTCTCTTCCAGGAACATGGGGATTTCTTTATATCTCATTGAGATGTTAAAAAGTCTGTAGGCTAGGGTGGAACTAGTTAGTAAAATTAAGTAGTTGTATTTTTAGGTTGTCATAGGGAGCTACCAAAATAAATAAGGCCTGGCCATTTTTTGTTTGTTTATTGTTTTACTATATGGTATTCGAATAACCACAAACAAACTACTTAGTATGAAATATTATTCTGTATAGGATTTTATTTCTATTTTGGGTTTTGTGACGGGATGGAAGTGAAATATCTTAAAGGGGCATACACATGTAATTTGGGTTTTATTTACTGAGGGATAGGTAAATATGTGTGATTTATTTTGAAAAGAGCTGTACTAAGGACGTACTGTACACTCGGGATACAACATTTATGAAAGGTCTTGATGGTTGTTAGGAGTAGTATACTATTGGATGAAACAAGTCATTGAATGATTTCAATGACCTCTGAAATCTGTCCTGGCTTTATAGTGTGACCTGATCACCCGCACTATAAATTCTAGAGGCATGCTGTATTAGGGGGTTAGATATAATAAGGATAATTGTGAAGAAGTTTATAATTTGGAAAAAATCCTATATATAAATTAGTCCAAACAGGACAAGGATGATGTGAGAGAGTTAGTCCTGAAGGAGAGGTATTCCTTGAATAGTGTTATGGAATACAGTTAAGTAAAGGTATGCTCAAGGGTTGTCATTTTAAGGTTAGTTATTATTTTAGGTTTGATAGGCAATATTGTTGTTGTTTTGTTTTTTGTACACATGAATCACGATGTGATGCATGTGTCCAAGGGGGGAAGTTGGGATTACAGAGGTTTTAATGTTTTATAATGGTTTTGTGGGGAAATATGCAATGTGTATTAAGGATATGAGCAGTAGTAATAATGTGTTATGGGTTAGGTTAAATCTTTTTTGTTTTTGTGATAGGAGGCATGAAATAAGTGGACTACAACAAGCTGGAAGCAGGTGTGCTTCATAATTTCAAGGCTTCTCTTGACGGATGAGAGGACATAAGTAGCATACTGTGTCTCACCTAACCTAACAATGTTCTTAAGATTTTCTTTTCATGGGTGAAGATAACTCTGCCCAACTGAGTAGGATAATCTGAGTATTTTCTGTGCCCTGGAGACTATGTGATGGCAAAAGACTACAGAAGAAAGACCCTATGTGGAGGGGCCTGTACCAGGTGTTGTTGGCTACCTTAATGATGGTAAAAGTGGTGGAGACAGATGCTTAGATCCATGTTTCCCACTATAGGAGTGTTCCAACCTCAGCCATTGGGTAGCATTGTTGTCTTTTGTGTGTGTCTGTGCTTGTGTCTTTGCAGCAGTAACTCCGAGCTTCCCTATGGGTAGGCTGATAGAAGGACACTCATCGCAGACCGATGTCGATAGATTGAGAGGGACTCTGGCTGATCCGGAGACCCTAGTGATGGGAGAAGGTTAACAGCTAAAGGTGACCATACATCATCGTCCCAGTTACACCAACAGCGGTACGGATAGAGGGGAGTGTGATCGGGTGTCATCTAAACCATTGTACCAGAGTGAGGGAACTGATGACTAGGAGACCACAGAGACTTCCAAGACCTTCCAGACCGCCGAAAGATTCCAGACCACCGAGAGATTCCAGACATTCAATATGTTATTACAGATGGTGTTATAATGCATAGTAGAAATAATTTGGTCCAGAGCGGTGTGAACCACAATAAAAACCAAAAGACCTCTACCCGGCTGAAGAGGAACAACAAAGGCGTTGAAGACGTTCCTGTCCGACACCACCTCTGCCAGGAGACCTGAATCCAGCATCAAATTAAGGCAATCAATTGCCTTCTCTTTTGTGCCTTTTCTCTCAGGAATGTGACAGGAGTCCATGTGGAATGAGCAGGAAGTGAGAGGTCTATGCAAATGCAACATTCTTCATAGGGTATACTGGTTTGCAAATTGACAAAACAGAATGATGGTGGAGGTGGGGCGGCTCAGGGGTGACATTGGAATTGGGACATTGCCATGGGCAACCAAGATGAACTATGAAGCTATCTGAAGAACATAATGGGCCTGCCAGAAGATTGAGTGCCGGTAGAGTAAGGGAGTGTTAGTTAAGGTAGTATGTTGATTAAGGAGGTATTATACACTGCTAAATGTATAGTAATTTAGACTAGGAATGTATTAAGATAATGATCTGTTGTAATTCTTGTTATGAGGAAGTTAATGCTAGAATTATGATAGTAATTCTGGGCGGCAGGTAGCTTAGTGGTTAAGAGCGTTGTGCCAGTAACCGAAAGGTCGCTGGTTCTAATCGCCGAGCCGACTAGGTGAAAAATCTGTCGATGTGCCCTTGAGCAAGGCACTTAACCCTAATTGCTCCTGTAAGTTGCTCTGGATAAGAGTGTCAGATAAATGACAAATATATATATATATATATAAATATACATTCTGCCAGTGTCAATATGTGCCAAGGTGAGAGATTTAACTTTGAATGATGGAACCAAAGTGAATAACTAAGAATTGTCATTCTAAATTTGTTTTGGGTAATTCATCTGATAATGACTATGAATTATAAGGTGACTGATTGATTTGAATAAGTTATTAATATGTTAATAACTAATGATGTTGACATTGCAATGAATGGATTAGATATTGATTCTTTTGATTGTTATAATAATTATGATATGGGTAAAAAAAGGTTATGTAAGCTAAAGATGTTGACACTATTCTTAACATGTCCTAAATATTATGGTTAAAACAAAGTTGCATTTATTTCTTATATATTTTGATGTGTTAGGATACTACCACGTATATTGGAAATACAACAAAACAAAAAGGGGAGCAATGGTTACATAGCTCAACAGCAACAATTGGAGGTTAGCTTAGAGGGAAACCTTCAAGACTTGTAACCAATACCTGACTGGGCTCTGGGTCCTCATCAGGATAGGTCAAACAATGAGGAATATATATTGGTTTAAATATATGTATATGAAAAGTAACCACATATGGCAAGGCTAAGAATAAGTAAATGCACAGGCTTACATTCATTAAAAAAAAAAAAAAATTGTCCCAAAGGGGGGAATATATGGATGATTTTCAAGTACATATGTTGTAGAATTAAACACCTATGTGCCTTAAAATGTTTATGGATTGACAACCAGTTGAAGGGTTAATATAGAGCAGAGACATTTATGTGTTTTTCATAAACTCCCTGCAGCTGGTCTGGGTATGTCAATGACATGTGATGGCTGTGTGGAGATTGGAGTAACAATGGACCTAGTGTTATCATTTGTTTTGCTTATGACCCTATGACCTGACACATGGCCACATGCACATAATCTCAAGGGCCAGGGAGGATGGTAAATGATAAATGCCTTAATGTATGTACGTGTATTATTTGTAAAGAAAGGGTCTGCAACCATATAATGAGATTAGGGAAAGGGTCTGCTACCAATATAATGAGATTAGGGAAGAGGCTTCCTGTGGAAAAGCGCCCATGACCTTTTGGAGTAAATTACAGGTGACATCTGGACGTTGAAAGATAAGGGTAGAGTGGCACTAAAATAAGTTAATCATTTGCACTAAGGGGAGGGACTGTATATGCTATGTAACATGATTATGCATTTGTGTGTATAAAAGGGAGCTCTAAGCCAAAGAGAGACAGTTGTTGCTCCATGGAGCAAGCTCGGCTTTGTTATGCAAATAATACAAGTCTAAATTCACAAGTTCCAGTCTCTTGAGAAATATTTTTAAGTTGACTACTTTTTGAGTCAAATATTTCTACGACAATAGTGGCCAGGCCAGGGCCTATGGTTAAAAGCAGTGCACTTTATAGGGAAAAAGGTGCCATTTGGGATGCACACAATAACAATACTGATAGATGGTGATAGTGGAGTGGTGATTGCAGTGATGGTGATGACTAGTATGATGGTGGTGATGATAAGAATGATAATGGGGGATAAAAATGATGATGACTTTGATGATAATGGCCGTAACAATGACAATATAAGAGGAAGGCGATGGGAGATACTGACCAAATGGATAGCAATTTAAAGCCAAGGAGAGAGGTGCAGCCGAAGCAATGACATAATTGTAACAAATCGGATTCTGCAGGGAATGTAATAGTGGTTATTTCCAAACTATGGCCTCCACTGAACAATAAGTGTATATTTCATATGGGACCCATCTTGTATCTTCTGCTGATTCCTCATCTATGTGACTCGACGTGGTGGTGTAATCTCTCCCTTTGACTTTCCACTGTTGTATTGTAAATAAATTGTATTGTCAAAATAGCACATCTCATCTCAAAAAAGGTTCCACTTCATATAAAGTTAGATGAGAAAACAATCAAGAGAAGCAGAGGGGAAGATCTTAGGATTTAATAAGTAAGCATTCGAGTGACAAGCACACAATGCACACAGAGTTCTCTGTGTAGCAAAACCAAACCTGTCAGGTAATCACTTTATTGAAGAAAAAAGTCTTAAATCAACACAGAACTACATCTAGCAAATACAGTATCTACAAAATGTAAACACTCATAAAGTTGAATCAGGAGCTTTCATAATACGATAAGTTCATCCAATAGTCCACACACTCAGTCAGTGTACCTTGTACAAGTTGTATCAGGCTAAGTTTGGGTGTATGTGTGAGAACCCAGGAAAATAAAGCATTAGTAAAAGTATTTTTAAGGTTTCAAAATTCCGATACTTTTCCCAAAATGCCTAGGTTTTCCAGAATCCCAGTTAGAAGATTCCTGGAATCAGAAGCAAATTAACAGGAAATCCGGTAATCCTTGGGAATTTGGGGAAAGTTTTGAAACCCTAGTAACAATCCAATCAGGGAGTGGTGTATTGTACTGACCTGTCGATGATTCCACACATGTCAATCTGCAGGTCGCTGTAGTTTCCTATCACCATCTGTTGCACCTTGATCAGGTCCACAGCATTATTATCCACATGGATGTGTCTCATACAGCCTTGGAACACGTTGAAAGGGTTTCTGCACTCCTGGTTATTCTTGCTGTCCGGGCAACCTGTATTAGACCAAACAATAGCCATAAATCAATAGCCATTCCCTTGTAGGACTTACAGAAGACCATTGTCCCATGATAAAGAATTACGTAGATATGTTGTATCTTATATGAATGTACATTGTTCATACAGTAGCGAAGCAGACTATATTCCTGAGTGGCTAGAAAAAATACCATATAGTGCAGCTCAAGCTCAAGGCCAAGTGTTGAACACAGGACATTTTCTAAGCACAAGCGTTATTCTGCCTGGTTTTCAGTGTGTTTAGACTGTGGACACCGAGCTGGTGCTGCCTGCCTGGCTCTCTGGTTACACTGCTAGCTAAAGGTAATTAAATGGCATGACAAGCCTGCTAAAGAGCCTTTGTTGAGAAGAGGAGAGGAGAGAGCAGAGGGACAGAGAGACCAGCTCAGAAGCAGAACCGATGGAGAAACGAAGGGAGCTAAAGATGAGAAGGAGAAGGAGGAGGAGGAGGGGAAAGAGGAGGAGGAGAGGAGGAGAGGCAAGAGGAGAGGAGGACAGAGAGACCAGCTCAGAAGCAGAACCGAGAGAAATGAGAGGAACTAAAGAGATGGAAGAGGAGGAGGAGGATTAGGAGGAGGAGGGGAGAGAGGAGAGGGGGACAGAGAGAGCAGCTTAGAAGCCAAACAGAGAAACACTGCTCTGATGGAAGCTAAATTGGAGGATGACAGATCCTGAAGTCTGGTTAAGAAGCTATATGCTTCTTTGCACTAAGCCCTGAGATCAAACGCTACTGTATGCACCAACAGTAGTTAGAGTTACACTTGCCTATCTAACTACAATTAGGATTTGTCCCTTGAAATCCAAGTAGTATTTACGATTAGGGCCCAGAGTTTTTCCTGGTCATGTGACACAGTCAGGAAAAACTTGGGGTCCAATGTCTGATGTAAGTATAATGCTCTCTCTTACCTCCAAAGAAGAGGTTGTTTCCTGATACCACGGGGAAAGATGGGCTGGCATAAGCCGTGGAGCTTTCCTCTTTATCCACAGTGATGGTCAGACGACCTCGCCTTGCAGTCAGGTCTACTGAATGCCACTGGCCGTCGTTCAGACCAAACCCTATAGACAGAACAGACACAACAAAAATGTGTCAGAGTCAACGGTTCACAACAGTAAGCTGCTCTCAGATAACTCGATATTCCGCATAACAAAGTCTTAGGGCGCAACAAGGTTGTTTTTCCTTTTCGAGTGATTAGCTATCTAGGGTAATAAGACTGTGTTATTCTCTGAAATAAAAACGGCACATAGAAAACAAAAACAAAACAACAACCAGATGTTACTGTTTATCTGACCTGTGGCAACGTCCACTAGGATCCTGCCAGCCTTGTGTATCTGCAGCCTGACTCTGGCCTCGCTCAGGTAGAGCCACAGGCTCCCCACCTGCTGTTGGAGGTCAAAGGTTAACAGAAGGCCCGCTCTGTTCCAGGTCCGGAACTGCAGGCTGATCACCACACCAACTGCCACCAAGGCAACCCCGCCGCCACCGGCATCTCTCTGCAGTAGCGCTGCACCCGGCAACTGGAGGAAACACTGGGCTCCAGCGAACGTCACAGGGACGGAGACTGGCTCAGCACAAGTAAAGGTCACATTGCCCTGAAGAAATAAAACAAATAAAAAATTATATAATAATAATGAAATATGAAAAACATAAATATTAATTTGTCCTCAGCTAGAAGGTGAAATAAAGCTAAGGGACCTCTGACCTGAGTATATCGGGAATAGCAATAGAAGAGATCTAGCTAATCAGCAAAATCTCCTGAAGGAGGACATTCATAATATACAGTGGGGAAAAAAAGTATTTAGTCAGCCACCAATTGTGCAAGTTCTCCCACTTAAAAAGATGAGAGAGGCCTGTAATTTTCATCATAGGTACACGTCAACTATGACAGACAAATTGAGGAAAGAAAATCCAGAAAATCACATTGTAGGATTTTTTATGAATTTATTTGCAAATTATGGTGGAAAATAAGTATTTGGTCACCTACAAACAAGCAAGATTTCTGGCTCTCACAGACCTGTAACTTCTTCTTTAAGAGGCTCCTCTGTCCTCCACTCGTTACCTGTATTAATGGCACCTGTTTGAACTTGTTATCAGTGTAAAAGACACCTGTCCACAACCTCAAACAGTCACACTCCAAACTCCACTATGGCCAAGACCAAAGAGCTGTCAAAGGACACCAGAAACAAAATGGTAGACCTGCACCAGGCTGGGAAGACTAAATCTGCAATAGGTAAGCAGCTTGGTTTGAAGAAATCAACTGTGGGAGCAATTATTAGGAAATGGAAGACATACAAGACCACTGATAATCTCCCTTGATCTGGGGCTCCACGCAAGATCTCACCCCGTGGGGTCAAAATGATCACAAGAACGGTGAGCAAAAATCCCAGAACAACACGGGGGGACCTAGTGAATGACCTGCAGAGAGCTAGGACCAAAGTAACAAAGCCTACCATCAGTAACACACTACGCCGCCAGGGACTCAAATCCTGCAGTGCCAGACGTGTCCCCCCTGCTTAAGCCAGTACATGTCCAGGCCCGTCTGAAGTTTGCTAGAGTGCATTTGGATGATCCAGAAGAGGATTGGGAAAATGTCATATGGTCAGATGAAACCAAAATAGAACTTTTTGGTAAAAACAGCCCCAAAGCATCATGTTTGGAGGACAAAGAATGCTGAGTTGCATCCAAAGAACACCATACCTACTGTGAAGCATGGGGGTGGAAACATCATGCTTTGGGGCTGTTTTTCTGCAAAGGGACCAGGACGACTGATCTGTGTAAAGGAAAGAATGAATGGGGCCATGTATCGTGAGATTTTGAGTGAAAACCTCCTTCCATCAGCAAGGGCATTGAAGATGAAATGTGGCTGGGTCTTTCAGCATGACAATGATCCCAAACACACCGCCCGGGCAACAAAGGAGTGGCTTCGTAAGAAGCATTTCAAGGTCCTGGAGTGGCCTAGCCAGTCTCCAGATCTCAATCCCATAGAAAATCTTTGGAGGGAGTTGAAAGTCCGTGTTGCCCAGCGACAGCCCCAAAACATCACTGCTCTAGAGGAGATCTGCATGGAGGAATGGGCCAAAATACCAGCAACAGTGTGTGAAAACCTTGTGAAGACTTACAGAAAATGTTTGACCTGTGTCATTGCCAACAAAGGGTATATAACAAAGTATTGAGAAACTTTTGTTATTGACCAAATACTTATTTTCCACCATAATCTGCAAATAAATTCATAAAAAATCCTACAATGTGATTTTCTGGAAAAAAAATTCTCATTTTGTCTGTCATAGTTGACGTGTACCTATGATGAAAATTACAGGCCTCTCTCATCTTTTTAAGTGGGAGAACTTGCACAATTGGTGGCTGACTAAATACTTTTTTCCCCCACTGTATATTATCATAATGAGAGTCCTCAAACTTATAGGGACATTGTCTCAGGACATTAGTAGAGCAAACAAAGAGGCTTGGAGTCAAAAGCTAACCTGGTTAAACCATGCTGAACGCTGAGCTCAACCATTGTTTTGCTTCAGTTAAAACAACGGTGAGCACAGCGTTCAGTTTGATTTAACCAGGTGAGTTCAATGTAGATTTCTGAAGTAATGACTGCAGGCCATCTGTGTGTCTGGGAGTAGGGTTTGGACATCTGGTAGAAATGGTTTCATGGTCCCTTGCTGAGGCAGCAAAAGTGATGTATTACAGTACCGTCTACCCCAAAGGGATATGAAGGAGGTATCTTTATAACAGTTTGGCTTTGCTGTTCAGTAACTGCAAGAGGGAAACAGTAGCAGTCAAAGTGATATACAGCAACACATGTAGTATAGAGTGCTTACAGTGTGCTACTGTAGTGAACAGAAACTTCAGGCCCAGAAAAATTACAAATAAATATTATGTAATTAAAGTATAACCCTTTGGCTGGCTATCTTTATTTCATTTTTTATTAAATGATTTCCCTCATTAAAGTCCTTATTACATTTAAACAAGTGGTAATATCTCATCTCTGGCTACTGGTATTCTCTTTGTTAGAATGTGGGTGTTTATGAATTTCAGTGCAAAACCTAAAAAGCTTTCCCACATGGATTATTTCTCATTCCTCCCTACTTCATTTTGGAGCGGTTAAGGTAATCATTTACAAGATGTAAAATGTGTTTAGGAGAGAGCTAAACACCATCTAGAGGGATTTAGCTCCACAAAAGAACATTCTCTGCTCCCTATACCATTCTCATCATGGATTTGTTGAATGAATTAATGGACCAATCAACATGAAAATAACCCATTTGTATTGAGTAGGGCTGTGACGGTCATGGAATTTTGGATGACAGTAATTGGCCAGCCAAATGACCAAGGTCACCGTAATAACCGTTTGAATAGCACATTTTTTTTACTTACTTTCTTTTATTTTTACTGCGCTCCTGACTGCATGTGCTGCCATAGAAATAGAATGAATAGAATGGGTGGACTGGGGGTCATTGCTAGAGTACCCATACGAGCAAAGCAGGAAGTAAAATATGTGCTAAAATATGTGCTGTGATTTGTTGAGTCAACTCAACTGACATTACAAAAAATACATTCCATTGCAAGAGCCACATCAGTTCATAGCGATCCTATTAAATTACTTTAATATCCTATTAAATGATAATATCGGTACTATATCTGAGTGTTTAACACCTTTTTATGTCCTCGGAGTTGGTCATTATAGGCAATTTGAATCTGGATTGGCAATCCCCAGCTCATTCAGATGAGAAATTAGGCCTTGGCCAAAGCAATGAAAACTGACTCTGTAGTGGACTGGCAATCTTTCAGACAATTGAGAAACAGATGTACTATCTTGTTTAAGAAAGCTAAATCAAGCTACTTTTTCAGCTCCATCTTTGACTCTGCTGGTGATCCTTCAAAATTTCAGAAAAACAGTAAATGAACGGAAGAGTACAAATTCCTCTTCTTCCATGCCTAAGCAAGTTTGGATGGTGTACATATTGAACATGTCCCTGCTTAAAAATATCTAAGCATCTGGATAGATGAAAATCTGTCTTTAAAAAGGCATATTGATGAGTTCGTTAAGAAGCTGAGTATAAAAATGAGCTTCTTCTCTAGAAATCTCATTAAATAGTAGAAAATAGATTATTCAGTCGACGTTCCTATCGGTCCTAGACTATGGCGACATCATCTACAGTGGGGAAAAAAAGTATTTAGTCAGCCACCAATTGTGCAAGTTCTCCCACTTAAAAAGATGAGAGAGGCCTGTAATTTTCATCATAGGTACACGACAACTATGACAGACAAATTGAGGAAAGAAAATCCAGAAAATCACGTTGTAGGATTTTTAATGAATTTATTTGCAAATTATGGTGGAAAATAAGTATTTGGTCACCTACAAACAAGCAAGATTTCTGGCTCTCACAGACCTGTAACTTCTTCTTTAAGAGGCTCCTCTGTCCTCCACCTGTTACCTGTATTAATGGCACCTGTTTGAACTTGTTATCAGTATAAAAGACACCTGTCCACAACCTCAAACAGTCACACTCCAAACTCCACTATGGCCAAGACCAAAGAGCTGTCAAAGGACACTAGAAACAACATTGTAGACCTGCACCAGGCTGGGAAGACTGAATCTGCAATAGGTAAGCAGCTTGGTTTGAAGAAATCAACTGTGGGAGCAATTATTAGGAAATGGAAGACATACAAGACCACTGATAATCTCCCTCGATCTGGGGCTCCACGCAAGATCTCACCCCGTGGGGTCAAAATGATCACAAGAACGGTGAGCAAAAATCCCAGAACCACACGGGGGAACCTAGTGAATGACCTGCAGAGAGCTGGGACCAAAGTAACAAAGCCTACCATCAGTAACACACTACGCCACCAGGGAATAAAATCCTGCAGTGCCAGACGTGTCCCCCTGCTTAAGCCAGTACATGTCCAGGCCCGTCTGAAGTTTGCTAGAGTGCATTTGGATGATCCAGAAGAGGATTGGGAGAATGTCATATGGTCAGATGAAACCAAAATATAACTTTTTGGTAAAAACTCAACTCGTCGTGTTTGGAGGACAAAGAATGCTGAGTTGCATCCA
Source organism: Coregonus clupeaformis (assembly GCF_020615455.1). Lineage (NCBI taxonomy): Eukaryota > Metazoa > Chordata > Actinopteri > Salmoniformes > Salmonidae > Coregonus > Coregonus clupeaformis. The sequence continues at coordinate 49,517,437 of NC_059206.1, forward strand.
AAGAACACCATACCTACTGTGAAGCATGGGGGTGGAAACATCATGCTTTGGGGCTGTTTTTCTGCAAAGGGACCAGGACGACTGATCCGTGTAAAGGAAAGAATGAATGGGGCCATGTATCGTGAGATTTTGAGTGAAAACCTCCTTCCATCAGCAAGGGCATTGAAGATGAAACGTGGCTGGGTCTTTCAGCATGACAATGATCCCAAACACACCGCCCGGGCAACGAAGGAGTGGCTTCGTAAGAAGCATTTCAAGGTCCTGGAGTGGCCTAGCCAGTCTCCTGATCTCAACCCCATAGAAAATCTTTGGAGGGAGTTGAAAGTCCATGTTGCCCAGCGACAGCCCCAAAACATCACTGCTCTAGAGGAGATCTGCATGGAGGAATGGGCCAAAATCCCAGCAACAGTGTGTGAAAACCTTGTGAAGACTTACAGAAAACGTTTGACCTGTGTCATTGCCAACAAAGGGTATATAACAAAGTATTGAGAAACTTTTATTATTGACCAAATACTTATTTTCCACCATAATTTGCAAATAAATTCATTAAAAATCCTACAATGTGATTTTCTGGAATCTTTTTTCTCATTTTGTCTGTGATAGTTGACGTGTACCTATGATGAAAATTACAGGCCTCTCTCATCTTTTTAAGTGGGAGAACATGCACAATTGGTGGCTGACTAAATACTTTTTTTCCCCACTGTATATGAACGCAGCTGCCACGTCATTAAAGCCGTTAGATGCAGTTTATCATAGCGCACTGTGCTTTAGTACCGGCAACAATTGTAGTACTCCTCACTGCATTCTCTATCTATCAGAAAGTTGGTTTGGCTCTCTTTGATGTCACGGAGGTTTTTATTTTGTATAAAGCCCTTTTACAAATAGTCCCACTGTACCTAACATCATTACTAAACTTTAGACATATGAGTTACCACACCAGTCTCAGGGATGGCTAACTCTGGAAATGACTTTGGTCTCTACTGAGTTAGGTAAATCAGCTTTTAGTTATTTTGCATCTTATTTGTGGAACAATCTTCAAAATGTTCATAAATGTAATGTTCTGGTGCCTCTAGGGCAATTCAGAAAGCTGATTGAGGCCCTTATTCCTGACGAATGTGTTTGTTTTTTATGACCGTGTTTTTCTTTCTGTTTTCATTTTGTATTTCTATTTTGATGTGTGTATTTTCTGTAATTTATGTAATTCAGGGCTTATCTGTTAAAGAGACCTTGGTCTCAGTATGACTCACTGATAAAATAAAGGTTAAATCAAATTTAAGTATTCTAATTCCTAATTCTATGCATCAGTTAACATAATTTGAAAGAACATTCTACATGACCATGGAAATTATTGCATCTCAATACCAGGCAGCCATTGTGAGTGTACCCATGAGTTTACCAGTCAAACTGCCAGGGTTAGAGGTTCCAAGCCAGTTTTATTCCTTCTATTTCTATGTGTGCTGCTGCATTGTGTGTGTGTGTGTGTTGCCTAGGCAACCGAAGACTTGTTTGCTTGTTTCAGAAAGGAGCAACGAAGTTTCTACACGTTGTTAAGAGTCCATGTTACGGCAGAAATAGACTTAAACGTACAAATGTCCGGCCGTTTTTTGGGGGGGGTTCCATCCCTAGCATTGATTACAACAGCTGTCCAGAATATACAATTCTTTGTCAGGTTAAAGCAGGGTGGAAGCTCCATCCGAACCTCATAAATAGTTGAGGATGTTGTTATTTTCCAATGCAACTCCCCAAAATACCGCTCGATATACACATCACCACACAGAAACAGACCTGGGCTGAAATATCTGTTAATTTTTTAATACATTTGCACTTTTTGGGACTATACCACCAGTTCCATTGCGCCAGCCAGTCAAGCTCAATCAAGGTCAACTACTGTATTTGAGAGAAAACAAATACTACTTGAACCCAGGTCAGAAGATAAACACAGTACAAACCATCCAAAGTTCCCCAGGGTCGTATTCTCTACACACCAAACAGATGGAAACTGACCAAAATGGGAAGAGACTACCTGAACTAGTGCACACCTGAAAACTTTTTCCGGTGTGCACTATACCAGTGTTTCCCAACTCCAGTCCTACAGAACACCGAACAGCACACATTTTTGTTGTAGCCCCAGACAAACTCACCTGATACAACTCAATGAGAGCTTGATGATTAGTTGACAAATATACTCAGGTGTGCTTGTCCGGGGCTACAACAAAAATGTGTGATGTTGGGTGTACTGGAGGACTGGAGTTGGGAAACACTGGTATAGTGCACACCGGAAAAAGTTTTATACTATACGACCAAGGCTGAGGTAACATACCATGATGGAGACCTTCTGCTGCTGCTTGGCCAGATCATTCACGTTCACCTCGTTCCAGAGAAGGTTCTCAAGACACCCATGGAAGTTCCTCCTGGACAGAACCGTCTGTGTGCCATGGCACTGGATGCCACCAAAGCTTATCTTGTGAAAGAACATCAAGCCAATGTTAATATTCTACAAAAAAATGGTACCTACATTATCATTACAAGGGGCTTTGATATAGTAACATATTGAACTAGTGGTGATAGAATGGGATTGGAAGTGGTTAATCAATGACCTATGTTTAGGAAACAATACAAGGCCAAGTAAACTAAAGTAAGTAATTATCACATTCTGTGTATTCAGGTAGGGACAAAAATGGCACTGTACACATAACTGTCTCATTAGGTCTTATGTAGACCATGACCAGAAGTGTATTGTTTTTCAATTTCAATAGAAAATTATTTCCAACTCCCATTTATTAAAAACAGTCTAGAAATATTGTATGGAGGTTGGGTTAACCTTTTACTGCAGTGGGCTAAATCAGGGTCACACAGAGTGTTTCGTGGTAGTCTTAAACAAATCTACTTTGAAACAAAAATATACACCTCACACACATGGTTATGGGCTTAAAAAAAGAAGACACCTGTACCATGTCAGATGTAGAGTTGAAATGTATTCAATTTTGTGTTTGCATCCCAATATTACACTTTATATACACATCACAGAAGACTGACATATAACAAAACCGTTTGACATAGAAACCCTGGATTATGGGCGTAAAAATAAAATAGAAACATATTAATTAAATTATGAAAAATGTTAATAACATTCCACCCATGAGGCCACTAGAGGGTGAGTTGATAATTTGACTGCAGGAAGGGACTACTGTTATTGATTAGAATTTTCTTTGGTACGGCCTTGGATGAATCATTCTTGTAGGGAATTCAGTGGCTTACTAGACATCCGTTATACAAAGCTATAACTCTATTACTAAAACATATATGTTTTATTGTTTGTGTGTGTGTGTCTCCTGTGTGTGTCTCCTGTGTGTACGTTGTACAGTATCTGTGAACACATCTGATAGAAACAAATGGAGTGTGCTATTTGGGAGAGCATGCAGGAATGCAAGAGAGCATGCAGGAATGGTTGTGTGTGTGTGTGTGTGTGTGTGGTGTGTGTGTGTGCGTGTGTACAGGTGTTTGTGCATGTGTGTGTGTATTTGTGCATGCCTACGTGTGTGTATGTGTGTGTTTGTGTGTCCGTGTGTGTGTTTGTGTCTATGTATGCGTACTCTGTGTACATGTGTGTGTATCTGTGGAATGATTTGAGGAACAGGTCACATACAACACACCTCGTTTATCTCAAAAGGACTGAGTTCTGCAGGGACCTGGATCTGCTGAGTGCTTCTATCCACAGTGAAGTTGACATGGCCGCTAACGCGCTCGATGGCTACGTGGTGCCATTGCAGGTCATCTAGAAGACTACCCAGTGATACGACCGTGTGGCTCTCAGGACCAGGAGAGGCACTTTTACCTAGAATACAACAACAGAGAGTCTGGTAGAAGTGAAAGTGTTTTCCTTTCTAGGACAAGCAATGCTAGAAGAGGGAATGTTTCCAGCAGTGGAGGCTGGTGAGGGGATGATGGTTCATAGTTATAACTGGAATGGAACAAACAGAATGGTATCTTACACATGGAAACCATGTTTTTGATGTGTTTGAAACCGTTCCATTCCAGCTATTAATATGAGCTCGTCCTCCCAGGTAAAGTGCCACGAGCGACCACTGGTTTTCAGTCCTCCCAGGTAAAGTGCCACGAGCAACCACTGGTTTTCAGTGTTTAGGTCACCACATACTGAATTATTCAAGAGACACAAACAGCAGTAAGAGAGGCGCCAGTCAACTACTCAATCTATCAAACAACATGACTTCCAAGCAGTCAACCTCAGTGACTAGGGGACAATTCATTAATCAAAATCCATTACTTAATGGCCCTTAGCAATTAGTTAAAATTAATATATATGACTGTGCTGGCTTTGAGAAGACAGACTTCATAAGGTTGAACAGTGCAAAGGTCTTGAGGGCTCAGTGTTTCAATGTTTTAAACTACAATAGATAGTTAATTGAACCTCAGACAGGAGACTCGTCTGCATCCCAAATGGCACCCTAGTCCCTACATAGTGCACTAATTTTGACCAGGGCCCTATGGGTCCCTACTAGTGCACTATATATGGAATAAGGTGCCATTTGGGAATCAAACAGAGGCAACAACATCATTAACAGAGATTACATGCTGCACGAACCTCTGGAAATTACGAATGTGTGTCACTTTAACACATTAATTATGTAGAGGAAATTTGTATGATGTCAGATTAGTTGAGAAGAGAGATGGGGATGGGGCACGATTAAGAGGTCTTGAGGGCGAGCCTCACAAACAAATCAATATCAGTTTATTGGTATTGATTAACTGAGTTGTGAGCTTGTTCCGTTGCCAAGGCAGTTTGGCCTATACCTAGTGTGCCTCCCAAATAGCACCCTATTCACTATTTAGTGCATTACTTTTGACCAGGGCCAATAGAGCTCTGGTCAAAAGTAGTGCACTATATAGGGAGCAGGGTGCTCTAAGGCCCATAACTAATCCCCATGGGCTGATGTGCGGGAGGAGTCTCGTTGCAGAGTTAGAGTCTTAAAAATACATTATTTTGCGCTGGTGTCAAACTTTAATAACTCTCCTCGTGATCAATCTTTCAGAGGGTAAGATTGGATGAGGTTGTCACCATCTCACAGTGGCAAGATCTAAACATGGATCACTTTTTAATTAAGTGCAGTGTTGTTATAAACAGGACTTCTAAAACCAAGAATATGTCCCAAATTGTACTTTATACCTATATAGTGCACTACTTTTGACCAAGGCCCATTTGAGACACAACATTTAAATAAACCATGCTGGTGAAATTCTGCTTGGGTACTGTGATGCTAAAGAACACATTTATTTTATGCCATTTAGCAGACGCTTTTATCCAAAGCGACTTACAGTCAAGTGTGCATACATTTTAACATGTGGATGGTCCTGGGGATCGAACCCACTACCTTGGCGTTACAAGCGCCATGCTCTACCAATTGAGCTACAGAGGATCACATTTCTAGTTTGGAAATATAAATATAAATATAGATGACAATGAGCAAGGTGCAGCATCTCTATACACATTATATATTCTACACAAAGTACTCCCTACTGTAATTTTATTTTACAGCTGCTCTTTAATTATTTGCTATTTTAATTTTTTACTTATCTATTTTTTACTTAACACAATTTTTTTTAAACTGCATTGTTGGTTAAGGGCTTGTAAGTAAGCATTTCACTGTTGTATTCAGCGCATGTGGCAAATATATTTTTTATTTATTTGATTTGTCTAGACGGTCATTTGAAAACTGCCTTTTTATGTTCAGGTAAGTGCCAAAATAAAGGAAACATCAACATAAAGTGTCTTAATAGGGTGTTGGACCCCCACGAGCCAGAAAAGCTTAAATGCGTGTCTGGAACTCCATTGTCGGGAGGCGAAACCATTATTCCACGAGAAATTCCAGAATTCATTTTGTTGATGGAAAACGCTGTCTCTGGCACCGCTCCAGAATGTCCCATAAATGTTAAATTGGTTTATTGGTTTACATCATTTTCATGCTCATCAAACCATTCAGTGACCACTCGTGTCCTGTGGATGGGGGCATTGCCATCCTATGGGGGCATAGCCATGGTAGCCAAAATAATGGCCAAAATAATGACCCTAAGCATGAAGGGATGTTAATTGCTTAATTAACTCAAGAACCACACCTGTGTGGAAGCACCTGCTTTCAATATACTTTGTATTCCTCATTTACTCAAGTATTTCCATTATTTTATCAGTTACCTGTACATCTCTGTTGTTGACCAAGGAACATGCAGAGGTCTTATATAAAGAGGCAACCATAAAAGCCATAGCTCTCCGTTGATGGGGTAGCGAATGCTTTGTGTCTGAACAATCTGGTTCATATAATGTCATTATATTTGCTGGAGAATGAACTGGAATACTCAGGGGGACAGCCTGAAAAGAGCATAATTTAATTGTATTGCATATGCAATTATGTTACTGTCATTTGCTGCAACTTTAAATCAGATTACCAATGACAATAAATAATAATATCTACAGATGTAGGATCTTAATTTGATATTTTGTTGCTGAGAATGTTACTGCAAAGCAGGAAATGCAAACTTGTAGTCTATTTGAGTTTTAAAAAGGCTTCTAAAGTTTGTAATTTCCACTTTGAAATTTCAGACCTGATTTGCCCTAACCAAAAATGTTATCAAAGAATATATCTAATTTCAAATCAAATCAAATCAAATTTTATTGGTCACATGCGCCGAATACAACAGGTGCAGACATTACAGTGAAATGCTTACTTACAGCCCTTAACCAACAGTGCATTTATTTTAAACAAAAAAAGTAAAAATAAAACAACAACAAAAAAAAGTGTTGAGAAAAAAAAGAGCAGAAGTAAAATAAAGTGACAGTAGGGAGGCTATATATACAGGGGGGTACCGTTGCAGAGTCAATGTGCGGGGGCACCGGCTAGTTGAGGTAGTTGAGGTAATATGTACATGTGGGTAGAGTTAAAGTGACTATGCCCCCAAGCATACTTCCTGTGCCTCAGTAGAGACTCACGTGACTTCCGTCTCGCTTCCGCATTGTCTCCGTGCTGCTCTGCTGTTTGTTGCTACTTGGCTACCTAACAAACTATTCACGTTTTACTTTTAATAAACGTTTAATCAATCTCTGTGTTCAACAAATTTACCAACTTTTTAGTTTTGTCCTCACTCATCTTTTTTCGTTAAACTTTTTCACCCCGGACGTTTATCCCGAGACAGAAGAGTCATTTTCCTGTGCGTTTTAGCTGCCAACTTTACGTTATTTTCCTTTTTCCATCGCAACTTTTTTCCCTTATTCAACTTTTTCACTCCGGACGCTTTATCTGGACATGGTTCATCAACATCTTCAACAGCCGAAGCTAAGTAGTAACATTAACATGATGTCTTCTAATTGCAGTCGCTGTACTCATAATATACAGGAGAATTCTCGCCTTACGGCGAGAATAGCTGTGCTACAAGCCCAGCTTCAGACGCAATCGTTAGGCAAGGGTAATATCAGTGTAGGAAAGGAAGAAACAGCGTCTGTGCCACCAGTAAGTACAGACAGTAATGTTAGTATAAATCCCCCCGCACAGTCCCCGCAGCCGGACAACTTTCTCATGGCTTCTGGAGGGAAATACTGTTGGAATGCTCAACCGGTGTCGCTCATTCAGCCGACAGAAACCTTCAACCGGTTTTCCCCATTATGTAGCGAGTCGGAGTCTGAGTCTGAGTCTTCTCTAGTCTCTACTCCTCCCGTTACGGGGTCTGAGACTCCGAAGGCTCCCACCATTAGCTCTGACAAATTGAAAACCCTAGTCATTGGCGACTCCATTACCCGCAGTATTAGACTTAAAACGAATCACCCAGCGATCATACACTGTTTACCAGGGGGCAGGGCTACCGACGTTAAGGCTAATCTAAAGATGGTGCTGGCTAAAGCTAAAACTGGCGAGTGTAGAGAGTATAGAGATATTGTTATCCACGTCGGCACCAACGATGTTAGGATGAAACAGTCAGAGGTCACCAAGTGCAACATAGCTTCAGCGTGTAAATCAGCTAGAAAGATGTGTCGGCATCGAGTAATTGTCTCTGGCCCCCTCCCAGTTAGGGGAAGTGACGAGCTCTACAGCAGAGTCTCAGCACTCAATCGCTGGTTGAAAACTGTTTTCTGCCCCTCCCAAAAGATAACATTTGTGGATAATTGGCCCTCTTTCTGGGACTCACCCACAAACAGGATCAAGCCTGACCTGCTGAGGAGTGACGGACTCCATCCTAACTGGAGGGGTGCTCTCCTCTTATCTACCAACATAGATAGGGCTCTAACTCCTCTAGCCCCACAGTGAAATAGGGTGCAGGCCAGGCAGCAGGCTGTTAGCCAACCTGCCAGCTTAGTGGAGTCTGCCAATAGCATAGTCAGTGTAGTCAGCTCAGCCATACCCATTGAGACTGTGTCTGTGCCTCGACCTAGGTTGGGCAAAACTAAACATGGTGGTGTTCACCCTAGCAATCTTATTAGGATAAAGACCTCCTCCATTCCTGCCATTATTGAAAGAGATCGTGATACCTCACATCTCAAAATAGGGTTACTTAATGTTAGATCCCTCACTTCAAAGGCAGTCATAGTCAATGAACTAATCACTGATCATAATCTTGATGTGATTGGCCTGACTGAAACATGGCTTAAGCCTGATGAATTTGCTGTGTTAAATGAGGCCTCACCTCCTGGTTACACTAGTGACCATATTCCCCGTGCATCCCGCAAAGGCGGAGGTGTTGCTAACATTTACGATAGCAAATTTCAATTTACAAAAAAAAAAATGACGTTTTCATCTTTCGAGCTTCTAGTCATGAAATCTATGCAGCCTACTCAATCACTTTTTATAGCTACTGTTTACAGGCCTCCTGGGCCATATACAGCGTTCCTCTCTGAGTTTCCTGAATTCCTATCAGACCTTGTAGTCATAGCAGATCATATTCTAATTTTTGGTGATTTTAATATTCACATGGAGAAGTCCACAGACCCACTCCAAAAGTCTTTCGGAGCCATTATCGACTCAGTGGGTTTTGTCCAACATGTCTCTGGACCTACTCACTGCCACAGTCATACTCTGGACCTAGTTTTGTCCCATGGAATAAATGTTGTAGATCTTAATGTTTTTCCACAAAATCCTGGACTATCGGACCACCATTTTATTACGTTTGCAATCGCAACAAATAATCTGCTCAGACCCCAACCAAGGAGCATCAAAAGTCGTGCTATAAATTCTCAGACAACACAAAAATTCATTGATGCCCTTCCAGACTCCTTCTGCCTACCCAAGGACGTCAGAGGACAAAAATCAGTTAACCACTTAACTGAGGAACTCAATTTAACCTTGCGCAATACCCTAGATGCAGTTGCACCCCTAAAAACGAAAAACATTTGTCATAAGAAACTAGCTCCCTGGTATACAGAAAATACCCGAGCTTTGAAGCAAGCTTCCAGGAAATTGGAACGGAAATGGCGCCACACCAAACTGGAAGTCTTCCGACTAGCTTGGAAAGACAGTACCGTGCAGTACCGAAGAGCCCTCACTGCTGCTCGATCATCCTACTTTTCCAAATTAATCGAGGAAAATAAGAACAATCCAAAATTTATTTTTGATACTGTTGCAAAGCTAACTAAAAAGCAGCATTCCCCAAGAGAGGATGGTTTTCACTTCAGCAGTGATAAATTCATGAACTTCTTTGAGGAAAAGATCATGACCATTAGAAAGCAAATTACGGACTCCTCTTTGAATCTGCGTATTCCTCCAGGGCTTAGCTGTCCTGGATCTGCGCAGCTCTGCGAGGGCCTGGGATCGGGAGAGACACTTAAGTGTTTTAGTACTATATCTCTTGACACAATGATGAAAATAATCATGGCCTCTAAACCTTCAAGCTGCATACTGGATCCTATTCCTACTAAACTGCTGAAGGAGCTGCTTCCTGTGCTTGGCCCTCCTATGTTGAACATAATAAACAGCTCTCTATCCACCGGATGTGTACCAAACTCACTAAAAGTGGCAGTGATAAAGCCTCTCTTGAAAAAGCCAAACCTTGACCCGGAAAATATAAAAAACTATCGGCCTATATCGAATCTTCCATTCCTCTCAAAAAATTTTAGAAAAAGCTGTTGCGCAGCAACTCACTGCCTTTCTGAAGACAAACAATGTATACGAAATGCTTCAGTCTGGTTTTAGACCCCATCATAGCACTGAGACTGCACTTGTGAAGGTGGTAAATGACCTTTTAATGGCGTCAGACCGAGGCTCTGCATCTGTCCTCGTGCTACTAGACCTTAGTGCTGCCTTTGACACCATCGATCACCACATTCTTTTGGAGAGACTGGAAACCCAAATTGGTCTACACGGACAAGTTCTGGCCTGGTTTAGATCCTACCTGTCGGAAAGATATCAGTTTGTCTCTGTGAATGGTCTGTCCTCCGACAAATCAACTGTACATTTCGGTGTTCCTCAAGGTTCCGTTTTAGGACCACTATTGTTTTCACTATATATTTTACCTCTTGGGGATGTTATTCGAAAACATAATGTTAACTTTCACTGCTATGCGGATGACACACAGCTGTACATTTCAATGAAGCATGGTGAAGCCCCAAAATTGCCCTCGCTAGAAGCCTGTGTTTCAGACATAAGGAAGTGGATGGCTGAAAACTTTTTACTTTTAAACTCGGACAAAACAGAGATGCTTGTTCTAGGTCCCAAGAAACAAAGAGATCTTCTGTTAAATCTGACAATTCATCTTGATGGTTGTAAAGTCGTCTCAAATAAAACTGTGAAGGACCTAGGCGTTACTCTTGACCCTGATCTCTCTTTTGACGAACATATCAAGACTGTTTCAAGGACAGCTTTTTTCCATCTACGTAACATTGCAAAAATCAGAAATTTTCTGTCCAAAAATGATGCAGAAAAATTAATCCATGCATTTGTTACTTCTAGATTAGACTACTGCAATGCTCTATTTTCCGGCTACCCGGATAAAGCACTAAATAAACTTCAGTTAGTGCTAAATACGGCTGCTAGAATCCTGACTAGAACCAAGAAATTTGATCATATTACTCCAGTGCTAGCTTCCCTACACTGGCTTCCTGTTAAGGCAAGGGCTGATTTCAAGGTTTTACTGTTAACCTATAAAGCGTTACATGGGCTTGCTCCTACCTATCTTTCCGAGTTGGTCCTGCCGTACATACCAATACGTGCGCTACGGTCACAAGACGCAGGCCTCCTAATTGTCCCTAGAATTTCTAAGCAAACAGCGGGAGGCAGGGCTTTCTCCTATAGATCTCCATTTTTATGGAACAGTCTGCCTACCCATGTGAGAGACGCAGACTCGGTCTCAACCTTTAAGTCTTTACTGAAGACTTATCTCTTCAGTAGGTCATATGATTGAGTGTAGTCTGGCCCAGGAGTGTGAAGGTGAACGGAAAGGCTGGAGCAACGAACAGCCCTTGCTGTCTCTGCCGGGCCGGTTCCCCTCTCCACTGGGGTTCTCTGCCTCTAACCCTGTTGCAGGGGCTGAGTCACTGGCTTGCTGGTGCTCTTTCATGCCGTCCCTGGGAGGGGTGCGTCACTTGAGTGGGTTGAGTTACTGACGTGATCTTCCTGTCTGGGTTGGCGCCCCCCCTTGGTTTGTGCTGTGGTGGAGACCTCTGTGGGCTATACTCGGCCTTGTCTCAGGATTGTAAGTTGGTGGTTGGGGATATCCCTCTAGTGGTGCGGGGGCTGTGCTTTGGCGGAGTGGGTGGGGTTATATCCTTCCTGTTTGGCCCTGTCCGGGGTTTCTTCGGATGGGGCCACAGTGTCTCCGGACCGCTCCTGTCTCAGCCTCCAGTATTTATGCTGCAGTAGTTTATGTGTCGGGGGGCTGGGGTTAGTTGGTTATACCTGGAGTACTTCTCCTGTCTTATCCAGTGTCCTGTGTGAATTTAAGTATGCTCTCTCTAATTCTCTCGTTCTCTCTTTCTCTCTGAGAACCTGAGCCCCTAGGACCATACGTCAGGACTACCGGGCATGATGACACCTTGCTGTCCCCAGTCCGCCTGGCCTTGCTGCTATTCCAGTTTCAACTGTTCTGCCTGCGGCTACGAAACCCCTACCTGTCCCAGACCTGCTGTTTTCAACTCTAAATGATCGGCTATGAAAAGCCAACTGAGAGACCTGAGCCCTAGGACCATACGTCGGGACTACCGGCCGTGGTGACTCCTTGCTGTCCCCAGTCCGCCTGGCCTTGCTGCTATTCCAGTTTAAACTGTTCTGCCTGCGGTTATGGAACCCCTACCTGTCCCAGACCTGCTGTTTTAAACTCTAATGATCGGCTATGAAAAGCCAACTGAGATTTATTCCTGATTATTATTTGACCATGCTTGTCACTTATGAACATTTTTGAACATCTTGGCATGGTTCTGTTATAATCTCCACCCGGCACAGCCAGAAGAGGACTGGCCACCCCTCATAGCCTGGTTCCTCTCTAGGTTTCTTCCTAGGTTTTGCCTTCCTAGGGAGTTTTTCCTAGCCACCGTGCTTCTACACCTGCATTACTAGCTGTTTGGGGTTTTAGGCTGGGTTTCTGTACAGCACTTCGAGATATTAGCTGATGTAAGAAGGGCTATATAAAATAAAATTGATTGATTGATTGATATGCATAAATACTTAACAGAGTAGCAGCAGTGTAAAAAGGATGGGGTGGGGGGGCAGTGCAAATAGTCCGGGTAGCCATGATTAGCTGTTCAGGAGTCTTATGGCTTGGGGGAAGAAGCTGTTGAGAAGTCTTTTGGACCTAGACTTGGCACTCCGGTACCGCTTGCCGTGCGGTAGCAGAGAGAACAGTCTATGACTAGGGTGGCTGGAGTCTTTGACAATTTTGAGGGCCTTCCTCTGACACCGCCTGGTATAGAGGTCCTGGATGGCAGGAAGCTTTGCCCCAGTGATGTACTGGGCCGTCACGCACTACCCTCTGTAGTGCCTTGCGGTCGGAGGCCAAGCAGTTGCCATACCAGGCGGTGATGCAACCAGTCAGGATGCTCTCGATGGTGCAGCTGTAGAATTTTTTGAGGATCTGAGGACCCATGCCAAATCTTTTTAGTCTCCTGAGGGGGAATAGGCTTTGTCGTGCCCTCTTCACGACTGTCTTGGTGTGTTTGGACCATGATAGTTTGTTGGTGATGTGGACACCAAGGAACTTGAAGCTCTCAACCTGTTCCACTACAGCCCCGTCGATGAGAATGGGGGCGTGCTCAGTCCTCTTTTTTTTCCTGTAGTCCACAATCAATTTGTCTTGGTCACGTTGAGGGAGAGGTTGTTGTCCTGGCACCACACGGCCAGATCTCTGACCTCCTCCCTATAGGCTGTCTCATCGTTGTCGGTGATCAGGCCTACCACTGTTGTGTCGTCGGCAAACTTAATGATGGTGTTGGAGTCGTGCCTGGCCATGCAGTCATGGGTGAACAGAGAGTACAGGAGGGGACTGAGCACGCACCCCTGAGGGGCCCCCGTGTTGAGGATCAGTGTGGCAGATGTGTTGTTACCTACCCTTACCACCTGGGGGCGGCCCGTCAGGAAGTCCAGGATCCAGTTGCAGAGGGAGGTGTTTAGTCCCAGGATCCTTAGCTTAGTGATGAGCTTAGTGGGCACTATGGTGTTGAATGCTGAGCTGTAGTCAATGAATAGCATTCTCACGTAGGTGTTCCTCTTGTCCAGGTGGGAAAGGGCAGTGTGGAGTGCAATAGAGATTGCATCATCTGTGGATCTGTTGGGGCGGTATGCAAATTGGAGTGGGTCTAGGGTTTCTGGGATAATGGTGTTGATGTGAGCCATGACCAGCCTTTCAAAGCACTTCATGGCTACAGACGTCAGTGCTACGGGTCGGTAGTCATTTAGGCAGGTTATCTTAGAGTCCTTGGGCACGGGGACTATGGTGGTCTGCTTGAAACATGTTGGTATTACAGACTCAGTCAGGGACATGTTGAAAATGTCAGTGAAGACACTTGCCAGTTGGTCAGCACATGCTCGGAGTACACTCGGAGTAGATCCTCGGAGTATGCTCGGAGTAGATCCTACATCTGTAGTTTCAGGATGTTTTAATATTTCATACTCATTTTACTGTGATCGTATACACCAGCTCTAAAACACTGCATATAAAGTGGCTTGCGGAAGTATTCACCCCCTTTGCCATTTTTCCTATTTTGTTGCCTTACAACCTGGAATTAAAATGGATTTTTGATTTACACAACATGCCTACCACTTTGAAGATGCAAAATAATTATTATTGTGAAACAAACAAGAAACACTTGAGCGCGTATAACTATTCACCCCAACAAAGACAATACTTAGAGCCACCTTTTGCAGCAATAACAGCTGCAAGTCTATTGGGGTATGTCTCTATAAGCTTGGCACATCTAACCACTGGGATTTTTGCCCATTCTTCAAGGAAAAACTGCTCCAGCTCCTTTAAGTTGGATGGGTTCCGCTGGTGTACAGCAATCTTTAAGTCATACCACAGATTCTCAATTGGATTGAGATCTGGGCTTAACATACAGCTAGCGGGCTATACGCTACATCGGCAGGATAGAACGGCTGACTCCGGTAAGACAAGGGGTGGCGGTCTGTGTATATTTGTAAACAACAGCTGGTGAACAAAATCAAATACTAAGGAAGTCTCTAGGTTTTGCTCGCCTGAGGTAGATTATCTTATGATAAGCTGTAGACCACACTATTTACCAAGAGAGTTTTCATCTATATTTTTCATAGCTGTCTATTTACCACCACAAACCAATGCTGGCTTTAAGATTGCACTGAATGAGCTGTATAAGGCCATAAGTCAACAGGAAAACGCTCATCCAGAGGCAGCGCTCCTAGTGGCCGGGGACTTTAATGCAGGGAAACTCACTGGCTTCATCAATAAGTGCATCGATGATGTCGTCCCCACAGTGACCGTACGTACATACCCCAACCAGAAGCCATGGATTACAGGAAACATCCGCACTGAGCTAAAGGGTAGAGCTGCCGCTTTCAAGGAGCGGGACTCTAACCCGGACGCTTATAAGAAATCCCGCTATGCCCTCCGACGAACCATCAAACAGGCAAAGAGTCAATACAGGACTAAGATTGAATCGTACTACACCGGCTCTGATGCTCGTCGGATGTGGTAGGGCTTGAAAACTATTACAGACTACAAAGGGAAGCACAGCTGCGAGCTTCCCAGTGACACAAGCCTACCAGACGAGATAAACCACTTCTATGCTCGCTTCAAGGCAAGCAACACTGAAGCATGCATGAGAGCACCAGCTGTTCCGGATGACTATGTGATCACGCTCTCCGTAGCCGATGTGAGTAAGACTTTTAAGCAGGTCAACATTCACAAGGCCGCAGGGCCAGACGGATTACCAGGACGTGTACTCCGAGCATGTGCTGACCAACTGGCAAGTGTCTTCACTGACATTTTCAACATGTCCCTGACTGAGTCTGTAATACCAACATGTTTCAACAGACCACCATAGTCCCCGTGCCCAAGGACACTAAGATAACCTGCCTAAATTACTACCGACCCGTAGCACTGACGTCTGTAGCCATGAAGTGCTTTGAAAGGCTGGTCATGGCTCACATCAACACCATTATCCCAGAAAAACTAGACCCACTCCAATTTGCATACCGCCCCAACAGATCCACAGATGATGCAATCTATATTGCACTCCACACTGCCCTTTCCCACCTGGACAAGAGGAACACCTACGTGAGAATGCTATTCATTGACTACAGCTCAGCATTCAACACCATAGTGCCCTCAAAGCTCATCACTAAGCTAAGGATCCTGGGACTAAACACCTCCCTCTGCAACTGGATCCTGGACTTCCTGACGGGCCGCCCCCAGGTGGTAAGGGTAGGTAACAACACATCTGCCACACTGATCCTCAACACGGGGGCCCCTCAGGGGTGCGTGCTCAGTCCCCTCCTGTACTCCCTGTTCACCCATGACTGCATGGCCAGGCATGACTCCAACACCATCATTAAGTTTGCCGATGACACAACAGTGGTAGGCCTGATCACCGACAACGATGAGACAGCCTATAGGGAGGAGGTCAGAAACCTGGCCGTGTGGTGCCAGGATAACAATCTCTCCCTCAACGTGACCAAGACAAAGGAGATGATTGTGGACTACAGGAAAAAAAAGAGGACTGAGCACGCCCCCATTCTCATCGACGGGGCTGTAGTGGAACAGGTTGAGAGCTTCAAGTTCCTTGGTGTCTACATCACCAACGAACTATCATGGTCCAAACACACCAAGACAGTCGTGAAGAGGGCACGACAAAGCCTATTCCCCCTCAGGAGACTGAAAAGATTCGGCATGGGTCTCAGATCCTCAAAAAATTCTACAGCTGCACCATCGAGAGCATCCTGACTGGTTGCATCACTGCCTGGTATGGCAACTGCTTGGCCTCCGACCGCAAGGCACTACAGAGGGTAGTGCATACGGCCCAGTACATAACTGGGGTCAAGCTTCCTGCCATCCAGGACCTCTATACCAGGCGGTGTCAGAGGAAGGCCCTCAAAATTTTCAAAGACTCCAGCCACCCTAGTCATAGACTGTTCTCTCTGCTACTGCACGGCAAGCGGTACCGGAGTGCCAAGTCTAGGTCCAAAAGACTTCTCAACAGCTTCTACCCCCAAGCCATAAGACTCCTGAACAGCTAATCATGGCTACCCGGACTATTTGCACTGCCCCCCCACCCCATCTTTTTACGCTGCTGCTACTCTGTTAATTATTTATGCATAGTCACTTTAACTCTACCCACATGTACATATTATCTCGTACCTCAACTAGCCGGTGCCCCCGCACATTGACTCTGCACCGGTACCCCCCTGTATATATAGCCTCCCTACTGTTATTTTATTTTACTTCTGCTCTTTTTTTCTCAACACTTTTTTGTTGTTGTTTTATTTTACTTTTTTAGAAAAAATAAATGCACTGATGGTTAAGGGCTGTAAGTAAGCATTTCATTGTAATGTCTGCAACTGTTGTATTCGGCGCATGTGGCCAATACAATATGATTTGATTTGATTTGACTAGGCCATTCCAAGACATTGAAATGTTTCCTTTTAAACCACTCAAGTGTTGCTTTAGCAGTATGCTTAGGGTCATTGTCCTGCTGGAAGGTGAACCTCCGTCCCAGTCTCAAATCTCTGGAAGACTGAAACAGGTTTCCCTCAAGAATTTCCCTGTATTTAGCGCCATCCATCATTCCTTCAATTCTGACCAGTTTCCCAGTCCCTGCCAATGAAAAACATCCCCACAGCATGCTGCTGCCTCCACCATGCTTCACTGTGGGGATGGTGTTCTCGGGGTGATGAGAGGTGTTGGGTTTGCGCCAGCCATAGAGTTTTCCTTGATGTCCAAAAAGCTCAATTTTAGTCTCATCTGACCAGAGTACCTTCTTCCATATGTTTGGGGAGTCTCCCACATGGCTTTTGGCAAACACCAAACGTGTTTGCTTATTTTTTTCTTTAAGCAATGGCTTTTTTCTGGTCACTCTTCCGTAAAACCCAGCTCTGTGGAGTGTACGGCTTAAAGTGGTCCTATGGACAGATACAGTGGGGGAAAAAAGTATTTAGTCAGCCACCAATTGTGCAAGTTCTCCTACTTAAAAAGATGAGAGAGGCCTGTAATTTTCATCATAGGTACACGTCAACTATGACAGACAAATTGAGAAAAAAAAATCCAGAAAATCACATTGTAGGATTTGTAATGAATTTATTTGCAAATTATGGTGGAAAATAAGTATTTGGTCACCTACAAACAAGCAAGATTTCTGGCTCTCACAGACCTGTAACTTCTTCTTTAAGAGGCTCCTCTGTCCTCCACTCGTTACCTGTATTAATGGCACCTGTTTGAACTTGTTATCAGTCTAAAAGACACCTGTCCACAACCTCAAACAGTCACACTCCAGATTCCACTATGGCCAAGACCAAAGAGCTGTCAAAGGACACCAGAAACAAAATTGTAGACCTGCACCAGGCTGGGAAGACTGAATCTGCAATAGGTAAGCAGCTTGGTTTGAAGAAATCAACTGTGGGAGCAATTATTAGGAAATGGAAGACATACAAGACCACTGATAATCTCCCTCGATCTGGGGCTCCACGCAAGATCTCACCCCGTGGGGTCAAAATGATCACAAGAATGGTGAGCAAAAATCCCAGAACCACACGGGGGGACCTAGTGAATGACCTGCAGAGAGCTGGGACCAAAGTAACAAAGCCTACCATCAGTACACACTACGCCGCCAGGGACTCAAATCCTGCAGTGACAGACGTGTCCCCCTGCTTAAGCCAGTACATGTCCAGGCCCGTCTGAAGTTTGCTAGAGTGCATTTGGATGATCCAGAAGAGGATTGGGAGAATGTCATATGGTCAGATGAAACCAAAATAGAACTTTTTGGTAAAAACTCAACTCGTCGTGTTTAGAGGACAAAGAATGCTGAGTTGTATCCAAAGAACACCATACCTACTGAGAGGCATGGGGGTGGAAACATCATGCTTTGGGGCTGTTTTTCTGCAAAGGGACCAGGACGACTGATCCGTGTAAAGGAAAGATTGAATGGGGCCATGTATCGTGAGATTTTGAGTGAAAACCTCCTTCCATCAGCAAGGGCATTGAAGATGAAACGTGGCTGGGTCTTTCAGCATGACAATGATCCCAAACACACCGCCCGGGCAACGAAGGAGTGGCTTCGTAAGAAGCATTTCAAGGTCCTGGAGTGGCCTAGCCAGTCTCCAGATCTCGACCCCATAGAAATTCTTTGGAGGGAGTTGAAAGTCTGTGTTGCCCAGCGACAGCCCCAAAACATCACTGCTCTAGAGGAGATATGCATGGAGGAATGGGCCAAAATACCAGCAACAGTGTGTGAAAACCTTGTGAAGACTTACAGAAAACGTTTGACCTGTGTCATTGCCAACAAAGGGTATATAACAAAGTATTGAGAAACTTTTGTTATTGACCAAATACTTATTTTCCACCATAATTTGCAAATACATTTATTAAAAATCCTACAATGTAATTTTCAGTATTATTTTTTTCTCATTTTGTCTGTCATAGTTGACGTGTACCTATGATGAAAATTACAGGCCTCTCTCATCTTTTTAAGTGGGAGAACTTGCACAATTGGTGGCTGACTAAATACTTTTTTTCCCCGATGTACTCCAATCTCCGCTGTGGAGCTTTGCAGCTCCTTCAGGGTTATCTTTAGTCTCTTTGTTGCCTCTCTGATTAATGCCCTCCTTGCCTGGTCTGTGAGTTTTGGTGGGTTGCCCTCTCTTGGCAGGTTTGTTGTGGTGCCATATCCTTTCAATTTTTTAATAATGGATTTAATGGTGCTCCGTGGGATGTTCAAAGTTTCTGATATTTTATGTATAACCCAACCCTGATCTGTACTTCTCCACAACTTTGTCCCTGACCTGTTTGGAGAGCTCCTTGGTCTTCATGGTGCCGCTTGCTTGGTGGTGCCCCTTGCTTAGTGGTGTTGCAGATTCTGGGGCCTTTCAGAACAGGTGTATATATTGAGATCATGTGACACTTAGATTGCACACAGGTGGACTTTATTTAACAAATTATGTGACTTCTGAAGGTAATTGGTTGCACCAGATCGTATTTAGGTGGCTTCATAGCAAAGGGGGTGAATACATATGCACGCACCACTTTTCCATAATTTTTGTAAAACATTTTTTGGAAACAAGTTATTTTTTTCATTTCACTCCACCAATTTCGACTATTTTGTGTATGTCCATTACATGAAATCTAAATAAAATCAATTTCAATTACAGGTTGTAATGCAACAAAATAGGAAAAATGCCAAGGGGGATGAATACTTTTGCAAGGCACTGTCCAGTACATAACAAACAAGCAATTGTGGATTCAAAACAAAAATAGCATTGTACACTGAAAACAGCAGCAATCAAGCTATAAGCATGTACAGTACCAGTCAAACGTTTGGACACACCAACTCATTCAAGGGTTTTTCTTTATATTTACTATTATTCTACGTTGTAGAATAATAGTTGAAGACATGAAAAACTATGAAATAACCCATATGGAATCATGTAGTAACCAAAAAAGTCTTAAGCAAATCAAAATATATTTTATATTTTATATTCTTCTAAGTAGCCACCCTTTGCCTTGATGACAGCTTTGCACACTCTTGGCATTCTCTCAACCAGCTTCACCTGGAATGCTTTTCCAACAGTCTTGAAGGAGTTCCCACATATGCTGAGCACTTGTTGGCTGATTTTCCTTCACTCTGCGGTCCAACACATCCCAAACCCTCTCAATTGGGTTGAGGTCGGGTGATTGTGGAGGCCAGGTCATCTGATGCAGCACTCCATCACTCTTCTTCTTGGTCAAATAACACTCACACAGCCTGGAGGTGTGTTTGGTCATTGTCCTGTTGAAAACCAAATGATAGCCCAACTAAGCACAAACCAGATGGGATGGCGTGTCGCTGCAGAATGCTGTGGTAGCCATGCTGGTTAAGTGTGCCTTGAATTCTAAATAAATCACTGACTGTGTCACCAGCAAAGCACACCAACACCATCACACCTCCTCCTCCATGCTTCACGGTGGGAAAAACACATGCAGAGATCATCCGTTCACCTACTCTGCGTCTCACAAAGACACGGCGGTTGGAACCAAAAATCTCAAATTTGGACTCATCAGACCAAAGGACAGACTTCCACCGGTCTAATAACCATTGCTCGTGTTTCTTGGCCCAAAAAAGTATATTCTTCTTATTGGTGTCCTGTAGTAGTGGTTTCTTTGCAGCAATTCAACAATGAAGGCCTGATTCACGCAGTCTCCATTGAACAGTTGATGTTGAGATGTGGCTGTTACTTGAACTCTGTGAAACATTTATTTGGACTGCAATTTCTGAAGCTGGTAACTCTTATGAACTTATCCTCGGCAGCAGAGGTAACTCTGGGTCTTCCTTTACTGTGGCGGTCCTCATGAGCCAGTTTCATCATAGCGGTTGAAGGTTTTTGCAACTGCACTTTCAAAGTTCTTGACATTTCCGTATTGACTGACCTTCACGTCTTAAAGTAATGATGGACTGTCATTTCTCTTTGCTTATTTGAGCTATTCTTGCCATAATATGGACTTGGTCTTTTACCAAATAGGGCTATCTTCTGTATACCAACCCTACCTTGTCACAACACAACCGATTGGCTCAAACCCATTAAGAAGGAAAGAAATTCCACAAATTAACTTTTAACAAGGCACTCAAGGTGACTACCTCATGAAGCTGGTTGAGAGAATGCCAAGAGTGTGCAAAGCTGTCATCAAGGCCAAAAGTGGCTATTTGAAGAATCTCAAATATAAAATATATTTTGATTTGTTTAACACTTTTTTGGTTACGACATGATTCCATATGTTATTTCATAGTTTTGATGTCTTCACTATTATTCTACAATGTAGAAAATAGTAAAAAATTAAGAAAAACCCTGGAATTAGTATGTGTGTCCAAACTTTTGACTAGTACCAAACCTTTGACTGGTACCCCTACACAAATGTCCATTATTATAATTCACATAATATTTCACATTTCCTGTTGCTGCAAGATTATTTTCCTACTGTAGCAAACTGGCTCGAATTCAGACGTAGGATCTTAATTTGAGCCAGTTTGCTACAGCAGGAAAATAATCATGCACCTCCCACCAGCCTCCTCTGGTCTACATGTATCATTGACAGAAAGGTCAAAGTCATTAAGAATGATGAATGATGAAGGAGAAGCATGTTACCATATAATTGCTCTGATTTAGGATTATGGAGGTCATTACATTTTGTCAGCCTTTTATTGTAATGCAAAAGACTGCCTGTCTCAAAATTACAACCAACTGATTGCAGCATTACCACAAAAATGGAGGAGGCAAATGGAAAGGGAAGAAGGTAAGGAACTTGTCTGTCGGCCCTGCATTAAAAAAAAAGTATACCAGTTTAATTTAAGGACCAAAAAATGGACAGTTGCACAATACAGGTTGCAAAATAGTTGGGAAGAGATTTTAGATGTACCGAGTCCATGGCACATGGTTTATGAACTGATACAGAAAACCACGGCGGATTCAAAACTGAGATTTTTAATTGAAATTATTATACAAAATTCTTGCAACCTATTGAATGTTATATATATATGGGTGATACAACCATCTCAGCGCTGCAGATTTTGCTGCTAAGAGACAATCATTAGATCACTTGTTTTGGTACTGCCCATATGTAACTTGTTTTTGGTCGCAGGTTCAGCAATAGCTGAAAAACTGCAACATTTACTTGGAGCTAACTCTGCAAATAGCACTGCTGGGTGATTTGAAATGTCATAGTCAATCGATCAATAATACTCTTAGCAAAATGTTGTATCTTTAATTTACAATCTGTAGACTTGATCAATAATATGAGAATATATCACGTATCAGGATATGACCCAGATGCAGACACGGGAGGCGGATAGTACAGTTCTCAGATTATTTATTATAAACACGGGCCAGGCAAAGGGCAGGTCGAGGTACGTGATCAGGTCAGAGTCAGGCAGGTACAGGACGGTAGGCAGGCTCGGGGTCAGGGCAGGCAGAGGTTCATGATCAGGTCAGAGTCAGGCAGGTACAGGACGGCAGGCAGGCTCGGGGTCAGGGCAGGCAGAGGTTCATAATCAGGTCAGAGTCAGGCAGGTACAGGACGGCAGGCAGGCTCGGGGACAGGGCAGGCAGAGGTTCGTGATCAGGTCAGAGTCAGGCAGGTGCAGGATGGCAGGCAGGCTCGGGGTCAGGGCAGACAGAGGTTCGTAATCAGGTCAGAGTCAGGCAGGTACAGGACGGCAGGCAGGCTCGGGGTCAGGGAAGGCAGAATGGTCAGAACCGGTAAAAACTAGGAAACAGAACTTGAGACACAGGAAGATGGGAAAGAACGCTGGTAAGACAAGATGAACTGGCAACAGACAAACTGAGAACACAGGTACTGGTATAACGAGGAAGATGGGTGACACCTGGAGTGGGGTGGAGACAAGCACAAAGACAGGTGAAACAGATCAGGGTGTGACAGTACCCCCCCCCAGGGACGCCACCTGGCATCCTACCTGGGCGCATATCTGGTTGACCGGGGTGCCGGCGATGGAACTCAGCGATGAGGGCTGGGTCCAGGATGTTCCTAGCCGGGACCCAGCACCTCTCCTCCGGGCCATAACCCTCCCAGTCAACCAGGTACTGGAATCCCCTGCCCTGCGGGCAAATCTTCAGGAGGCGCCTCACCGTGTACGCCAGTTGGCCGTCGATGAGACAGAGGAGAGGGGTCGGCATGGAAACAGGAGAGAAAGGGCTGTGAGACATAGGTTAAATCCTAGACACATAAAAAGTGGGATGAATATGGAGGGTACGGAGCAACAGAAGACGAACAGCAGAGGGGCTAAGGATCTTGGAGATGGGGAAAGGGCAGACAAAAACGGGGGGACAGTTTGCGGAATTCTACCCGGAGGGGCAGATTCCGAGTGGATAGCCATACCCTCTGTCCGAGACGATAAAGGTGGCGGTCCGCCTGTCGTCGATACCTGGAGGTGGTCTTGAGAAGAGCCGACCAGGCTCTCTTCCAGGTACGGCGACAGTGGTGGATGAACATCTGGGCCGAGGGTGTGCTGACTTCTTCCTCTTGCTCCGGGAAGAGCGGGGGTTGATATCCCAGGGAGCACTGAAAAGGCGAAAGACCAGTGGCTGAGCAAGGGAGGGTGTTGCGGGCGTCCTCCACCAACACGAGCTGCTGGCTACAGGTGGTGGGATTAGCGGAGAACAGGCAGCAAAGGTCCTGATTGACTCGCTCCGACTGGAACCTGGAGGACAGGCTGACCGATGACCCAATGAGAATGCATAATGCCTTCCAGAACTGGTACGAGAACTGAGGACACTGGTCGGAGACCATGTCCACCGGAAGTCCATGGATCCGGAAGACGTGCTGCACCATGAGCTGGGCCTTCTCCTTGGCTGAGGGTAGCTTGGGGAGAGGGATGAAGTGGGTGGCTTTGGAAAACCGGTCCACCACAGCAAGGATAACTGTGTTGCCATCAGACAGGGGGAGACCAGTGACGAAGTCCAGGGATATATGTGACCAGGGACTGTGAGGTACGGGAAGTGGTTGAAGGAGGCCAGCTGGAGCTTACTGAGGAGTCTTATTCTGAGCACATACGATGCAGGCGGCGACAAACACGGAGATGTCAGGAACCAAGGTGGGCCACCAAAAACGTTGTCATACAAAGGCCAGGGTCCGATGGGGGTCAGGAAGGCAGGCCAGTCGAGAGGAATGAGCTCATTCCAGAACCGAGGAACGGACAGAGTCCGGGACAAACATCTGGTTAGCCAGGCCCCCCCTGGGGACTGGCTGGGAAGGCTGTGCCTCATGGACCCGGTTCTCTATACCCCAGATGAGTGCAGCCATGAGACAAAAGGTAGGGAGGATGGTCTCGGAGTCCGATGGTGTAGCAGTGGGCAATAGAGGTGTGACAGCGCATCCGGCTTCACATTCTTGGACCCTGGGCAGTAGGAGATGGTGAAGTTAAATTGGATGAATAGCAGGGCACACCGAGCTTCCCTGGAGTGGAGGTGCTTGGCGGTGCGGAGATATTCCAGGTTCTTGTGATCTGTCCATACTATCATGGTCTAAGGCACTGCATCTCAGTGCTAGAGGCATCACTACAGACCCTGGTTCGATTCCAGGCTGTATCACAATCTGGCCGTGATAGGGAATCCCGCAGCGCACAATTGGACCAGCATTGTCTGGGTTTGGCCGGGGTAGGCCTTCGTTGTAAATAAGAATTTGTTATTAACTGACTTGCCTAGTTAAATAAAGGTTAAATAAATTATATTTTTTAAACTATGAATGGGTGTTCCGCCCCCTCTAACCAGTGCCTCCACTCCTCCAATGCCATCTTCACCGCCAGAAGTTCCCGGTTACCCACGTCGTAATTCCTTTCCGTGGGGTTGAGACGATGGAAGAGGAAAGCGCAAGGATGCAGCTTTTGGTCTTGGGCCGAACGCTGGGACAGGACAGCCCCCACTCCGACGTCCGAGGCGTTGACCTCCACCACGAACTGCCGGGATGGATCCGGATTGATTAGGATGGGGGCGGTAGTGAATTGGTGTTTGAGGTCCAAGAACGCCTGGTCTGCAGCTAGAGACCACGTAAACGGGACCTTGGGAGAGGTGAGTGCTGACAGAGGGGAAGCCCGGGTGCTGTAGCCCCGGATGAACCGGAGGTGGAAATTGGCGAACCCCAGGAAGCGTTGCACTCCGGAGGTGGGGTTGCGGCCAATCCACCACCGCTCTCACCTTTTCAGGATACATCTGGATGTTGCCTGCAGCTATGATGTACCCCAGGAAGGAGATGGTGGTGCGATGGAATTGGCTTTTTTCCACTTTGATGAACAGCTGGTTCTCCAGAAGAGACTGGAGGACTTGTCTGACATGGAGGACATGTTCCTGAGCCGAGTGGGTAAACACAAGGATGTCATCAAGGTAGGCCAATACGAACCGGTTCAACATGTCCCGGAGAACGTCGTTTACCAGGGCCTGGATCACAGCAGGGGCATTGGTCAGTCCGAATGGCATCACCAGGTATTCGTAGTGCCCGCTAACCGTGTTAAAGGCGGTCTACCACTCATCCCCTTCCCGGATCCGTAGCAGAAGGAAGGCGTTCCGGAGGTCCAACTTGGAAAAGATGGTAGCCCCTTGGAGAGGCTCGAAAGCCGAGGCGATGAGTGGAAGAGGGTAACGGTTTTTAACTGTGATGTCATTCAGGCTCTGGACGCAGGGTTTTGTCCTTCTTCTCCACAAAGAAGAACCCTGCGCCGGCGGAGTCCTCCATGTACGTCTCCATCGCCTTGGTCTCTGGACCTGACAGGGAATAAAGCCGCCCCCAAGGCGGTGTAGTGCCCGGGAGAAGGTCGATGGCGCAGTGATAGGGCCGATGCGGAGGAAGCGCTGTGGCACGGCCCTTGCTGAAAACCTCCCGGAGGTCCTGGTACTCTGCGGGAACGGCCGAGAGGTCCGGGGCTTTTCACAAGCCCGCAGGTAGATGTCCCGGGGCAGGAAGCGTGGACTTCAGGCAATGCCCATGGCATAACGGGCTCCAACCCAGGATAGAACCAGTAGCCCAGTCGATCAGGGGATTGTGCCTCTGGATCCAGGAAAACCCCAAAACCACAGGTGCATGAGGGGATTCGATGGGCAGGAACTGCATAAACTCACTGTGATTACCCGAGACTCTAAGGTTAATGGGACACGTGGTGTGGGTGACTTTGCCAATAGAGCGCCCATCCAATGCTCTGACATCCATGGGAATGGAGAGGGTTGTGTGGGGATTCCCAGCTCCAACACCAGGGTAGCATCCATAAAGCTCTCGTCGGCCCCAGAGTCTATGAGCACCCGGAGAGATTTGGACTGGAGATTCCTCTGAGATTAAGCGGAAATCGAGGACGAGCGTCGGCGACAGGGAACAGACTCCCTCCCTCTCCTACGTTCCCGTAGCCGCCCATCGTTCCGTATGGTCAAGGCTATAAGGGAGTCGAGGTCCAGGGGCAGCTCCCGGGCTCTGAGCTCGTCTTGAATCCCCTCCGATAACCAGTGAAGGAATGCGTCGAACAGGGCTTCCAGGTTCCAGGCACTCTCAGCCGCCAACGTGCGAAAATCCACCGCATAGTCTGCCACACTACGGGAAACCTGAAGTAGTTGGAGCAGCTTACGAGCCGCCTCTCTCCCGGACAACAGAGAATCAAACACTTTCCATACCTCCGCCACAAACTCCTCCAATATGAGGCAAACGGTGGACTGTTGATCCCATACCGCCGTAGCCCAGGCAAGAGCCCTCCAAGGTCTGGAAACCTTCCATAAGACCTTGAAGTAAATCCTTGTGTCTTCCAATGGTGGCTCCCTGGGAGGAGACAGCGTTGTGGAGCTGGTCCGAGTCTGCTGGGTCAGTCATGGCCTGTTCGTACTATCACGTATCAGGATATGATCCAGATGCAGACACGGGAGGTGGATAGTACAGTTCTTAGATGATTTATTATAAGCACGGGGCAGGCAAAGGGCAGGCAGAGGTTCGTGATCAGGTCAGAGTCAAGCAGGTACAGGACGGCAGGCAGGCTTGGGGTTAGGGCAGGCAGAGGTTCGTAATCAGGTCAGAGTCAGGCAGGTACAGGACGGCAGGCAGGCTCAGGGTCTTGGCAGGCAGAATGGTCAGAACCGGGAAAAACTAGGAAACAGAACTTGATACACAGGAAGATGGGAAAGAACGCTGGTAAGACCTGACAAGACGAACTGGCAACAGACAAACTGAGAACACAGTATAAATACACAAGGGATAATGGGGAAGATGGGCGACACCTGGAGGGGGGTGGAGACAAGCACAAAGACAGGTGATGCAGACAATTACATTGATAGAAGCCACAATCTATCTGCAATATTAAAGCTGATCTACCTCCTAAATAAAAAAAGACTGCCGGTCTCACGGACTCTAGGCCTCCACACATAGAAGCTGCATACAAGCTGCTGATGGGCGCCTTTGGAACATCTACATTAAAAAAAATATTATAAATCAATTTAATATATAGTACACCATCACAATAAATGCATTATTTATTTTAGTCAGGTCTAAAGTTGAGGGTCATATTTCTTTTTTCTTTTTCGGATAAACACTCCAGATAGCCTACCCGACTGCTCGGAGGCATCTGCATGGTCCTAAAGCACACAGTTGCCTCGTTTGTATCACATTCCAATGATAAAACTGGAATGAAAGTTGCACCCCTGTTCAGAAGAACAGAATATGAGTTGGCCTACTCTATGTTATCTGGCTATGCTCCATGCCATAGGATGTAGGCTTGTTCATTTAGCTTATTTGGAGGCTTGGTCCTCTGTAGCTCAGCTGGTAGAGCACGGCACTTGTAACGCCAAGGTAGTGGGTTCGATCCCCGGGACCACCCATACACAAAAAAAATAAAAATAAAATGTATGCACGCATGACTGTAAGTCGCTTTGGATAAAAGCGTCTGCTAAATGGCATATTATTATTATTTCCCCATTCCGGAGCGAGTTTGCATATGAAGTGGCTATGTTGAGCATAAAAGTGATCATTTGAAACAGGTCCTATATACTAGATATAGAGATATTTAGCAGCTTTAGTTGATACAAACCTTAGAATGTCTTAGAATTCAAAACATATATGGGCTGCATCATCCAACTATAGGCTATTGATGATTTGAGAAAATCGCAAAAAAACCTTGCACTCTGTTCCTTGCCTCAGGCTCCACAGCAGTTTTCTCATCAAGTGAACATATTTTCACCCTTCAGGCTATTCTCAATTTAATCTTGTCTTTAGTAATATGTAAAATTAGTTTCAATTTAGAATGGCCCATTATCAAATGGGCAGGAACAGGGGCAGGGGAAAAAAGCCATGTCATCTGTATGCACTTGAATAGCAAATGGAGTCCGCACACTTTCCGGGTCCATTTTTCAATGATGCTGGGTAGTCTAATTCGGTTTTATAGCGGAGCATGTGCTTAATATGAGCAGCTGAGAAATAAATATAAGAACACTTATTTCACTCCATGCATCAACCACTGTTTGAGGAGCATGCTCTCGCTGCTCGACAGCTGATATTCCGCCCAAACTCTATATGCCATGGGCTCTCCAACCCTGTTCCTGCAGCTACGCAGTGCTTAATTTAGGAAACCTGAAATCTGTTCAGGAACATTGATATTAACATTTTTTCGCAACAAAACATATTTCACTAAACTGTTGACAGCCCCTCTGCACGCTTGAGAAAGTAATAAATGAGAGAGAGGAGAAGGAAATGCATGGTGGTGAGAGATTCTGTAGCTAAAGCTAATGTGTCACCCAAATAATTATGAAAATATAAAAAATTCACTATTACTAGACTATTTAATTTCACTATAATTGTAGGCTAACTATAAGCCGCCCTGCATAATCAATGAACCAACAGCATTGCCTAGGACAGGGGTGTCAAACTCATTACACGGAGGGCTGAGTGTCTGCAGGTTTTAGTTTTTTCCTTACAATTAAGACTTAGACAACCAGGTGAGGGGAGTTCTTTACTAATTAGTGACCTTAATTAATCAATCAAGTACAAGGGTGGAATGAGTTTGACACGTGGCCTAGAGCTATACGTTCTGTCCCAGACTGGTGGATAGACATTTTGGAGCTAACATCCAGTATGCATAAGACGGTCCTCACTCAAAGGCGATTACTCAAATTTGTTTAATTTTGGATTATAGTCTAGACCAATTATGTACCTGCCATGTATACTATGTGGTAGGCTATGTATTGTATAATGGCACAATCCACATTTTAATTCATTTTTTTTTTTTTCCCAGGCTTGAGCTCATAAGCCTATGCATATGCATAAGCGCTAATATACATATGGGTGTTTTGAATTAATCATCATCTTAGAAAGCGCTGTCCATTTCGTTGTATAGGCTTTGAAACAACATCCACAACAACCATGTTTTTCACTCAGTTTCAACCTGCTGTTGAACTTCTTTCTTCAAATTGATCATCACAATGAGGTGAGTTTAAAAGCATGATGCTGTTTTGATGATAAGTGTTTGATGTGGTTTTTGATCGCATTTGCATTGATGTCAGAGTGGTTAGAGGGACAATAGAGCCCTGAGTACCAGGCCATTAGCGACCTGATGGTGGTTAGCAAATTGGGTACAACCAACGCATGTCCAGAGTGAGATTACTGTGACTCAACGGTCATGTGGAATTTTACTGCGGTCATGACACGTGACTGCTGGTGTGGCGGTAATACGGTCACCGCAACAGCCCTACTCTGACTGTGATATTATGACTTTATTATAAGAGGAGAACTTGATTACATATTATATTGATCGTCAGGAGAAAACGTATCACGTTATACTGGTTAGTACACCAACCATAAGAAAACTGGCTCTTGTTCTGCAAAGTGAACATAATAGCAGGGAACAAGCAAACAAACAAACAGACAGACTGACTGACAGTCCTATTGGCCAGAGAAAAACACTTTTATATTTAGTTTACAAAACAATCCTCAATATACCTGTATGCATTTACAGTATGTACCCTTACAATATTCATGGCTGACATATTCTTAACTCTGTTGGATTCAATTACCACCCCACATCCAGAAGCAGGTCACAATGACCCTCGTATATTTGCATTCAACAAATATTACAGTTGACAGTTAAGATTTGGGATGAAATATGAGCCAGTGGGGAACAATATAAACCGACATTTTGATGAATGTAAAATACAGAGGAAATGGAATGGTTTTGGATACTGGACATAAATCTTGGCAAGCCCATTTATTTAATTCATTTTCACACACGGGCTGCGAAGTTACTGCAAACAGCTTGCGACTGTCTGTTCCTTGGTAGTGGAACTGCCTATGTTTTTCAATGTGAGCACTGCAGCCTTGGTTCATATTGCACACTGTTGACTCATGAAAAGCCTTGGACCAGAGCTTTGTTGACACTGTGTATGTGTGCGCCTGTACTGTACATGGGTACTGTATTTGTGTGTTTGGATGTCTGTATGGACATGATGTATGTGGGAGAGTGGTTTTGTGGTTTTCCTCAACGATAGGTGTTTAGAGAAATATACCTTTTCAAAGGGGTTTATGGAATTTCAGACCCCTTGACTTTTTCACATTTTGTTACGTTACAACCTTATTCTAAAATTGATTAAATAAACATGTACCTCAGCAATCTACAAACAATACCCCATAATGACAAAGTGAAAACAGATTGTTTGCTAATTTATAAAACATTAAAAACAGAAATACCTTATGATGCTCGAAATTGAGCTCAGGTGCATCCTGTTTCCATTGATCATCCTTGAGATGTTTCTACAACTTGATTGGAGTCCACCTGTGGTAAATTCAATTGATTGGACATGATTTGGAAAGGCACACACCTGTCCATGTAAGATCCTACAGTTGACAGTGCATGTCAGAGCAAAAACCAAGCCATGAGGTCGAAGGAATTGTCCGTAGAGCTCCGAGACAGGATTGTGTCGGGTATATATCTGGGGAAGGGTACCAAAAAATTTCTGCTGCATTGAAGGTCCCCAAGAACACAGTGGCCTCCATCATTCTTAAATGGAAGAAGTTTGGAACCACCAAGACTCTTCCTAGAGTTGGCCGCCCTGCCAAACTGAGAAATTGGGGGAGAAGGGCATTGGTCAGGGAGGTGACCAAGAACCCGATGGCCTTTATGGTAGAGTGGCCAGACGGAAGCCACTCCTCAGTAAAAGACACATGACAGCCCGCTTGGAATTTTCCAAAAGGCACCTAAAGACTCTCAGACCATGAGAAACAAGATTCTCTGGTCTGATGAAATCAAGATTGAACTCCTTGGTCTGAATGCCAAGCATCACGTCTGGAGGAAACTGGCACCATCCCTACAGTGAAGCATGGTGGTGGCAGCATCATGCTGTGGGGATGCTTTTCAGCGGCAGGGACTGGGAGACTAGTCAGGATCGAGGCAAAGATTAACGGAGCAAAGTACAGAGAAATCCTTGATGAAAACCTGCTCCAGTGCGCTAAGGACCTCAGTCTCTGAATGTCCTTGAGTGGCCCAGCCAGAGCCCGGACTTGAACTCGATCAAACATCTCTGGAGAGAACTGAAAATAGCTATGCAGCGACGCTCCCCATCCAACCTGACAGAGCTTGAGAGGATCTGCAGAGATGAATGGGAGAAACTCCCCAAATACAAGTGTGCCAAGCTTGTAGCGTCATGCCCAAGAAGACTCAATGCTGTAATCACTGCCAAAGGTGCTTCAACAAAGTACTGAGTAAAGGGTCTGAATACTTATGTAAATGTGATATTTCCGTTTTTTTAATTTTTATAAATTAGCAAAACATTCTAAAAACCAGTTTTTGCTTTGTCATTATGGGGTATTGTGTGTATATTGATGAGGGGGGAAAAAACAATTTAATACATTTTAGAATAAGTAACGTAACAAAATGTGGAAAAAGTCAAGGGGTCTGAATACTCTCCAAAGGCACTGTATGTATGTGTTTGTTCGAGTTTGTTTAAGTGTTTGTATGTTTGAATGTAACTCACAAGTTCTCTATGCGGAGTTTCTGCCAGAACCAGTTTAGTAACAGATGTAAAGTGCAGTGTGCCCCTACAGCACTGTAAATCTCTCCTTTCCCAATCCACTGAGGAGTGGATGGAGGAAGAATGGCCTACCATCCTTCCCTTACACTACCTGACACAGCCATGACAAGGCCCTTTGTGGTGAAAACTACTCTGACAAACGGCACTCACTGATTACCTCAAAGAGAAAGAACAGGGCTACGTCTGAAATGGCACCCTATTCCCTATATAGTGCACTACTTTTGACCAGAGACCATTGGGCAGTGTATACTATAGGGAATAGGGTGCCATTTGGGACACACACCAAGGAGACCAGCGTTTCACTTCAAGCTAGCCATCACGATAACAGAAACTGTGCAGAGAAAGCTTCTTGACAGGGGAATGACACCAGTTATAATAGTAGAGAGAGGAGAGGACAATCTCTGTCTCCTCTAAATTGTTATTGTCATATTGTGACATACATCAACGTTGAGGGTACTAGAGGTACAGTATGCTCCAGTTACTAATGGGAGATTGGATGTCTGATGCTTTCAAGAGATCATGCCTAATTTTATTCAACATTGATATCAAACAGAGGAAGAATCACACTGATGCAATAGACACAACATTACATTCACGTCAGGGATGGGGTGGCATGGAGAGAAAGAGTGAAAGAGACGGACAGAGAGCATACAACTGCAAATGGCAAATTACTGCATGAGAACAAATTGGAAAAAGAGGGGGAGGGAGAGAGGGGAGAGGATTGGGATAAAAATGCGAAAAGCCTGATAAATAACAAGAGGGAAAGAGGAAAACAGTGAAGTGATGTCAAATACGGAGAGAGGGAGAGCGTTCAGACAAACACTTTGATTGAGGTGGAGACGCATTTATTTTGTCAGCACCGGTCCATATCAGGATAAGCAGAATAACATGTAATCTCTCGTCCGTCATAACGACGGATGGTTTTAATTTTCTCCCTCTGAGCTTTCCTTTAAAATGACAGAGCTTAACTGCGGTTTACTGTCAGCACATTGACAATCAGCTCGATTCAATCACATTGTGGAGTCGAAAACGGCTATTGCAGGGGAACTGAAACTGCTGTTGAGGGAATTCAGTGTACGGGGCGAGCAGGTGGCAGGGCTCTAAGATAGACAGAAATGGCAGTACCTATACTCTAGGCTCTAGAGAGTGAACCTAACCTAGAACTGCCTAGAGGGAGTTCCTATAAGCTAATTGTTGGAAGAGATGTATGGAGGAGGTATTTTGACCTCACTGGGAAAACCTGGTTAAATAAATGTTACATCACAAATTGGTAAATACTCCTATAAACAGACTTTTGAAATGTACACACTATGCTCAGACAAGGGTGGCTGCCTATCCAGGTTTATAAGTAACTACTTCCACCAAAAACGAAATACTCAAACATCTTTGTCCCTCAAATAGATTTTGGACTCACAACCCTCTTCAGTTAGGCCTCAGTCATCATGTACTGTAAAATGGAATTTGAAAAATATAAATCACGATGACAGGTACTGTAGCCTAAGACCTTTTTGTTTGATTTAGTCTAGCAGACAATTTGATCCTCTCAAATAGTTTGATATACGATGATTGGTTTTTACCTATATTCTGTTTTTGGCAAAGATCCAGTCTGTCACTTGCTTTCTCTTTTCCCCATCCTTCTATTTTGACAATCATGTTATTCCAGTCATAGATTGTCCAGTTTCATTTTAGGTCTACCACTACTAATGAATAACAGAGCATCATGGTAAAGACCCTTTATTTGGTTTTGGGATTGGATATCCTAACCAACTACAGTATACAGCAAACTACAATATGCAGCAACAAGGTATCCTTCCCTAAATAATGCAGTAGGTATATTATTATGCCCCTAATTTCTCTTAACTGTTTCAATAATCCTGTGTAGGCTAACATAGTATTAGACATGCTTAGTGTGCTGACAGTACATCTGCACTACAGTGTGCGTGCTTGCATGCATGTGCTCTGTGTGCTCCATGTGCTCTGTGTGGTTCATGTGATCTGTGTGCTCCATGTGCTCTGTGTGTGCATGCATGTGTGCGTGTGTGTGTCTTGTACGCTCTGTGAAATTATAGTAAAGTAGATCTGCACTAAGCACTAACCTCCCTGTGGAGATAGAGAGAGGTGTCTCTCTGGCCCTCCTCCTACCCTTGTGGAGCGTTGAGCTGAGCAGGGCTGGGAGGAGGACTGGGAGGAGGGCTAGCTGGGAGGTGTAGTATGCAACAGACAGATGGTCCTGCTAAGAGGTGTAGCATATGTCGATGCCTTCGACAAGCTGGCTCCCTGACATCACAGCACCCGCCTGAAGTTTAGCACCACTTGTGCCTGGCAAACGTAAAACTTTTTTTCCGGCTCTGCTATGCCGTAGTAAGTAGTCAATGTATCATTTTTACTACAGTAGGCTAATCGCCTAAATCGCTGAGTCGGCACCAAACACATGCCTAACTGTGAAAACCATACATCACAGAAAAGTAGAGTAAACGCTGTAGGAGATTATGGGATGTTATTGTAATTAGTACTGTACCTTTTCTGAGGTGGAGTAAAAGTTTTCCTTTGTGTAACTCCAGCGTGAGGCTGCGATCGTGTTGTCCCTCTGTGTGTATCAGTGTCCCAGAGTTCTGCAGGGTTTTGAACTTCAGAGAGATAGTGTCTTTGGCTGTTAGAATTGGTGTTGGGTTGGGGCTGAACCTGTAGAGCAAGCAGCCGCTGCCGTCAAAATTTGCCACATCAGACTCTGCAAAAAACACATTCATAAGTAAAGATTCTACAGTAGGGTGCAGTAGTACAATCAGATTATGCAAACAAGACATTACATTACAGTAAGATTCTGCACTAGTAGAGTAGAAATGCATATCACAACCTTCATATTCAGCAGAAAGACAAAGGAATATTCATTATTTTCAGCTCTAGTTGTAAACCAGCTGGAATAACTGAATTTTAACCACATCTGGCCACTTGGATACTAAAGAGAATAGTAGAGGTATGAGCAGGTGATTCAATCTCAAAGTGGTGGTCATTCAGTGCTCAGTATTTTCATTAGCTATTAGCTATACATTATAGACCCCAGTGTGTGCTGGTCGAGTGAGATTCAGATAAGAAGCTAATTTCTCCATACTTAACTGCTTCTAATGAGGCGGGGTAGCCTTTGTCCCTCACACATCAAACCACTTCAATGATTGAAGATCTGTGATTAAAGACTAAAGAAGACTTTAATGTGAGGGTACTGACACATTTTATCTCATGCTTTTATCTTACATTTCATCTTATTTATATTGTTGGTAATGTACAGTGGCGGATATACCATTAGGCAGAAGAGGCCTCATCATCAATGGGCATATTTATTATTTAATATATATTTTTATTAAAATAATGTATCTGCTTCAGGCCCCCCATGCTTCGTTTGAGGCATAATAAAATAAAATAAAATCCCAATTGAAATTTGTCTGTTTAAGCTAGAGATATCTGTTTTCTTGTATGGGCTGCGTCTCAATACAACGCATACGCCAATGTCGGACTTCCATATCTGCGATGGAAGGTGGCCGAGCTACAGCAGTGTTTGTCAGACAAAAAAAATAGACAAGGAGACATCTTCTCACAAAATATCTGTAGCATCCGAGCGGTTTGGGCTACACACTAATTTGACCTTCTATGGAAAGATGAGACTGTTACGAACACAACGGTGTTCTCCATTTTGTGTCACAGGACTCTGCTGAAGGTAACTCGGTACCGAGCTGAAAATTCATGGAAGTGAGTAGGGCATTTCAAAGTGAAAGGTATAATTCCACAATAAAATACTTTTCTATTTTTTTATTCTGAGCTTTCTTATATCTCTCAGATATAGCACAGACACCTCAAAACATACTTCCTTTTGATTTAATCTTTGACTATCTATTTTTCCATGTTTTAATCTGTTATTCAATGTGTTTCTATGGGCTAATACCATTAAGGCCAAATTCAATGTTTCATCAGATGTGTGTGTGTGTGTGTATGTATGTATGTAATATATATATATATACACACACTCTGGGTCTTCCTTTCCAGTGGCGGTCCTCATGAGAGCCAGTTTCATCATAGCGCTTGATGGTTTTTGCGACTGCACTTGAAGAAACGTTCTAAGTTCTTGAATTTTTCCGGATTGACTGACCTTCATGTCTTAAAGTAATGATGACTGTCGTTATTCGGTATTTTACCGAATAGGGCTATCTTCTGTATACCACCCCTACCTTATCACAACACAACTGATTGGCTCAAACGCATTAAGAAGGAAAGAAAATCCACAAATTAACTTTTAACAAGGCACACCTGTTAATTGAAATGCATTCCAGGTGACTACCTCATGAAGCTGGTTGAGAGAATGCTAAGAGTGTGCAAAGCTGTCATCAAGGCAAAGGGTGGCTAATTAGAAAAATCTCATATATATAATATAT
Organism: Coregonus clupeaformis; assembly: GCF_020615455.1. Classification (NCBI taxonomy): domain Eukaryota; kingdom Metazoa; phylum Chordata; class Actinopteri; order Salmoniformes; family Salmonidae; genus Coregonus; species Coregonus clupeaformis. The sequence continues at coordinate 49,554,047 of NC_059206.1, forward strand.
TTAGATTTGTTTAACACTTTTTTGGTTATTACATGATTCCATATGTGTTATTTCGTAATGTTGATGTCTTCACTATTATTCTACAATATAGAAAATAGTTAAAATAAGGGTACCAAAAAATGTCTGCAGCATTGAAGGTCCCCAAGAACACAGTGGCCTCCATCTTTTTTAAATGGAAGAAGTTTGGAACCACCTAGAGCTGGCCAACCCGGCCAATCTAAGCAATCGGGGGAGAAGGGCCTTGGTCAGGGTGGCGACCAAGAACCGGATGGCCACTCTGACAGAACTCTAGAATTCCTCTGTGGAGATGGGAGAACCTTCCAGAAGGACAACCATCTCTGCAGCACTCCATCAATCAGGCCTATATGGTAGAGTGGCCAGATGGACCCCACTCCTCAGTAAAAGGCACATGACAGCCCGCTTGGAGTTTGCCAAAAGGCACCTAAAGACTCTCAGACCATGAGAAACAAGATTCTCTGCTCTGATGAAATCAAGATTGAACTCCTTGGCCTGAATGCCAAGCATCACGTCTGGAGGAAATTTGGCACCATCCCTACGGTGAAGCATGGTGGTGGCAGCATCATGCTGTGGGGATGTTTTTTAGCGGCAGGGACTGGGAGACTAGTCAGGATCGAGGCAAAGATGAACGGAACAAAGTACAGAGAGATCCTTGATGAAAAACAGCTCCAGAGTGCTCAGGAGTGGCTTCTCTGAACTTCCTTGAGTGGCCCAGCCAGAGCCCGGACTTGAATCCGATCGAACATCTATGGAGAGACCTGGAAATAGCTGTGCAGCAACGCTCCCCATCCAACCTGTCAGAGCTTGAGAGGATCTGCAGAAAAGAATGGGAGAAACTTCCCAAATACAGGTGTGCCAAGCTTGTAGCGTCATATCCAAGAAGACTCGATGCGGTAATCGATTTAATCAATTTTAGTATAAGGCTATAACATAACGTGGAAAAAGTAAAGGGGTCTGAATACTTCCAGAATGCACTGTATATACAGTTGAAGTCGGAAGTTTACATACACCTTAGCCAAATACATTTAAACTCAGTTTTTCACAATTCCTGACATTTAATCCTTGTAAATATTCCCTGTTTTAGGTCAGTTAGGATCACTACTTTATTTTAAGAATGTGAAATGTCAGAATAATAGTAGAGAGAATGATTTATTTCATCACATTCCAAGTGGGTCAGAGGTTTACATACACTCAATTTGTATTTGGTAGTATTGCCTTTAAATTGTTTAACTTGGGTCAAACGTTTCGGGTAGCCTTCCACAAGCTTCCCACAATAATTTGGGTGAATTTTGGCCCATTCCTCCTGACAGAGCTGGTGTAACTGAGTCAGGTTTGTAGGCCTCCTTGCTCGCACACGCTTTTCAGTTCTGCCCACAAATGTTCTATAGGATTGAGGTCAGGGCTTTGTGATGGCCACCTCAATACTTTGACTTTCTTGTCCTTAAGCCATTTTGCTACAACTTTGGAAGTATGCTTGGGGTCATTGTCCATTTGGAAGACCCATTTGCGACCAAGCTTTAACTTCCTGACTGATGTCTTGAGATGTTGCTTCAATATATCCACATAATTTTCCTTCCTCATGACGCAATCTATTTTGTGAAGTACACCAGTCCCTCCTGCAGCAAAGCACCCCCACAGCATGATGCTGCCACCCCCGTGCTTCACGGTTGGGATGGTGTTCTTCGGCTTGCAAGCCACCCCCTTTTCCTCCAAACACAATGATGGTCATTATGGCCAAACAGTTCTATTTTTGTTTCATCAGACCAGAGGACATTTCTCCAAACAGTACGATCTTTGTCCCCATGTGCAGTTGCAAACCTTAGTCTGGCTTTTTTATGGCGGTTTTGGAGCAGTGGCTTCTTCCATGCTGAGCGGTCTTTCCGGTTATGTCAATATAGGACTCGTTTTACTGTGGATATAGATACTTTTGTACCTGTTTCCTCCAGCATCTTCACAAGGTCCTTTGCTGTTGTTCTGATTTGCACTTTAAGCACCAAAGTACGTTCATCTCTAGGAGACAGAACGCGTCTCCTTCCTGAACGGTATGACGGCTGCGTGGTCCCATGGTGTTTATACTTGCATACTATTGTTTGTACAGATGAACGTGGTACCTTCAGGTGTTTGGAAATTGCTCCCAAATTTTTTTCTGAGGTCTTGGCTGATTTTCCCATGATGTCAAGCAAAGAGGCAATGAGTTTGAAGGTAGGCCTTGAAATACATCCACAGGTACACCTCCAATTGACTCAATTGATGTCAATTAGCCTATCAGAAGCTTCTAAAGCCATGACATCCTTTTCTGGAATTGTCCAAGCTGTTTAAAGACACAGTCAACTTAGTGTATGTAAACTTCTGACCCACTGGAATTGTGATACAGTGAATTATAAGTGAAATAATCTGTCTGTAAACAATTGTTGGAAAAATTACTTGTGTCATGCACAAAGTAGATGTCCTAACCAACTTGCCAAAACTATAGTTTATTAACAAGACATTTGTGGAGTGGTTGAAAAATGTGTTTTAATGACTCCAACCTAAGTGTATGTAAACTTCCGACTTCAACTGTATATATTTGCAGGGTCCTACATTTAAAATCCAATAGCTAAATGATCTTTGGTATCTTAAAACAATTCCGTACGTTAGCTTACTAGAGACCCAGCCCTGGGCCCTTAGACTTTAGAGGTATACAATATTTATTTATTTATTTATTAAAAAGACAGGTGCTGCTGATAATACTGACATCGTTGTCAAGGCTGAGGCAGAGGACATGTACAGTGCCTTCAGAATGTGTTCACACCCCTTGACTTTTTCCACATTTTGTTGTGTTACAAAGTTGGATTAAAATTGACTTAATTGTCATTTTTTTGTCAACAATCTACACAAAATACGCTATAATGTCAAAGTGGATAAAAAAAAAAATACATTTGTTAAAAATACATGAAAAATAAAACTCTATATCTTGATTAGATAAGTATTCAACCCCCTGAGTCAATAGATGTTAGAATCACCTTTGACAGTGATTACAGACGTGAGTCTTTCTTGGTAAGTCTCTAAGAACTTTGCATACCTGGATTGTACAATATTTTCACATTATTATTTTTACAATTCTTCAAGCACTTGGGGTCCCGAGGACCGAGTTTGGGGAACCCTGGCGTAGCCCATGTATCTGATGCTGTCTGGCCAAAAATATTATGGCATGTCATACTCTTTTTGACCAGACAGCATCAGATACATGGGCTACAAATAGTAAGACAGAGGGGCGCTGTTTCGCTTGCTCGGATGCTTTCTACGGTGACATATTTTCAGCCACTTGCGAATTGAAGGAAAGTTGGCGGGTGCACAGTGCACTGTTCGTATGCTGGAATTATTTTGGATGAACGTGCGAAGGTAACCTACTTTCTGATGTGATTTGTTTGACAATCAGATGAGAACATCATAACTGGTTATGTTCATGGCACATTAAAAGGTAATACATTTGTACAGTTAAATGACATGTCTTTACTATAAATAAATCCCATTACATGATTTTGAGGGGGGGGGGGGGGCTCAGTATGGCCTCTGGCTGGGGCCTTCAAATCACAGCCATACATACTTGATCCCTTGTTGTGTCACTTGTTAAATCCACTTCAGTAGGTGTAGATGAAGGGGTGGAGGGAGGTTAAAGAAGGATTTTCAAGCCTTGAGACAATTGAGACATGGATTGTGTATGTGTGCCATTTAGAGGGTGAATGTGCAAGACAACATTTTTAAGTGCATTTGAACGGGGTATGGTAGTAGGTGCCAAGCACACCGGTTTGTGTCAACAACTGCAACGCTGATGGGTTTTTCCCGCTCAACAGTTTCCAGTGTGTATCAAGAATAGGAAGGTGTTCCTAATGTTTGGTATACTCAGTGTATAATATATTGTAATTTTGGGTAACACTGTTTTACAAGGCTACTTCTTCCCTGGCATTTACTTGACATGGTTACCGATTACATGGTGAAATGGTCATTACAGAAAAATGACCAAATACAACTTTTTATTTGAATTGGGCCATTGAACAACTATAGCACTGGTTGCATTCACTGAGTGTTTCAAACAAAAACGCCCAGATTGTAATTCCATTCCCAAAGCCAGAAAAGATCGCTATAAATAAGTATAAACAAACCCTGGATGCTAATTGTTTTGAGAGTGAAACCGTCTGTTCTCATGTATAATAATTCAAAAACGCAATATAAAATATCAAAACACATCCACTCTGTCCTCTCTCATTTGTCTCATTATACATTTCCTCCCACTAGTGCTGTCTACAAAAATAAAAAATAAACTATTCATATATTTATGTAATACAACTCATAAATCATCGCTCTACATGGTGGACTGATTAAAAACAATCCAGGGATAGGTTGTTGGACTGAGGGAGAAACAGAGGCCTAACTGCCACAGTATGAGAAAAAATATACAGTATATGTCTGTGTGAGACAGAAATGACAACGGTGAACAGAAAATAAATTCAGCTTTCGCATCTTGTTTGTTGGCTCATCTTAAGAAAAAAGCAGTTAGTACATGTACACCTCCAGTACTTGCTTTCCTAGTATAATAATGGAAAAAATACCCAGGGGGCAAAACTGGTTGCAATGACATTGATACAACCAGATTAGAGTAATCTCATTGCAATAAGGAAATTATGTCCTGTCCAACCCCCCTGGTTGTACTTACTGTAAGGGCATCCATAGGCCTCCAGCCTCAGGCCTATCCTCCCGTTAGGGTTCCAGTCCAGAGGAAGTAACCGCAGGAACCTGGCAAAGAATGGCTGCTGCAGTTTGAACTGCACCACACTGTCTGCATTGCTGTTCCCAGTGAACGCCTGGAGAAACACACAGAGGGCACAAAAATACAGAGAGGGTTAGGGTTAATGGATAGTTCATTGAAATGTTGTTGACAGTTAGTTGAACATCTACAAACCGTCTATTTGGGACTATCCAAATAAAGAGTTACCATATGCACTACCTGATTTACCACTGTATGATGTCATTGTTTATCTTCTTTGGATCAGAGGAGGCTGGTAGGATGAGATATAGGAGGACATGCTCATTGTAATGGCTGGAATGGATTTCATGGAACGGAGTCAAACATGGTTTCCATATGTTTGATGTGTCTGATACCATTCCATTCATTTTCATTTTAGTCATTTAGCAGACGCTCCAGAGCGACTTACAGTTAGTGAGTGCATAATTTTTTTTTAAATGTCATACTGGCCCCCCGTGGGAATCGAACCCACAACCCTGGCATTTGCTCTACCAACTGAGCTACAGCCCTGCCGGCCATTCCCTCCCCTACCCTGGACGACGCTGGGCCAATTGTGTGCCGCCCCATGGGTCTCCCGGTCGCGGCTGGCTACGACAGAGCCTGGATTCGAACCAGGATCTCTAGTGGCACAGCTAGCGATGCAGTGCCTTAGGCCACTGCGCCACTCAGGAGGTCAGTTCATTCCATTCCAACCATTACAATAAGCCTGTTCTCCTATAGCTCCTCCCACCAGCCTCCACTGCTTTGGCAAACCCCGTTTTTATTCTTGAAATAAAAATATATACTCGCACACTGATGAAGGCTCCCAATAGCTTTGCCTCCACATAGAGAAGAACATGTGGTCTCATTGATAATGTGGGATCTGAAGAGTGGTTTGTTACTGATAAGATCAGATGAATAAGAAATGTAATACTGATGCTCTTTCTGTCTCATGTTTGCTGGCAAACACTTAGGTCTACTCTATGAGTAATGAGTGTCGTTAACCTCTCTGATCCTAACTTATGTGTCTAATAAGACATGCACATATTACATATCAGTATTGTGTTATATTATTTTTCCTCTCTTCCTGCTCCCTGGCTGTGTCCCAAATGGCACCCTATTCCCTATTTAGTGTACTACTTTTGACCAGTGCTGTATATGGGCCCTGGTCAAAAGTAGTGCATTAAATATGGAACAGGGTACCATTTGGGACACAGCCCCTGTCTCTCATTAAGATGGATAAACAATGGGGTCATCCCCTAGGAATTCCAGCCTTCCTTTGAAGTTGACACTCCAGTTAATTGGTGGTTCACACGCTAAAATAAGGGTGAAATACCTAATTAACACAAAGTCCTTACTATTATTGTGAGATAGATTAGAGGGAATTACTGCCCTGGCTCTTATGTTGGCTAGGGGAGACCAAACGTACTCTGAAAGTATTCAGACCCCTTGACTTTTTCCACATTTTGTTACGTTACAGCCTTATTCTAGAATTGATTAAATTGTTTTTTTTCCTCGTCAATCTACACACAATACCCCATAACTGTTTTTTAGAATAGTTAGCACATTTATTTTAAAAGTAAAAAAAACAGAAATATTACATTTGCATAAGTATTCAGACCCTTTAGTCAGTACTTTGTTGAAGCACCTTTGGCAGCGATTACAGCCTCGAGTGTTCTTGGGTATGACGCTGCAAGCTTGGCACACCTGTATTTGGGGAGTTTCTCCCATTCTTCTCCGCAGATCCTCTCAAGCTCTGTCAGGTTGGATGGGGAGCGTCGCTGCACAGCTATTTTCAGGTCTCTCCAGAGATGTTTGATCGAGTTCAAGTCCAGGCTCTGGCTGGGCCACTCAAGGACATTCAGAGACTTGTCCCGAAGCCACTCCTGCATTGTCTTGGCTGTGTGCTTGGGGTCATTGTGCTGTTGGAAGGTGAACCTTCGCACCAGTCTGAGGTCCTGAGCACTCTGGAGAAGGTTTTCATCAAGGATCTCTCTGTACTTTGCTCTGTTCATCTTTCCCTCGATCCTTACTGGGATGGGATGGTGCCAGGTTTCCTCCAGACGTGACTCTTGGCATTCAGGCCAAAGAGTTCAATCTTGGTTTCAACAGACCAGAGAATCTTGTTTCTCATGGTCTGAGAGTCCTTTAGGTGCCTTTTGGTCAACTCCAAGCGGGCTGTCATGTTCCTTTTACTGAGGAGTGGCTTCCGTCTGGCCACTCTACAATAAAGGCCTGATTGGTGGAATGCCGCAGAGATGGTTGTCCTTCTGGAAGGTTCTCCCATCTTCACAAAGGAATTTTGGAACTCTGTCAGAGTGACCATCGGGTTCTTGGTCACCTACCTGACCAAGGCCCTTCTCCACCGATTGCTCAGTTTGGCTGAGCGGCCAGCTCTAGGAAGAGTCTTGGTGGTTCCAAACTTCTTCCATTTAAGAATGATGGAGGCCACCTTGTTCTTGGGGACCTTCAATGCTGCAGACATTTTTTGGTACCCTTCCCCTGATCTGTGCCTCGACACAATCCTGTCTCAGAGCTCTACGGACAATTCCTTCGACCTCATGGCTTGGTTTTTGCTCTGACATGCACTGTCAACTGTGGGACCTTATACAGACTGGTGTGTGACTTTCCAAATCTTGTCCAATCAATTGAATTTACCACAGGTGTACTCCAATCAAGTTGTAGAAACATCTCAAGGATGATCAATGGAAACAGGATGCACCTGAGTTCAATTTCAAGTCTAATAGCAAAGGGTCTGAATACTTATGTAAATAAGGTAGTTCCATTTTTTATTTGTAATGAATTAGCAAACATTTCTAAAAACCTGTTTTTGCTTTGTCATTATGGGGTATTGTGTGTAGATTGATGAGGGGGAAAAAATTATTTCATAAATTTTAGAATAAGGCTGTAACGTAACAATGTGGAAAATGTCAAGGGGTCTGAATACTTTTCCAAATGCACTGTACTATACCTTATGCCAGGTTGGCACGATAGATGCAGTTACACGATATATAGATAGAAACCAGTTCCCTGTCATGTTGACTAGCATAGTCGTAGACCTTGCGTCAGTTGGCCCGAGAGATGCGGATACAGCAATGTGTGTGGCCAGCAGCAATCAATAACCACAGGACTTCAGTACCCATCCTGAGCCTTTCTCATAAGAGTAATGGGGACTGTTTCCCCCCTCCAATCACCTGCCTATTGTAAAGGAAATCAATGGGAACCCACTTCAACTGAGACTTAAAATGCAAAGTGAGCTTTGAGGTCTGAGGTTGCATTAGAAGTTTTTAAACAAAGAGCTCCGTGTCATACTACAGTGAGTTTTTGGTGTCGAAAACCTGCGTTTATAATATAACATTTGATGTCTGTCCCAGACTGAAATTGACTTTTCTTAGCATTGTTGCAAAATGTGGAGTGCTGAGAAGCATCCACAGCGTCTTTGAAGAGAGCGGATGAACCGTGCGTCTGGTGGAGTGTTAAGCCCAACAAATTGCACTGTTTCCTGCTGAGAAAGCTCAGTAAGCTGCATCTCATTTGTGTGTGTGTGTTCCCATACGTGCATGCGTATGATGAAGCTCAGGAAGTTGCATCTCATTTGCTCCGGGAGGGAGGTGTCCCTTTGAAATATGCCCGAGTCAAGGTGCAAATCCCTCCAACGCCTGCCCCCTGTCTGACAAGCCTTCACTCATAGTAGAGAAAGATAGAGCGAACAACACTCATCCCTTAAACTCAAACTTATTAAGCCCTGTCTGAGGAAGGATGATCAATGGAAACAGGATGCACCTGAGTTCAATTTCAAGTCTAATAGCAAAGGGTCTGAATACTTATGTAAATAAGGTAGTTCAGTTTTTTATTTGTAATGAATTAGCAAAAATTTCTAAAAACCTGTTTATGCTTTGTCATTATGGGGTATTGTGTGTAGATTGATGAGGGGAAAAAAAATATGAACCGTGCGTCTGGTGGAGTGTTAAGCCCAACAAATGTCATTGTTTCCTGCTGAGAAAGCTCAGTAAGCTGCATCTCATTTGTGTGTGTGTGTGTGTTCCCATACGTGCATGCGTATGATGAAGCTCAGGAAGTTGCATCTCATTTGCTCCGGGAGGGAGGTGTCCCTTTGAAATATGCCCGAGTCAAGGTGCAAATCCCTCCAACGCCTGCCCCCTGTCTGACAAGCCTTCGCTCATAGTAGAGAAAGATAGAGCGAACAACACTCATCCCTTAAACTCAAACTTATTAAGCCCTGTCTGAGGAAACAAAAAACACGTACCAGGACTTGTGACTGGTACTGATATTAGACTCCTGCTGTCATTTGGAGTTAAAAAATCCTCTAAGAGGTTCTTAGGATTTATGAGTACATGTGCAGAAATTTGATGCCAAGTACTTAAAAATATGCGTAGTCAAACTGTGAGTAGATGAGAGTACTGTATTCACATATGTTGTAAAATTAGATTTTTTTTATTGACAATCTTTCTAATTCTCTCCTCCTCGTGTCAGCTAAAATTAACAGAATGTTATTTAGTACCGAAAGCAAGTAACCAGGATGGCAACACACTAAAAAGCAGCTATATCCAATAATTATCTCAGCTAACAGTATAGCGCTAAGCTGGGCTTTTCCTGCCTTCCAGTGATTCATCTATTATTCATTGATAGTGAAAGGACGCTTATGAGGCTATTTGAGAGTTTAGCTACATGGTGTACTTGGCTGCGTCTGAAATGGCACCCTATTCCAATATAGTGCACTACTTTTGACCAGAGTCCATGGGCCCTGGTCTAGCATCTGCCACAGGCTTTCACCTCACCACAACGTGAGCGAAGCCTAGGAGCAGAGGCTAGCCCTGGTCAAACGTAGCACAAGGGTGTCTTTGCTCAGTGACTCACCCCGATGCTGTCTTGCAGGTTTAAATGACTACAATTAGTCAAGGTTGCCCACTGACCCTGACACTGTCTTCCAGGTATGATTACCTACAATGTACACTAGTCAAGGTTGCCCACTGAGACTTACCCCGATGCTGTCCTCCTGGCGGTACTGTTTCCAGTTTCGTCCCGTGTCGCTGAACATGAGGAGGAAGGAGGAGACCCAGTCTGAACTGCCGTAGCGACCCTGCGTGGCCACGGCCGTGATCTCTGTCCGCTCCCCCAGGTCCACCTCTAACCATTGGTACTTATTAGACTCTACAGGAGCCCAGCCCCCGGCACCTGCAGGAGAAACACACAGGGATCCCACATATTGTAACTCTTTATATTATAAACTAACTCTATGAGAAGAGGAACCGACACACACAGACACAAAGGGGCAGTTTCCCGGATAGAGATTAAGCCTAAAGGCTAGGCTTAATCTGTGTCTGGGAAACCGGCCCTATGACAGAAGGAACATGCACAGACACACAATATCCAACATTATGTAACTTATTGTTAATTATAGTCTATTAATAGTTAGTTGAGCATAGGGGGCATCTCAAAATAAAGTGTTATCACAAACCCTATAAGAATTGGAACAAACTTTTAAGAGGATAGTGTGATCATGTGTATTTGTTTATGAGTGACCCTGTATAACGTATTACATAACTCAGTGGTTCTAAACCTTTTTTTGGTTATTTTTCCCCAACCACATTTTGCTCTGCATGACCCCCTCATGTGCAACTGATCATTAGGCCTATATTCTTATGAGTCTTCCCAAGTACCCCCTGTGAATAGGACAGGTACAGCTTCTATCTCAAGGCCATCAGACTGTTAAATAGCCATCACTAGCACATTAGAGGCTGCTGCTGCCTATTGAAATCACTGGCCACTTTAAGAAATTGAACACTAGTCACTTTAATAATGTTTACATATCTTGCACTACTCATCTCATATGTATATACTGTATTCTATAATATTCTGCTGTATCTTAGTCCATGCCGCTCTGTCATTGCTTGTCCATATATGTATATATTCTTAAATTCCATTCCTTACTTAGATTTGTGTGTATTGGGTATATATTGTGAACTTGTTAGATATTACTTGTTAGATATTACTGCACTGTCGGAGCTAGAAGCACAAGCATTTCGCTACACCCGCAATAACATCTGCTAAACACGTGTATGTGACAAATACATTTTGATTTGGTAGCCATCATTATATTGTAAACTCTATGAGAGGAGAAACAAACTTTTGAGGGGAACGTTTGGGAAAGTGTGTTTTTAATATATGGGTGACCTTGTAGTTCAGGGGAGGGAAGTTCATTTTTAAAAAGAAACAAATGGGCATTAGATAAACAAACCTGTCAACAAAAACAGCATACGATAAGCTTGCGCATAGTTTGGTAGCAGTCCAGTATCCTATAGTATTGTAGAACATATGACATACACTGAATATACCAAACATTAGGAACGCCTTCCTAATATTAAGCTGCACCCGTGCGCCTGACACCTACTACCATATCCCGTTCAAAGGCACTTAAACCTTTTGTCTTTCCCATTCACCCTCTGAATGGCACACATACACAATCCATGTCTCTGTGAGGACAGAAGCTGGGAGACCAGAAGTAAGTACAGGAAGTGAACATTTAAAAAAAATACAGACATGAAACAAAACACGGACAGCGTCTGGACAGGGGAAACGACTGAGGAACAGACAGATATACCAGATGCGGATAATGATGGTGGCAGGTGTGCGTAATGATGGGCAGCCTGGCACCCTCGAGCACCAGGGAGGGGCAGCAGGAGCAGGCGTGACAGTACCCCCCCCTCTCTAGGGACGTCACCCGGTGTCCCACCAGGGCGAACCTGACAGGCTGGCCGAGGCATGGGAGCTGGACGAGCCAACCGAGGCACAGGAACCTGTCGAGCTTGACGGGCCGGCCGAGGCGTGGGAGCCTGACGGGCCGGCTGAGGCGTGGGAGCCTGACGGGCCGGCTGAGCCATGACGTGGGATGGGAGCCTACCGAGCCAAACGAGACAAGAAAACCTCTCGAGCCAGCTAAGGCATGGAAGCCTGACGAGCCAGCTGAGGCATCCCCGGTTCCTTCGGCAGCGGCACCCAGACCAGACGTCCCAAACCCCCCAAAAAAAGGAACCGGAACCTGTCGAGCTTGATGGGCCGGCCGAGGCATGGGAGCCTGACGGGCCGGCCGAGGCGTGAGAGCCTGACGGGCCGGCCGAGGCGTGAGAGCCTGACGGGCCGGCCGAGGCGTGAGAGCCTGACGGGCCGGCCGAGGCGTGAGAGCCTGACGGGCCGGCCGAGGCGTGAGAGCCTGACGGGCCGGCCGAGGCGTGAGAGCCTGACGGGCCGGCCGAGGCGTGAGAGCCTGACGGGCCGGCCGAGGCGTGAGAGCCTGACGGGCCGGCCGAGGCGTGAGAGCCTGACGAGCTGGCTGAGGCATGAGGTGGGATGGGAGCCTGCCGAGCACGCTGAGGCATGGGAGCCTGACGAGCCAGCTGAGGCATGACGTGGGATGGGAGCCTACCGAGCCAAGAGAACTCAGTGTACATAATCAATGAACACATTCTGTACAATGTACTGTATATCATCTGTGGGAATATAGCAGCCTTGCACTACGAGATCTAACCTAAACACATCAACATCCATTACAGAGCTGGTAGCAAAATGAGGAAGAATGATCCAACATCAGGTACTGTGCACACACAACCTCATGTTTCTTTCAATACATACAAATAAAGGATCAATTATTCTCAGGTATCATTGGTATTCAGAGCTCATATGAGCAAGCAGTCACTCTCCATTTGCCAGTAGCAAACACCTGATATGAATATCATTGTATGATAAAGCAGAGCAGCTCCAATAATGCAGCAGACTGGTTTAAATGTGCAGAAAAGTCCTCCAAGACAATTAAAGTCTCTCATCGGATTCAAAATAAAGTAACCACTCAAACTGGAGCTCTGGATATGACTGCAGTAGTGTTTAGAGTCAATCCCTACACAGGCACTTATCAAGTGCAGTAACAACAATCAATAATTAGCTGCTTTTTGGGGGGAAGGTTTTACTTGCAATGACTGTGATATATGGTTGTCTTACCTTAGTTGAATGCACGCTCTGGATAAGAGCATCTGCTAAACGACCAAATGTAAATGTAGATAGAAAAAATTGAGCAATCGGATCAGCAAAGTGTCCTGTTCCATGAAACAACACAACAGGTTGTGGAACAGCTCTTTGGCTTCTGCAGGAGCCAGGAGGAGGGAGAAATGGCACTGTAGAATGGAGACACCACCGTGAGAAAGAACGGACCACAGGATGAGAGGTGTGCTAATGTCTGTGACAGAGGGGAAGTAGAAAGTGCTGAGTCAGGCCAAAGCGCCACCTCAGGGCCCCGGACGCCAGATGGACAGGGTGGGAGCAGAGAGGAGTCTGGAGGAGGTGCCCAGGCTTCCAGCAGGGCCGGCCCAAAGACACAACACAAGACAGCTAGAGGACCGAAACTACTCATACCGCAGCTGGGAATAGAAATGGGCCAGCAAGCTGCAGTGCACCTTACAGAGAGAGACACACAGAGCCTTTTAAGTAACCAACACAAAGACACCGAGGTTAAAGACCACTTAACATTTGCAAAGATGTCATCTAACTAAGCTGACGCAAAAACTCTCCAGAACTGGTAGGAATCCCACATAGACTTAGGGACCAGATTCTCCTGATTCTCCACACTTCTCCCAAAGTGTGCACTTGCACAATACCCATACTACGTACACCTCACACCTGCACCAAACTAAATGAAAGATAATCTAGTACATACTACATACACATGTACATGTTTAGATGTTGTATACTGAGGTGAATGAGTTGGTAGTCATTTATATTAAATATCCTACTTTATTGTTTATATAACTGCCTATTGGTTCCACTCATACTGTCTGGTCTGTTCAGGGGCAAGACACACGCTGCCTGTATGTGTTGGCATTTAGGACATGCGGCAGCGAAAGGCCAGGTTGAATAAGTACTTAACTTCAGTAACTTCAGACAGACGCTGAGAGCCAGAGAGCAAACACATTGACCTTTGCTCAATACTGGTGATGGAATAGACAACATGCAGGGGGAACAAAGAGGAGAAGAGTGCACAATACCAGGAGGGCATCCACCTACAAAGACAGAAGACAAAGACAGAGTATTCATCCCAAATAGGCCCTGGCCCAGGTCAAAAAGTAGTGTATAGGGGACCAAAGTAGAGCACTCTATAGGGGACAGGGTGCAATTTGGGATGCATCCAAAGACAGAAAATGGGTTGTATGAAGCAGCTTTATCAGCTTTCATCTCTCATTCTCACAAGCAATTAACACATTCCTGTGTTTTATTCTGTCTTAAAAATGTTAAAAAATTATAGTCTATTAATAGTTAGTTGAGCATAGGGGGCATCTCAAAATAAAGTGTTATCACAAACCCTATAAGAATTGGAACAAACTTTTAAGAGGATAGTGTGATCATGTGTATTTGTTTATGCCATTTCTCCCTCCTATAATATTTAACTATAGATCCCCAAAAATTACTACTTAAAAAACATATTTGAATACAGATCTCAGGAAGTGACTACTTCTCTGAAAACTATTGGATTGGCTTCCTTCAACTAATGGCAGGGCTGTATCTGGAACGTCAGTTTGAAGATAGAACTATAATTAATAGAGCACACACAATCTCCTATACTTTTCCAATCTATCTGACAATCATGTTTGAGCTACACAATACACAATCTATCTGAACATGTTGTAAATTCTCCTTAATGTCCATTGCCCCAGGTGTACATAATTAAGTCAAACTAATTAACCAATTATATTTTGTACAGATAAGTATACTGAACAAAAATATAAACTCAACATGCAACAATTTCTAAGATTTTACTGAGTTACAGGTCATAGAAGGAAATCAGTCAATTGAAATAAATTCATTAGGGCCTAATCTATGGATTTTACATGACTGGGCTGGGGCGCAGCCATGGGTGTGCCTGGGAGGGCATAGGCCCACCCACTGGGGTGCCAGGCCCAGCCAATCAGAATACGTTATTTTCCCACAAAAGGGCTTTATTACAGACAGAAATACTCCTCAGCAAACAGTTGCAATACATTTTATGATACCTCAAATATTACAAACAGCATGTTGGATACTTAGAAAAAACAACTTTGAACATATTGTCCTTCTGAGGGTAAGTGTTCTTGTTTCAAACACACACTATACTGTCTTTAAAGGGATAGTTTACTCAGAATAGAAAGTAACAATTTTCCACCTACGTTGGCCTGTAGTTCATTCAAGAAGGCAGTTTTGGGATATTTAGTTTCCTTTCAACACTTAATAGCCATATTTTGTTCCTGTTAATATTCTCAGTAACACTTAAAATGAAACTGTTCTTGTGCCTGTGTAATAAAACTGGAATTATTTTAGGAGAAAAGTGTAGTAGCATGTTGTTGCATAATACCTTGGTAATTACATTTTAATTGCAAAGCAATGAGCTGATAGTTTTTTATATACCATATACAAGAGGAACAGTGACTTTCTTATTCCACTTATGTAATAACTCCATTATTATTCAATTATAAAGCAATTTCCAAAGTCCTATGTAACAACAATGTTGCTATTGTAATAATCACAAAGTTACTACACATGTATAGGAACTTGATGTCAAGTGTTACTGTATTACCTTATGTCTCACTCATTATGAAAATATTTTTTTTTGTCATTTTGAAGCTACAAAAGTGGTCTACTCTAATGTTGAGGAGAGTCCATGTCCCTCATGTATTTAATTCTAGGCTATAGGTTATATTAAGATTCATATCTAAAAGACCTCCAAACCATGTGCTTATGATAATATATTTAGACTAATTCAACTAACTGTTGTAGTTTTTGGTTCCTCATCCAAAATATAGCAGCCATCAAATACATGTTTTTTTTTAAATATAAAACTTGCATATATTCAAATACCTTTAAATATTATTTAGTTTTCTGAGAGGTATTCAAAATACTTTGAAATATGATTTGGTTTTCTGAGACCTGTATTTGAATATCAAAGAAAATAGTTGCCTTTTAGTTTAAACTCTATATGAACTACATTCGACTACCTCGGGTATTTGAAAAGTTGGTATTTTCAAATAAGATACATAATACAACACTTTTCTCCCCAGGTCTGCTGGGAAGTATGAATGCATTATGGGTAAAAATAAATAAAAAAGACATCCTATACCATATATAGTGCACACCATATGGTCTGGTCAAAAGTAGTGCACTATACAGGGAAAAGGATGCCATTTGGGACATAAACCTGGATTATCATTGTGTCCTCCCCCGCTCAGTCTGCAGTGCTATCTGTTCAAATCCCTGACTAGAACGTACTGGGTTGCTGCTTCTCCCACTGTGCATCAGTGGAGGCTCCTCTGAAGAGGAAGGGGAGAACCATCCTCCTCAGTAATAAATACAAATTGTGAAACATTAAAAAAGTTATCCTTTTTAGATAAAACTATACTAAATATATTCACACACTGTTTTGCAATGAAAATCTACAGTAGCCTCAACAGCACTCTGTAGGGTAGCACCATGATGTAGACGGAGGACAGCTAGTTTCCATCCTCCTCTGGGTACATTGACTTCCATACAAAACCTAGGAGGCTTGTGTTTCTCACCCCCTTCCATAGACTTCCAAAGTAATTATGACAACTTCCGGAGGACATCCTCCAACTGATCAGAGCTCTTGCAGCATGAACTGACAGAGAGGGATGCTATGTTACCTAGCTGGCTATGGCTATCCAACACTGGAACTCTTCCAAGTCAAGGTAAGCTTTTGGTTTTATTAATGTATTGCCACCGTGCCCTGTGTAACTGCTAAACTGCTTGCTAACTGTACACTGTACTGCATGATTGTAGCGGGTTTACTAAAGCATTAGTTCTAGTAGCTATGTTGACTTGACGTTAGCTAATATGGTGACAATGATGTGTAAGGGTTAGCGGTTATGATATGAAGGTTTGGCTTGGAAAGGTTTTATCGCCAGGTCACGGACAGCTGATGTGTTGTCCACAAGCAAAGGGAAAAGGTGAGAAGAGGAGAGCGCATAGATGCGAGAAGGAATTATCCAGCGATTAAAGGGATCATGCTGTTTGTATATGGCTGCTATGAAAGTGAACTATGTTTGCATGTGAACAGGGTTGTATTCATTCCGCTGATTCTTTTGAAAAACATTTCTTAAATGGAAGCAAACTGAATAAAATGGGGATAAACATACCTGAATTTGTCCAATAGAAACTCTTGTTTGCAACTGTTGGACTAATAATTACACCCTAGATTGTGCAAGGCGGTATTGAATATGTCAATGTCTGTCACCTTGATTACTCAAATTTCTCTTGACCTGTGCACCTACGTTGTAAACATTCATTCATAGGCTAGGTTGTAGCAATCTTATGATGGGTATAGGGAAAATTTGAGTATCATGTTGTAGCCTAAACCTGTCAATGTTACATTGAGCTGGGTGAATGGAATATGAATGACAGTCATCCAATATGCTGTAGTAGAAATAAGGCCATGCTCATAAAAAAAAAGTATAATCTTCCCTCATCTTAAACGGCACTGACCACCACTGCTGTGCATGGTTATTAGGGTTAATGAAGTGTCATGGACGTGGACATTAAACCACTGCTGTGCTGCTGCCCATTCACATCAACACATTATATTACTGTTAATAGTAACAATTTCAGTAGGAAATCATATTTTGTCCAAAATCAACACTTATATTAACCATAACAGTTTTTCGTGGGCAAAAGTCTGAAAAGATCATCAGTGACAAGTGTAATATTTTACCTTTGTATGAAATCAACACTTTCTGTATCCAAACGGTGTAACATTTATCTAATGCCATATCTACTACCCAGTGGGAGAGAAAAAATCATATTGAAATGGCATCATTACAAACAGATTACAACCTTGTAAACTGGTTGAAATTATGTCATGATTTCAACCAGCTTTGCATTTTACATTACATTTACGTCATTTAGCAGACGCTCTTATCCAGAGCAACTTACAGTTATTGAGTGCATACATTATTTTATTTCATACTGGCCCCCTGTGGGAATCGAACCCACAACCCTGGCATTGCAAACGCCATGCTCTACCAACTGAGCTACATCCCTGCCGGCCATTCCGTCCCCTACCCTGGACCAATTGCGCGCCGCCCCATGGGTCTCCCGGTCACGGCCGGCTACGACAGAGCCTGGATTCGAACCAGGATCTCTAGTGGCACAGCTAGCACTGCGATGCAGTGCATTAGACCACTGCGCCACTCGGGAGTAGATAACAACGCACTGAGTATAATTACATAGTAGGGGAGAGTGGGGTAAGTTGAGCCATTTTTTACATTCGGCATCACTCCGTCAAGGGAAATATGTGGCTCATTTCAGGGAACTAGGTGTACAGTATGTCGCACGTCACTACTTCACAGGAGAGGCATTTGAACTTAATAGTTTTTGGGCAGAAATGCCTTCTGGAACATGTGAACTTTCATGTGCCAAACTTGTATGCCATCTGTAAATATGAATAAAATTGTTAAATTACGAGCCTAGTTGGTTTAGCCACGGACAAAGACAGGAACCTTCCCACTAGCCATGATTGGCTGAGATAATGGATGGGCTGGACATACCGAGAGATGAGTTTGGATTGGTCTGCCATGTACAGTGGCTTGCGAAAGTATTCACCCCCCTTGGCATTTTTCCTATTTTGTTGCCTTACAACCTGGAATTAAAATTGATTTTTTGGGGGGTTTGTATTATTTGATTTACACAACATGCCTAGCACTTTGAAGATGCAAAATATGTTTTGGGTTGAAACAAGATTTTAAAAAACAGAACTTGAGCGTGCATAACTATTCACGCCCCCCCCCCCCACCATTTGTAGCAATTACAGCTGCAAGACTCTTGGGGTATGTCTCTATAAGCTTGGCACATCTAACCACTGGGATTTTTGCCCATTCTTTAAGGCAAAACTGCTCCAGCTCCTTCAAGTTGGATGGGTTCCACTGGTGTACAGTAATATTTAAGTCATACCACAGATTCTCATTTGGATTGAGGTCTGGACTTTGACTAGGCCATTCCAAGACATTTAAATGTTTCCCCTTACACCACTCAAGTGTTGCTTTAGCAGTATGCTTAGGGTCATTGTCCTGCTGGAAGGTGAACCTCCGTCCCAGTCTCAAATCTCTGGAAGACTGAAACAGGTTTCCCTCAAGAATTTCCCTGTATTTAGCGCCATCCATCATTCCTTCAATTCTGACCAGTTTCCCAGTCCCTGCCGATGAAAAACATCCTCACAGCATGATGCTGCCACCACCATGCTTCACTGTGTGGATGGTGTTCTCGGGGTGATGAGAGGTGTTGGGTTTGCGCCAGACATAGCGTTTTCCTTGATGGCCAAAATGCTCAATTTCAGTCTCATCTGACCAGAGTACCTTCTTCCATATGTTTGGAGAGTCTCCCACATGCCTTTTGGCAAACACCAAACGTGTTTGCTTATTTGTTTCCTTAAGCAATGGCTTTTTTCTGGCCACTCTTCCGTAAAGCCTAGCTCTGTGGAGTGTACGGCTTAAAGTGGTCCTATGGACAGATACTCCAATCTCCGCTGTGGAGCTTTGCAGCTGTTTCAGGGTTATCTTTTGTCTCTTTGTTGCCACTCTGATTAATGCCCTCCTTGCCTGGTCCGTGAGTTTTGGTGGGCGGCCCTCTCTTGGTAGGTTTGTTGTGGTGCCATATGCTTTCCATTTTTTAATAATGGATTTAATGGTGCTCTGTGGGATGTTCAAAGTTTCGGATATTTTTGTATAACCCAACCCTGATCTTTACTTCTCCACAACTTTGTCCCTGACGTGTTTGGAGAGCTCCTTGATCTTCATGGTGCCGCTTGCTGGGTGGTGCCCCTTGCTTAGTGGTGTTGCAGACTCTGGGGCCTTTCAGAACAGGTGTATATATACTGAGATCATGTGACAGATCATGTGACACTTAGATTGCACAAATGTGGACTTTATTTAACTAATTATGTGACTTCTGAAGGTAATTGGTTGCACCAGATCTTATTTAGGGGCTTCATAGCAAAGCGGGTGAATACATATGCACGCACCATTTTTCCATTATTTTTTAGAATTTTTTGAAACAAGTTATTTTTTTCATTTCACTTCACCAATTTGGACTATTTTTTGTATGTCCATTACATGAAATCCAAATAGAAATCCATTTAAATTACAAGTTGTAATGCAACAAAATAGGAAAAACGCCAAGGGGGATGAATACTTTTGCAAGGCACTGTAGCATGCTTCATGCTATAACATGAGCTGATCAGTATGTGTAGATAATCCTTTCTACCGCATAAAAAATAAAGATATCATGAAGAAATGCAAAAGTGTTGCTTCTGATGACTCTTCTGATGACAGTGGTGGTGAAGAAATGGTGATCAACAGTGTTGTCACAGAAGAAGTTGACAGAGAAAATTCTGCCGTTTGATTGCAAATATGCGGAGGGAGTCGAAAAGAGAACACAGAAGGCTGTTGTATAAAACACCTGTCTCCGGATTACATCTTCAAACCAAGGGCAACCATGGCATTCGTGGTGGAGAGGGAGGAGCGTTCATCCATGTATACGGGTAAGAGTCTATGTTCAGATACTATACATATACAATTTTGTCAAAGTATTTTTCATTGCAAGTTAAAGCATACTGTTAACTAGCTAGCTCATGTTAGCTGGCTGGCTGACTCGCTAGCTAACGTTACGTGTATGATCTGTGTAGTAATATTATTTGTATCGCAGAAAGCCATTTGCATTACTAGTTATAGCCTTATGTTAACTAGTTAGCTAACATTGAACCTAGTTGGTTAGCTTTAGCTACCTGCAGATTAATTTATGGTGGCTAGCTATGACAATCTGTTTGTATTGCTAGTAGTATGGGTTTGGGATTATTGCCGTATTCAAAACAACTGGGAACTCTGAAAAAAATGAGCTCCAACTGGGAAAAATCATTTTGAACGGTCATCCAACTCGAAATTCCAACTCGGGAACTGTGGCCTCTTTCTAGAGCCCCGACTTTCTGACCTGAAGATCACTGGCGTCATGATTTGACCTCGTATTTTTCCAAGCTCCCAGTTGTCTTGAAAGCACCATTAGGTTAATTGTTTAGCTAGCTAGCTAGCTACATGTCTAAACAAAAGACTCCACTTCGCCAGATGATTACATGACCCATGAAGTTAGCCAGGTGTGTCTGAGGGTGATTACGATCATCTATTGTATCTCATGAGTATGTGTACATGTCTAGACAATAGTGACCCATCCACTTAGCTAGATGTGGCTGGGAGGTGGTTATATCATTTCTTTCATATGACCCATCAATTTAGACATGTGTGTCAGGTAAGAATCATCTAATAATTATAAAATATTTATACAATATTTATCTAGTTACTTTTTTTTTTATATTGCTACTATGCAAATATGCAAGTAACCATTTCACTGTACCGTTTACACCTTCTGTATTCTGTGCATGTGACAAATAATCATTGATTATATTTTATATAGTGTGTTTACCAGAGACTTTAATGTGAAGAACAACATGACCTGCACCAAAGTCAGATTAGGATATAGGCCAAGGACTAGATAGTGTATTTTTGCTATTACTTTCACCACTTTTAGTCTTGAAATCTTTGGTTGTTTACTACACTACCTTACTCACTCTGTTTAGCACATGGCCTCACATGTGAATCCTGATATAAATGGGTGGGGCTAAGGCTTAAGAGGGTGTGAATGATGTTGAATGGGTGTAGACAAAGAAGAGCTCTCCAGTAGATGTACCAAAACATTAAAGGGCCATTTTCTCAAAAGTGGGGTTACAAGTTTATCAACTTTCAAAGCAGAATTACTTTCCCATTGTTCCTCAACTGCAGTGTATGATACACCATTTTCTAGCTCTGAGTCTCTACTTTTATCTAATGTAAATAAAATAAAAACAATTTTAGCTGCATTGGACCAAATCCAGGTGGTGGGTCACAAATTATCTACTTTGGTTTAGATACAAGGATCATGAAATCTTTAACACAAAAAAATAATTTGACTTGTTGAAAATACATTCTTTTTTTTATTGCTTACCACTTTTTCCATGTGATTTCTTCCTTAACCGAAATTATGACATATTCCTAAATATTTGGTGAAATTATTTATGTTGTGTATGGTTTCCTAGAAACAAGGTTGGCTCAACTTACCCATTTGGCTCAACTTACTCCATTGTCCCCTACTGCAAACACTATATCCTCTTCTAAGGTTCAACAAAATACAATTTTCCTTCAGAGATCAGTGGTGAATTCCACTATGACTGACCAGTGTATCTGTAGGGTTTCTAATACATCTCTTCTTCAACGGCGGTTGGCATCCAATATGCTGCATTACCGCCCCCAACTGAACTATACAATAGATCCATTACACTTTGTGATACAAAATGGGAACCGGGAAAAATAAAAAATAAAAATGTATTTTAATTACCCTACCAACTATCCCTATAATCATTAAAACCCATCACCTTATTCCACTACTTTAACCCTATCTGATCCTACCCCAGGCCAATGTCCTGAGAGGACGGGACACTACCACTCAACACATGCTGTAATCTAGTACCCCCAAGTACTTCTCTGCAGCTGCCACCACAACATCTATTTTCTGTGAGTGCTATGAACGCTAAGAAGCCAATCTTACTGAAGCATTTATCACTCATTGGCATATCCTTCTGTGCTGGCACAGATCCACTAGTCACAGGAATCTTCTCAGAATCCCTCACCCTTGACCCATCCTCCTCTACTTTCTTCACTGCCTCAGTATACGACACCTTCTGCACTACTCTGACTCTAGACACCTCAACCTGCCTCTCTCGCACCGGACACTTCTGATCCCCAGCAACATGGGCAGCACCCTATTCCCTACATAGTGCACTACTTTTGACCAGAGCCCTATGGTGAACTGTTTAGGGAGTAGTGCACTGTATAGGGAGTAGGGTACCATTTGTTATGCACACAGCTCTGTTAAGAACCTATCTCAAGCCTGGTATGTGCTGCTCTCTCTCTTTTAGAGGTGAGACGGGCATGACTTTGGCAAGTTGTACCAGCTTTTCAGTGAAGAACAGATGTGTGTCTAATGAACGGGCGACTCTCTCATCAATAATGTACTGTTTTTCCACCTGCTAGCAAATGAATGAGGAATAGAGAGCCGTTTAGGGCGCAGGGTCTTGGGTGACATAAACCCTCCAATAATGGCCACATGAATAGCATGGCAGAGGGAAAACACTGGGCTGAATTAGGGAGGTTTAATTGCAACATAATTATGCCAATGCAACGCTGATATGACTTTCCAAGCTGGCATCTGGCTGAGCTGCCAGTTAAGGTAAATGTTCACCAGACCAAAGACATGGAGAGACCAATCAGACCATGCAACAGGTGGGGGATAGTGGAACTCTGAGTGAACAAATGGAACAATATCTGATTAGCCAATAGTCCTTTATAGAGTTAATTTTAATTAATGGATTTTAATTTCACTTTAAAATCTAATTAGATCTTTTTAGAAAGTGATTACCTGGCGAGGGGATATTTGGCGAGGGGATGAACTGAAGTTGTCCGAATTGCTTCTCCACTTTATCAAATTAAATCTTATTGGTCACGTACACATATTTAGCAGATGTTATTGCGGGTGTAGCAAAATGCTTATATCCTCATTAATATGTTATTAAAATCTACATTTCCGGTAGAAACGTGCCATCTACATTTCCTGCTTGTAAGCAAACCACAATATCAAGAATTTATAGCGATTTCAGGATGTAGTACCACCCCATCGAGATGGTTCCAGTTGAGAACGGGAATCAACAGGTAGCTAATGTTCCTTACTGGACCAGCCACTCGTTCATAGAACATCACCTTGCGAATAACTGTAAAGATTAGTCATGATGTGGTGCTCAGTACCTGGATGTGCAAACTTCAAGCAAGCACAGGCTGCTGAGGTAATATTTCATTGGTTACTTTGCAAGCTAACGATAGCTACATTAGGTTACGTTAGCTACAGCCTGCCAGACACTATCTAACCGTTAGCTAGTAACTACTGTGAGTGACTGGTCTATGTGTTCTATTTACAGAGTCCAATCCCATCAACATCTGCAGTGGCATCAACATGACGCTCAGCACCAGGAACTAGTCTAGGTCACCTTTGACTGCACAGGGCTGGCAAGAGCCAAAGTGTATAGTCTATGAGTCCAAGGTCGGAGCTCATGAAGTTCTGCCAGACCAGCTGCCATTGCCCAACACAAGACGAGGTTCCCCAGCTGAAGAACATTTAGGACCCTGCCTAAACCATTCAGCCAACACAACATCCATATTTAGTTAGACTGATGTTGTAGTATAGTATAAAATGCCTAGAAAGCTCACAACTGCATTGTGGCATACTGTAGATATTGCTAGCGCTTGTACATACACTACCGTTCAAAAGTTTGGGGTCACTTAGAAATGTCCTTGTTTTAGAAAGAAAAGCAACAAAAAAAAGTCCATTAATATAACATCAAATTGATCAGAAATACAGTGTAGACATTGTTAATGTTGTAAATGGCTATTGTAGCTGGAAAGCTGATTTTTAATGGAATATCTACATAGGCGTACAGAGGCCCATTATCAGCAATCATCAGTCCTGTGTTCCAATGGCACGTTGTGTTTGCTAATCCAAGTTTAACATTTTAAAAGCTAATTGATCATTAGAAAACCATTTTGCAATTATGTTAGCACAGCTGAAAATGGTTGTGCTGATTAAAGAAGCAATAAAACTGGCCTTCTTGAGACTAGTTGACACCAGTCTCAACGTCAACAGTGAAGAGGCGACTCCGGGATGCTGACCTTCTAGGCAGAGTTGCAAAGAAAAACCCATATCTCAGACTGGCCAATAAAAAGAAAAGATTAAGATGGGCAGTCTGAGATATGGCTTTTTCTTTGCAACTCTGCCTAGAAGGTCAGCATCCCGGAGTCACCGCTTCACTGTTGACGTTGAGACTGGTGTTTTTTGCGGGTACTATGTAATGAAGCTGCCAGTTGAGGCGCCTGTTTCTCAAACTAGACACTAATGTATTTGTCCTCTTGCTCAGTTGTGCACCGGGGCCTCCAACTCCTCTTTCTATTCTGGTTAGAGCCAGTTTGTGCTGTTCTGTGAAGGGAATAGTACAGATCTTCAGTTTCTTGGCAATTTCTCGCATAGAATAGCCTTCATTTCTCAGAACAAGAATAGACTGACGAGTTTCAGAAGAAAGTTCTTTGTTTGTGGCCATTTTGAGCCTGTAATCGAACCCACAATTGCTGATGCTCCAGATACTCAACTAGTCTCAAGAAGGCCAGTTGTATTGCTTCTTTAATCAGCACAACAGTTTTCAGCTGTGCTAACATAATTGCAAAAGGGTTTTCTAATGATAAATGAGCCTTTTTTAAAATGATAAACTTGGATTAGCAAACACAACGTGCCATTGTAACACAGGACTGATGGTTGCTGATAATGGGCCTCTGTACGCCTATGTAGATATTCCATTAAAAAATCAGCCGTTTCCAGCTACAATAGCCATTTACAACATTAACAATGTCTACACTGTATTTCTGATCAATTTGATGTTATTGTAATGGACCAAAAAATTGCTTTTCTTTCGAAAGCAAGGACATTTCTAAGTGACCCCAACTTTTGAAAGGTAGTGTATGTATATAATGGAGTTTGAAAATTTATATAATATTTTTAAGTGTACAAAATGATTCCAGCTGCATCAGAAACAACTAAAGTGTAGACTTCAACTTTTGGATCAATTCATCGTGGTATTCATGAAATGTATTTGGAAGTAACTAGCTACAATCTTACTCACCGAGGTAAGCTTACACAGCAGTATGTAGGAACAGTTATGACAATGTTTGACATATATACAGTGCAGTAGATTAAAAAATATACTGCTAACGCCTATAATAAATACTACAGTTCTACAAAGAGAATAGTTGCGTTTGGTGGGTGCAGTGAGGTGTAGTCACTTTGATAGAAAGGGAGATTTTTTGGTATGGGACCTTTCACATCTCTTGAGTCAAATTGCTCAAATGGCCCCAACAACACACAGGTATTGATACTCAAAGACTAATATCGCACTGGGCACAGACGTCAATTCAACATCTATTCCACGTTGGTTCAACGTCATTTAATTTAAATGACGTGGAAACAACTGATTCAACCAGTGTGTGCCCAATGGGATGAGTCATAAATCCAATGTCATTCCTTTAGTCTTCGTCACCATCATCAAAACATTTCTCCAGTTTTGCTCCTAATGAGATGCACTGAGGCTAGCTAGCTAACATTAGCTAGCTAGCTAGCTAGCTATAGCTTTAGGCTACAGTACATTTTGGGTATAGTAAACAAAGCCAGATAGCTCAACTTGGCTAGCTTGGCCTTTAGTGGTACTAGCAAGCCCCGTTATGGCCGAATCGATCACAAAATGATACTGTATTGAACAACACTGCCTTGTGTAAAAAGAGAGCTTATTTTGCTAGCTAGCTACCGGCAGCAAAACCACTTACTCGTTTGTCATTTGCCCTCCTGGTCCAGCTGGTCTAGGCTGCAGCTGCCAGTTGATCTTGGAGGTTCTGAAGAACGTCTCCAGCACCCTCTATCCATATGTGTGTTGAAACTTTGATGCTCTGTCACACACACACACACGATCCATGGGGTCTGCACTGACCCTCTCCAGTAAGAACTGTCCGTGATCGAATTCGTTGCGGCACAGACATTCGTCTTCTGTCGGCATTGCTGGACAGCACCTGCATAGGCAGCACTATTTGGAGTCTGGCGATGGCTCCCCATCGCTGCTTGCTGGTCTCGCAATTCTAGTTCTCACTGTCTCAAGTCCTCTTCAGTGTATTCCGGCTCAAATAAATAGGGCTGTATGTCCCATACAGTTTCGTCGTCCAGCTCTTCTTGGAAAGAGGAATCATCAGCAGCCATTGTAATTATTTAGAAATCTCGGATGGACAGTGCACGGTAACATAGCTCCGTGAACCTTTAGAAACTAATACAAACCCCATTTTGATAAGCCTGCATTCGAGGGTGGGAACACAATTGGACAAGGAAGTAGGGCTCCCATCAGGCTGTAGTCTTTACAAAGCCAGGGAAAATGAGTCAACCTAGATATCCTGCAATGTCGTGGCAGATAGCAAAAAGTCCAATGGCTCTATTTAAATCAAATCAAATCACATTTTATTTGTCACATACACGTGTTTGGCGGGTGTAGCGAAATGCTTGTGCTTCTAGCTCCGACAGTGCAGTAATTGAACAAGGACAACCATATCTACTAGCGTGATCGTGCAATCGGTGAAACACAAAGGCCACAATAATTGCTACAAAACATGACTCCATTCAGTTTTTGATCAGACAGCAGGCTCAATCAACCAATGACGTCATTGGTTGAAGTCTCGCAGCGCAAAAATTTAAAAATACCGCTATGGTGCATAATTATGTCTGAAACACCTCTCATCACTCATAATTATGTAGGGAGACTGGAAAAACACCCCAAATAGTGTCTAGCGGTGAAGTTTCCCTTTAAACTGGAGACAGAGTAACTCATAATTAGAATTAAACACACAGTTTCTGTATTCAAGGGGACAGGGCAGTGTCAGAGATAGTGATGATGAGAGGGAGGGAATGAGAAAGTGAAAAGGAGAGAGAGAAGTTATTAGAAAGAGAGAGGGGAGAGAGAAAGTAGAATAGGTATGAAAGAGAAGACAAGGGAGGGAGGGAATGGAAAGGTAATGAGGGGGGAGGGAGGGAGGGAGGGAGAGAGAGAGAGAGAGGGGGAGGAGAAAGAGAGAAACTGGGTTGAACTAAGTAAACTAATGATGCTTTATTGGAGGAGAGAAAATAAAGTCAGAGGGAGATCAAAACCTGGCCTGCCATAATGCGTTCTTGTCCCCCTATGGAGGTGGTATAACCAGATCTGATCCTGACTGGATCTCAATAGGTTTTTCATGTTTCTACACTACCTTGGATTGCATGGATATGGCCAAATATCTGATCACAGCATGTGTACAGTCGTGGTCAAAAGTTTTGAGAATGACACAAATATTAATTTTCAGAGTCTGCTGCCTCAGTTTTTATGATGGCAATTTGCTTATACTCCAGAATGTTATGAAGGGTGATCAGATGAATTGCAATTAACTGCAAAGTCCCTCTTTGCCATGAAAATGAACTTAATCCCCAAAAAACATTTCCACTGCATTTCAGCCCTGCCACAAATGGACCAGCTGCCATCATGTCAGTGATTCTCTCGTTAACACAGGTGAGAGTGTTGACGAGGACAAGGCTGAAGATCACTCGGTCATGCTGATTGAGTTAGAATAACAGACTGGAAGCTTTAAAAGGAGGGTGGTGCTTGAAATCATTGTTCTTCCTCTGTTAACCATGGTTACCTGCAAGGAAACACGTGCTGTCATATTTTCTTTGCACAGAAAGGGCTTCACAGGCAAGGATATTGCTGCTAGTAAGATTGCACCTAAATCAACCATTTATCGGATCATCAAGAACTTCAAGGAGAGAGGTTCAATTGTTGTGAAGAAGGCTTCAGGGCGCCCAAGAAAGTCCAGCAAGCGCCAGGACCGTCTCCTAAAGTTGATTCAGCTGCGGAATCGGGGCACCACCAGTGCAGAGCTTGCTCAGGAATGGCAGCAGGCAGGTGTGAGTGCATCTGCATGCACAGTGAGGCAAATACTTTTGGAGGATGGCCTGGTGTCAAGAAGGGCAGCGAGGAAACCACTTCTCTCCAGGAAAAACATCAGGGACAGACTGATATTCTGCAAAAGGTACAGGGATTGGACTGCTGAGGACTGGGGTAAAGTCATTTTCTCTGATGAATCCCCTTTCCGATTGTTTGGGACATCCGGAAAAAAGCTTGTCTGGAGAAGACAAGGTGAGTGCTACCATCAGTCCTGTGTCATGCCAACAGTAAAGCATCCTGAGACCATTCATGTGTGGGGTTGCTTCTCAGCCAAGGGAGTGGGCTCACTCACAATTTTGCCTAAGAACACAGCCATGAATAAAGAATGGTACCAACACATCCTCCGAGAGCAACTTCTCCCAACTATCCAAGAACAGTTTGGTGACGAACAATGCCTTTTCCAGCATGATGGAGCACCTTGCCATAAGGCAAAAGTGATAACTAAGTGGCTCTGGGAACAAAACATCGACATTTTGGGTCCATGGCAAGGAAACTCCCCGGACCTTAATCCCATTGAGAACTTGTGGTCAATCCTCAAGAGGCGGGTGGACAAACAATAACCCACAAATTCTGACAAACTCCAAGCATTGATTATGCAAGAATGGCCTGCCATCAGTCAGGATGTGGCCCATACGTTAATTGACAGCATGCCAGGGCGGATTGCAGAGGTCTTGAAAAAGAAGGGTCAACACTGCAAATATTGACTCTTTGCATAAACTTAATGTAATTGTCAATAAAAGCCTTTGACACTTATGGAATGCTTGTAATTATACTTCAGTATACCATAGTAACATCTGACAAAAATATCTAAAAACACTGAAGCAGCAAACTTTTTGAAGACCAATACTTGTGTCATTCTCAAAACTTTTGACCACGACTGTAGAATAGTTGGTGGGTTTGGTGTGTGTAGTAGAAAGTGTAGAACGGTGGGGCCTGAATAGCATTCTAATTCTAGATTGGTGGTCATTTGTAGCTCAGTTGGTAGAGCATGGAGCTTGTAAATCCAGGGTAGTGGGTTCGATTCCTGGGACCACCCATACGTAAAATGCATGCACTCACGACTGTAAGTCGCTTTCAATAAAAGCGTCTGCTAAATGGCATATATTTTTATATTATATTATTGACTAGAGAGGGGAACCAACCAATCAATTCTGAGGACAGTCTGAGGACAAACAATATCATTTGCATGGATCAGACAATAGGCCACTTTGATATGTTCTTATACAATGACCTTACAGACTATATACTGTATGCAATCCTATCACCACTGTTCTCATGTTGCTGCTTTCTGATTATAATTATTGAATGGAAGTATTTAATTCACTATTTCAATCAACTTAGTTGTCAGATCACAAAAGACCATTCTCAATAATAAACGAGCCTGGTGAGAAGATATTATACCAGTAGAACTGAACAGAGGGCAATATTATGGAGCTTTTGACAGTTACCACTGTTCATTTTGTCAGTAAATCGAATCAGTAATGCGAATATTCTCGGAGAAACGCTAGAGGATGCCGAGTTTTAAATTTTTCAGGCAGAGATGTAAATTAGATGAATCCATTAATTGATTCATTGATTTCTTCTTAGAACAGCTGGGATTGTGTCATCTAGTGCATTTTGTAATTAACATCCCTGTCTCAACCCTTTGTGATGCCATGTTAGATCCTCCTCCAGTCACATAAAGGTGTGACCTTAGAAAGTGGTCAAAGGTCAAATAGAAGAGTGGTTGTTGAGAGGCAACCGAGTAAATAACCATGTAACCATGTAACCTCTGCCATGTAAACAACTGATTACATATTCCATCATTATATGAAAGGGAGAAATGTTCAGCCAGCGAGCAAAACTGGTTGCAATGACGCCATTATAGCCAGAAATCTGGTTGAAATGATGGTGATTTCTAGTTGTACACACTAAAATATGCGGGTTCTTCAAGGGTTCTTTGGGAAGGGAGATGGTTCTATGTGGAACCATAATGACCCAAATAACCCTTTGAGCCCTTCAATGGTTATTTGCAGTTCAATTGAGAACCTTTGTGTCAATCAGTGGTTCTCAATTCTCTCCTTACAGACCCCCAGTCATTCCAGAGCTAGCATACCTGATTCAACTTGTCAATTAACACAATAATAAAACATATGGAATTTTAACAATATAAAATGGCTAACCAGATAAAAGAATCCTGTATGTTTCTTCAAAATGTTATTTGTAGAACCTTTGAGATTGAGAAAATGATAAACTTGGATTAGCAAACACAACGTGCCATTGTAACACAGGACTGATGGTTGCTGATAATGGGCCTCTGTACGCCTATGTAGATATTCCATTAAAAAATCAGCCGTTTCCAGCTACAATAGCCATTTACAACATTAACAATGTCTACACTGTATTTCTGATCAATTTGATGTTATTGTAATGGACCAAAAAATTGCTTTTCTTTCGAAAGCAAGGACATTTCTAAGTGACCCCAACTTTTGAAAGGTAGTGTATGTATATAATGGAGTTTGAAAATTTATATAATATTTTTAAGTGTACAAAATGATTCCAGCTGCATCA
Organism: Coregonus clupeaformis; assembly: GCF_020615455.1. Taxonomy (NCBI): domain Eukaryota; kingdom Metazoa; phylum Chordata; class Actinopteri; order Salmoniformes; family Salmonidae; genus Coregonus; species Coregonus clupeaformis. The sequence continues at coordinate 49,585,108 of NC_059206.1, forward strand.
GAAACAACTAAAGTGTAGACTTCAACTTTTGGATCAATTCATCGTGGTATTCATGAAATGTATTTGGAAGTAACTAGCTACAATCTTACTCACCGAGGTAAGCTTACACAGCAGTATGTAGGAACAGTTATGACAATGTTTGACATATATACAGTGCAGTAGATTAAAAATATACTGCTAACGCCTATAATAAATACTACAGTTCTACAAAGAGAATAGTTGCGTTTGGTGGGTGCAGTGAGGTGTAGTCACTTTGATAGAAAGGGAGATTTTTTGGTATGGGACCTTTCACATCTCTTGAGTCAAATTGCTCAAATGGCCCCAACAACACACAGGTATTGATACTCAAAGACTAATATCGCACTGGGCACAGACGTCAATTCAACATATATTCCACGTTGGTTCAACGTCATTTAATTTAAATGACGTGGAAACAACTGATTCAACCAGTGTGTGCCCAATGGGATGAGTCATAAATCCAATGTCATTCCTTTAGTCTTCGTCACCATCATCAAAACATTTCTCCAGTTTTGCTCCTAATGAGATGCACTGAGGCTAGCTAGCTAACATTAGCTAGCTAGCTAGCTAGCTATAGCTTTAGGCTACAGTACATTTTGGGTATAGTAAACAAAGCCAGATAGCTCAACTTGGCTAGCTTGGCCTTTAGTGGTACTAGCAAGCCCCGTTATGGCCGAATCGATCACAAAATGATACTGTATTGAACAACACTGCCTTGTGTAAAAAGAGAGCTTATTTTGCTAGCTAGCTACCGGCAGCAAAACCACTTACTCGTTTGTCATTTGCCCTCCTGGTCCAGCTGGTCTAGGCTGCAGCTGCCAGTTGATCTTGGAGGTTCTGAAGAACGTCTCCAGCACCCTCTATCCATATGTGTGTTGAAACTTTGATGCTCTGTCACACACACACACACGATCCATGGGGTCTGCACTGACCCTCTCCAGTAAGAACTGTCCGTGATCGAATCGTTGCGGCACAGACATTCGTCTTCTGTCGGCATTGCTGGACAGCACCTGCATAGGCAGCACTATTTGGAGTCTGGCGATGGCTCCCCATCGCTGCTTGCTGGTCTCGCAATTCTAGTTCTCACTGTCTCAAGTCCTCTTCAGTGTATTCCGGCTCAAATAAATAGGGCTGTATGTCCCATACAGTTTCGTCAGTCCAGCTCTTCTTGGAAAGAGGAATCATCAGCAGCCATTGTAATTATTTAGAAATCTCGGATGGACAGTGCACGGTAACATAGCTCCGTGAACCTTTAGAAACTAATACAAACCCCATTTTGATAAGCCTGCATTCGAGGGTGGGAACACAATTGGACAAGGAAGTAGGGCTCCCATCAGGCTGTAGTCTTTACAAAGCCAGGGAAAATGAGTCAACCTAGATATCCTGCAATGTCGTGGCAGATAGCAAAAAGTCCAATGGCTCTATTTAAATCAAATCAAATCACATTTTATTTGTCACATACACGTGTTTGGCGGGTGTAGCGAAATGCTTGTGCTTCTAGCTCCGACAGTGCAGTAATTGAACAAGGACAACCATATCTACTAGCGTGATCGTGCAATCGGTGAAACACAAAGGCCACAATAATTGCTACAAAACATGACTCCATTCAGTTTTTGATCAGACAGCAGGCTCAATCAACCAATGACGTCATTGGTTGAAGTCTCGTAGCGCAAAAATTTAAAAAATACCGCTATGGTGCATAATTATGTCTGAAACACCTCTCATCACTCATAATTATGTAGGGAGACTGGAAAAACACCCCAAATAGTGTCTAGCGGTGAAGTTTCCCTTTAAACTGGAGACAGAGTAACTCATAATTAGAATTAAACACACAGTTTCTGTATTCAAGGGGACAGGGCAGTGTCAGAGATAGTGATGATGAGAGGGAGGGAATGAGAAAGTGAAAAGGAGAGAGAGAAGTTATTAGAAAGAGAGAGGGGAGAGAGAAAGTAGAATAGGTATGAAAGAGAAGACAAGGGAGGGAGGGAATGGAAAGGTAATGAGGGGGAGGGAGGGAGGGAGGGAGAGAGAGAGAGAGAGGGGGGGAGGAGAAAGAGAGAAACTGGGTTGAACTAAGTAAACTAATGATGCTTTATTGGAGGAGAGAAAATAAAGTCAGAGGGAGATCAAAACCTGGCCTGCCATAATGCGTTCTTGTCCCCCTATGGAGGTGGTATAACCAGATCTGATCCTGACTGGATCTCAATAGGTTTTTCATGTTTCTACACTACCTTGGATTGCATGGATATGGCCAAATATCTGATCACAGCATGTGTACAGTCGTGGTCAAAAGTTTTGAGAATGACACAAATATTAATTTTCAGAGTCTGCTGCCTCAGTTTTTATGATGGCAATTTGCTTATACTCCAGAATGTTATGAAGGGTGATCAGATGAATTGCAATTAACTGCAAAGTCCCTCTTTGCCATGAAAATGAACTTAATCCCCAAAAAACATTTCCACTGCATTTCAGCCCCTGCCACAAATGGACCAGCTGCCATCATGTCAGTGATTCTCTCGTTAACACAGGTGAGAGTGTTGACGAGGACAAGGCTGAAGATCACTCGGTCATGCTGATTGAGTTAGAATAACAGACTGGAAGCTTTAAAAGGAGGGTGGTGCTTGAAATCATTGTTCTTCCTCTGTTAACCATGGTTACCTGCAAGGAAACACGTGCTGTCATATTTTCTTTGCACAGAAAGGGCTTCACAGGCAAGGATATTGCTGCTAGTAAGATTGCACCTAAATCAACCATTTATCGGATCATCAAGAACTTCAAGGAGAGAGGTTCAATTGTTGTGAAGAAGGCTTCAGGGCGCCCAAGAAAGTCCAGCAAGCGCCAGGACCGTCTCCTAAAGTTGATTCAGCTGCGGAATCGGGGCACCACCAGTGCAGAGCTTGCTCAGGAATGGCAGCAGGCAGGTGTGAGTGCATCTGCATGCACAGTGAGGCAAATACTTTTGGAGGATGGCCTGGTGTCAAGAAGGGCAGCGAGGAAACCACTTCTCTCCAGGAAAAACATCAGGGACAGACTGATATTCTGCAAAAGGTACAGGGATTGGACTGCTGAGGACTGGGGTAAAGTCATTTTCTCTGATGAATCCCCTTTCCGATTGTTTGGGACATCCGGGAAAAAAGCTTGTCTGGAGAAGACAAGGTGAGTGCTACCATCAGTCCTGTGTCATGCCAACAGTAAAGCATCCTGAGACCATTCATGTGTGGGGTTGCTTCTCAGCCAAGGGAGTGGGCTCACTCACAATTTTGCCTAAGAACACAGCCATGAATAAAGAATGGTACCAACACATCCTCCGAGAGCAACTTCTCCCAACTATCCAAGAACAGTTTGGTGACGAACAATGCCTTTTCCAGCATGATGGAGCACCTTGCCATAAGGCAAAAGTGATAACTAAGTGGCTCTGGGAACAAAACATCGACATTTTGGGTCCATGGCAAGGAAACTCCCCGGACCTTAATCCCATTGAGAACTTGTGGTCAATCCTCAAGAGGCGGGTGGACAAACAATAACCCACAAATTCTGACAAACTCCAAGCATTGATTATGCAAGAATGGCCTGCCATCAGTCAGGATGTGGCCCATACGTTAATTGACAGCATGCCAGGGCGGATTGCAGAGGTCTTGAAAAAGAAGGGTCAACACTGCAAATATTGACTCTTTGCATAAACTTAATGTAATTGTCAATAAAAGCCTTTGACACTTATGGAATGCTTGTAATTATACTTCAGTATACCATAGTAACATCTGACAAAAATATCTAAAAACACTGAAGCAGCAAACTTTTTGAAGACCAATACTTGTGTCATTCTCAAAACTTTTGACCACGACTGTAGAATAGTTGGTGGGTTTGGTGTGTGTAGTAGAAAGTGTAGAACGGTGGGGCCTGAATAGCATTCTAATTCTAGATTGGTGGTCATTTGTAGCTCAGTTGGTAGAGCATGGAGCTTGTAAATCCAGGGTAGTGGGTTCGATTCCTGGGACCACCCATACGTAAAATGCATGCACTCACGACTGTAAGTCGCTTTCAATAAAAGCGTCTGCTAAATGGCATATATTTTTATATTATATTATTGACTAGAGAGGGGAACCAACCAATCAATTCTGAGGACAGTCTGAGGACAAACAATATCATTTGCATGGATCAGACAATAGGCCACTTTGATATGTTCTTATACAATGACCTTACAGACTATATACTGTATGCAATCCTATCACCACTGTTCTCATGTTGCTGCTTTCTGATTATAATTATTGAATGGAAGTATTTAATTCACTATTTCAATCAACTTAGTTGTCAGATCACAAAAGACCATTCTCAATAATAAACGAGCCTGGTGAGAAGATATTATACCAGTAGAACTGAACAGAGGGCAATATTATGGAGCTTTTGACAGTTACCACTGTTCATTTTGTCAGTAAATCGAATCAGTAATGCGAATATTCTCGGAGAAACGCTAGAGGATGCCGAGTTTTAAATTTTTCAGGCAGAGATGTAAATTAGATGAATCCATTAATTGATTCATTGATTTCTTCTTAGAACAGCTGGGATTGTGTCATCTAGTGCATTTTGTAATTAACATCCCTGTCTCAACCCTTTGTGATGCCATGTTAGATCCTCCTCCAGTCACATAAAGGTGTGACCTTAGAAAGTGGTCAAAGGTCAAATAGAAGAGTGGTTGTTGAGAGGCAACCGAGTAAATAACCATGTAACCATGTAACCTCTGCCATGTAAACAACTGATTACATATTCCATCATTATATGAAAGGGAGAAATGTTCAGCCAGCGAGCAAAACTGGTTGCAATGACGCCATTATAGCCAGAAATCTGGTTGAAATGATGGTGATTTCTAGTTGTACACACTAAAATATGCGGGTTCTTCAAGGGTTCTTTGGGAAGGGAGATGGTTCTATGTGGAACCATAATGACCCAAATAACCCTTTGAGCCCTTCAATGGTTATTTGCAGTTCAATTGAGAACCTTTGTGTCAATCAGTGGTTCTCAATTCTCTCCTTACAGACCCCCAGTCATTCCAGAGCTAGCATACCTGATTCAACTTGTCAATTAACACAATAATAAAACATATGGAATTTTAACAATATAAAATGGCTAACCAGATAAAAGAATCCTGTATGTTTCTTCAAAATGTTATTTGTAGAACCTTTGAGATTGAGAAAAGTTCTTTATAGAACCATTATCCATTAAGGTTAGAAAAATAACCATTAAAAAGGGTTCTATACAGCACCAAAAAGGGATGTAACCGTAGCAGGACCCGATTTGGTGATATACAGAACCTTTTTTTAATAGTTCTTAATAGAACCTTAGGAAAGGGTTCTTTATAGCACCATAAAGGTTCCATTTAGAACCATATGAGCATTGTTCTTATATAACCTTATTTGGCACAGAACCATCTGTTTTAGTGTGTAGCAATGTATAGTAATTTCAACCAGCTTTGCCACGGTGCATATATTATCTGATATAAAAAACGGTTAACCTGGCTGATACAGCTTCATCATGGTCAAACACAGGGAAATACAGTATACCAAACTGATAATACCATAGACAGTTTTGGACACCTATTGATCCACTTCACCCAGATCAACTCAGATGGAAATAGTGAAAAAACAACACTGTGTGTGCTTACTGCTACAGCCATCAAATTCAGCTTGGAAGAAGCATCCAACAAGCTTAGATTGCTTTGGTCTCACAGTCGAAGAAAATCATGTGCACAGATGCTCTTATGTGGCTGCTTAAAATCCCTCCTATTGCCAACTGATTTTCTGCTTTCAAGGTAGGATAAACCACAAAATAGATCAACCCTACCCGTTTTAAAACATTCAAACAAAGAACCACCGTGATAGCATTTTCCCCTCTAAGAAAGGCAAGGATACCCTTCTATCAGAATTCAGCATCCAAACCAACCAACAAATCAACCAATGTGAATTTTGTGTGTGGATGAATTCAGATGCATTCCGATGGTAAAGAAGGGCGACCTTGCACTGGGGCTTGTGATGTAGTATTCCAATATCTATCTAGGCGACCAGCTGGGGATGAGGTAACAGCAGCTCTCTGTCTCTCTCTGTCTCTCTCTCTGACTGTTTTCCTCCCTTTCTCAAACTGAATTCGCCAGCAAGGGACTTAAAAAAAAAAAAATAGTGGGATCTTGATCCTGCGCTACTGCTGCTGCTGAAACCTGCCTTTGATGTTCTCTATGCACAGTCCTGTGGGGAATCCAACCCTCTCTCTCCCTTTCCGCAATGAGCAGCTGAGCACCACAACACAGCAGCCCACTGTGTACGGCCGGAATACACGCTCGAAATAACAGTGGAGATACTAAGGAATCCTACAATCAATACAGTGCCCATATCAGGCTCATGTGTCAAAAGTCCAGGACTCACCATCTCTCCTGTTGACTTTTGCAAAGCCGGGCCCATGGCTGTTGGACAACTGGGATGAGCTTCTGAAGGAGGACTGGGGCAGGTTGGACACCAGTGGGCGATCACAGCTGTCTGTCAAGCAAACAGGAAAACACAAAGGACAGGGTTAGGCTTTACAATCACAGGTGAACTCTGAACTATTAGTAACTGTATTATTAGTACAGCATTTCCAAATTATTCAGAGATGTAGTCAAAAACATCATCAGGGAGGAAGCATGTTTAAAGCAATTTGAGAGACACTATTTTCCATTTTGTCTCAATTTGATAACCATGTCATCTCCGTTGGACCACCAGTTAACACGCTGTTATTGCTGTCTGTCAGCACCAATGACACCATTGAAGTGACATCACAGGATGTCATCACCATGCTAATAATAACTAAAATTGCTACAGTGTGCAGATCACATTGTTATGTTCCAACACCTTCACAAATGTGTGCATGAGTACCGTCCCACTGGGCACACCACGTCATTTCAATTGGTAAATTTGGGGAATATTTGGTTGAGATGTTGATCAATGAGATTTCAACCTTTTTTCACACACTCAAAAAGACATCCAGAAGTTTGTTGAATTCCCAATGTGAGTCTAAAAGCACAACCAAATTCCAATGGGAAAACAATGTCTGATTTTCGGTTTAGGGCTTGATTCAATCAGTATAGCCAAAATTCAGCACTATAACGCGTGCTTGAAATGTAAAGGTAATTTCCGATTGAGACGACATATGCAGAGTTTACCATGAATGCAGTCTCCACAAATGTGGGAACATTGCCTTTAAATTTCAATCGCCCTATAGCGCTGAACTTCGGTGATATGGATTGAATCGAGCCCTTAGCTTTCATTTAAATGTGCTATCACTGCACTTTCAACCATTTAAAAGCACAAAAAAGTTCAAATGGGAATACAATGTCAGATATGTTAGATTTATACAACAGCTTAATGTGTTATCATTGTGCTTCATCTAATAGCACAACAAATGACCTGGATTGCAGTTGAGATTACATTAAAAGTACATAGTGCAAGTGATCAATGTTGTTCGAGATTCTGTACAGATTATTATAGCAATTGTGAAGACCTCCACAGACCTGCAAACTTTGCATGCTATCTTGAACATGCACACTTTCTATGATTACATAAGAAGCCATTTAAAGTAACCTCAAAATGTGGCCATGGATGTGTTTCTCATTTTAAGGTTGATAAAATACTGTTACATTTGTTTGTAAGATAGCCTTACCTTTAGGCTATTTACTGTATTAGATAAGTAATATTAAATTGTGTTTGGTTGACAACACAACCAAATATCAACATTTTAAAGGAGCTGTATCTAATGCTTGAATAGTTTAATCTGAGCAACTGGCTTAACCTGGAGATGTGCATAAAGGGTGTGACATTGGATGGTCAAATATCATGGTCAAGTCATATTGACAAAGTTGTTGTGAAGATGGGGAGGGGTATGTCTGTTTATAAAAAGATGTTCTGCGTTTATGACAACTGTACTAGTTGTTCAGGCTCTGGCTATGGTCTTGTCCCATTTTGATTACGGTCCGGTAATATGGTCAAGTGCAGCAAAGAAAGACCTAGCAAACATGCAGTTATTTCAAAACAGGGCAGCACGCCTTGCCCTTAACAGCACATACAGAACTAACATCAACAACATGAATGCCAGTCTTCCCTGGTTGAGGGTTGATGAGAGATGAACTGCTTCTCTTCTAGTTTTTATGTGAAATATTACTGTGATGAAAATTACAGATTGTCTGCATAATCAAATAACATTCAGTTCAGACACCCATACATACCACACAAGACATGCCACCAGGGGTCTCTTCACAGTCCCCAAATTCAAAAAACGAATTCACAGCAAAGCACAGTATTATACAGAGCCATGATCACATGGAACTCCCTTCCCTCTTCAATTACTCAAGCAAACAGCAAAATTACATTTAAAAACGAATTCACCTCTACTGGATCGGTGATTAGCATGACTGTTGTAAGTAACCGCAAACTTTCCAGGACACAGACATGTCTTATATGGGCAGAAAGCTTAAATTATTTGCAATCTAAATTGCACCAAAACTGCAATATTATATTGTGGCCTTTCTCTTGCATTTCAAAGATGCTGAAAAAATATATATATATAGAAAACGCATGTTTTTTTGTTTGTATTATCTTTTACCAGATCTAATGTGTTATATTCTCCTACAATAATTTTACATTTCCACAAACTTCAAAGTGTTTCCTTTCAAATGGTATAAAAATATGCATATCCTTGCTTTCAGGACCTGAGCTACAGGCAGTTAGATTTGGGTATGTCATTTTAGGCGAAAATTGAAAAAAAGGGTCTGATCCTTAAGAGGTTAAACAACATCTCATGGAAAGGCGGGGACAGTGAGGGGACACAAACACACAGAGACACTAATACGCACATTCTTTTTTGGTTGTATTGTTTGTATTCTTTTTTAGTTGCATTGTTTGCATATCATTGTATTTTACATTTGTGTGACTGTCCTTTTCTATCAGTGTATCAGTGTTTCGTTACTTGTCATGTTTTGTGTTTTTTGTGTATCCTATGAAGAGTAGCCGCTGCTTCTGCAAAAGCTAATGGGGATCCAAATAAACAAATAAACCCTATTGTTTCATTTTTATTTTTGGTTTAGTTGGAGACGTGAATCCAACATATCATTTGTTAACTTGTCGACAAGTTAAAAGGCTATATGCTCTATTGCTGGTAGAGCACGGCGCTTGTAACGCCAAGGTAGTGGGTTCGATCCCCGGGACCACCCATACACAAAAATGTATGCACGCATGACTGTAAGTCGCTTTGGATAAAAGCGTCTGCTAAATGGCATATTATATTATAATTAAGGAGATGTATCTTTTGTGCCACTGACTTAGTCTGTGTTAAATTCCAGTTTTTTCTACAAATTACTAATTTATATGTTGGATTCACGTCTAAGTTAAAGAATAGGACTAAATCAAATCAAACTTTATTTAAAGTGCATTTAAAGTTTGATTTGATTTAGTCCTATTCTATAACTTGGTTGAGATGGAGACGTGAATCCAACACAATAATTATTAACTTGCAACCTTTGGAATCAGAGGCAGATGCTTATGCCCATCCACCATCCACGTCCAAAACGCCCTAGGAAAACCGAAACCTACTTGAAGGTAACATTGCTCACTGTTGCCCCCTAGTGGCTGGTTTCCATGTTATCTCCCGACATACTTAGACATGGATGGACGTCGAATACTGACTTGTATAACGGGTGAACTGGCTGGCACATGCAAACGCACATACACATGCGCATACACCAGAGGCGGCTGGTAGGAAGAGCTATAGGAGGAAAGGCTCATTGTGGAATGGAATCAATGGAACGGAGTCAAACACATTGTTTTATATGTATGCTGTGTTTCGTATTACATTAATTCAATTCCAGCCCTTACAATGAGCCCGTCCTTCTATAAATCCTCCCACCAGCCTTGTCTAACCTACGTGCACAATCAAATGCACATACATGTATTTTGGCTACGCGCACACACATACACATGTACACTACCGTTCAAAAGTTTGGGGTCACTTAGAAATGTCCTTGTTTTCGAAAGAAAATGAATTTTTTTGTTCATTAAAATAACATCAAATTGATCAGAAATACAGTGTAGACATTGTTAATGTTGCAAATGGCTATTGTAGCTGGAAACAGCAGATTTTTTATGGAATATCTACGTAGGCGTACAGAGGTCCATTATCAGCAACCATCAGTCCTGTGTTCCAATGGCACATTGTGTTTGCTAATCCAAGTTTATCATTTTAAAAGGCTAATTGATCATTAGAAAACCATTTTGCAATTATGTTAGCACAGCTGAAAACTGTTGTGCTGATTAAAGAAGCAATAAAACTGGCCTTCTTGAGACTAGTTGAGTATCTGGAGAATCAGCAATTGTGGGTTCGATTACAGGCTCAAAATGGCTAAAAACAAATAACTTTCTTCTGAAACTCGTCAGTCTATTCTTGTTCTGAAAAATGAAGGCTATTCAATGCGAGAAATTGCCAAGAAACTGAAGATCTTGTACAACGCTGTGTACTACTCCCTTCACAGAACAGCGCAAACTGTCTCTAACCAGAATAGAAAGAGGAGTGGGAGGCCCCGGTGCACAACTGAGCAAGAGGACAAATACATTAGTGTCTAGTTTGAGAAACAGGCGCCTCACAGGTCCTCAACTGGCAGCTTAATTAAATAGTACCCGCAAAACACCAGTCTCAACGTCAACAGTGAAGAGGCGACTCCGGGATGCTGACCTTCTAGGCAGAGTTGCAAAGAAAAAGCCATATCTCAGACTGGCCAATAAAAAGAAAATATTAAGATGGGCGGTCTGAAATATGGCTTTTTCTTTGCAACTCTGCCTAGAAGGTCAGCATCCCGGAGTTATTTTAATGGACAAGAAAATTAATTTTCTTTCGAAAATAAGGACATTTCTAAGTGACCCCAAACTTTTGAACGGTAGTGTATGTGTGCACGCAAATTCACACAGATGAAGTAGGCCTATTTCATTGTTTTTAAATGAATATTAAAAACAGTACAATAAAAAAACAATATGGCAGAATCGTGCTAGCTGCAGTTGACTAAGATCAATGTTTTTATATGAAATGGACTGGGGCTGGCCAAAATATATGTAATTCAGCAGAATACATATTGAAAGGTTTATGCTTGTGCGCCGAACTGCAACCTTAAAGGCCCAATGCAACCCTCTTTTTTTTATCTCAATATCAAATCATTTCTGGATAACAATTAAGTACCTTACCGTGATTGTTTTCAATTAACATGGTCAAAAATAAACAAAAATAGATTATTAGCAAGAGCAATTTCTTATGCAATAACTTTTATAGTGGGAAGGGGAAAACTGAAAACGAGCTGTTATTGGCAGAGAGGTTTGGAACTCTCTTTCTTATTGGTCTATTAACTCATTGACCGCTTGGTGATGTCACCAGCAGGGCCATAGCTACACATGAGGACACTGAGGTCCAGACCTCTGAATTTTTTTCAAACTCAGTCAGGGTTTAGTTCTAATAATAGAATACACAAGGTTTCAGGAAACTCGTTTCAGGAAACTAAGCGTATGTCGCACGTCACTACTTCACAGGAGAGGCATTTGAACGTAAATATTTATTTTTTATCCAAAAAAAATTGTGGCAGAAATGCCTTGTGGAACATGTGATATTTCATGTGCCTTAATAACAGACTTGTATGCCATCTGTACATACAAATACATTATGAGCCTAGTTGGTTTACCCACGGAAAAAGACAGGAACATTCCACCTAGCCATGATTGGCTGAGATAATGGATGGACTGGACATGCCGAGAGATGAGTTTGGATTGGTCTGTCATGTAGCACGCTTCTGTCTATAACATGAGCTGCTCAATATGTGTAGGTAATCCTTTCTAATATGTATTTTGTGAAAGATATCACAAAGAACTGCAAAAGGGTGCTAATGCTCTCCTCTTTCTGGAGGACTGAGTTTCGAAATCAGTGTAATGCCCGGTGGAAGCAGAGTATGCTAGCTAAGGAGAGGGAGTAAATGCAGGCGTTTGATTGCAAATATGCAGAGCGAGTCAGAAACACCTGTCTCTGGATTACATCTTCAAACTAAGGGCAACCATGTCATCTCTGATAGAGAGGGAGAAGCGTTCATCCATGTATACGGGTAAGAGTCTAGCTATCTACATTTTCAGAGAAGTTTCTAATTTGGTCAGAAAGTCGGTTTCTGTTAAAGCGTACTGTTAGCTAGCTAGCTAACGTTTGCTGGCTGGACGGCTTGCTAGCTAGCTAACATTACGTGTATGATCTGTGTAGTAATATTATTTGTATCACAGAGCCATTTGCATTGCTAGTTATAGCCTAATGTTAGCTAGCTAACATTGAACCTAGTTGGTTAGCTTTAGCTACCTGTAGATTCATGCAGGGTAGTAACATTATGAGTTGGGATTATGGTTTATTGTTTAGCTAAATAGCTAGCTACATGTCTAAACAAAAGACTCCACTATGAAAGTAACCATTAAATTGTACCATTTACACCTTCTGTATCCTGTGCATGTTACAAATAAACTTTGATTTTATTTGATATAGTGTGTGTTTACCAGAGACAGTAATGTGAAGAACAACATGACATGCACCAAAGTCAAATTAGGATATAACGTTAAGTGAACGAGACAGTGTCCAAGTTCTAAAATTCTTATTTCGGAATTATGTAGTAACCAAAAAAGTGTTCAACAAATTAAAATATTTTATATTGAGATTCTTCAAATACAGTAGCAAGTTGCTTTGCACACTCTTGGCATTCTCTCAACCAGCTTCATGAGGTAGTCACCTGGAATGCATTTCAATTAACAGGTGTGCCTTCTTAAAAATGTATTTCTGGATTTTTTTTCCTTCTTAATGCGTTTGAGCCAATCAGTTGTGTTGTGACAAGATAAGGGGGTATACAGAAGATAGCCCTATTTGGTAAAAGACCAAGTCCATATTATGGCAAGAACAGCTCAAATAAGAAAAGAGAAAAGACAATCCATCATTACTTTAAGACATGAAGGTCAGTCAATACAGAACATTTCCTGTGGTCCTCTGTAGCTCAGCTGGTAGAGCACGGCGCTTGTAACGCCAGGGTAGTGGGTTCGATCCCCGGGACCACCCATACACAATAAAAAAATGTATGCACGCATGACTGTAAGTCGCTTTGGATAAAAGCGTCTGCTAAATGGCATATTATATTATTATTATTATTATTATTATTATTATTATATTATATTATATTATATTTCAAGAACTTTGAAAGTTTCTTCAAGTGCAGTCACAAAAACCATCAAGCGCTATGATGAAACTGGCTCTCATGAGGACCGCCACAGGAACGGAAGACCCAGAGTTACTTCTGCTGCAGAGGATAAGTTCATTACCAGCCTCAGAAATTGCAGCCCAAATAAATGCTTCACAGAGTTCAAGTAACAGACACATCTCAACATCAACTGTTCAGAGGAGACTGTGTGAATCAGGCCTTCATGGTCGAATTGCTGCAAAGAAACCACTACTAAAGGACACCAATAATAAGAAGAGACTTGCTTGGGCCAAGAAACACGAGCAATGGACATAAAAAATAAAAATACATGTAAAAAATTAGACCGGTGGAAATGTGTCCTTTGGTCTGGAGTCCAAATTTGAGATTTTTGGTTCCAGCCGCCGTGTCTTTGTGAGACGCAGAGTCGGTGAAGGGATGCTCTCTGCATGTGTATTTCCCACCGTAAAGCATGGAGGAGGAGGTGTTATGGTGTGGGGGTGCTTTGCTGGCGACACTGTCTGTGATTAATTTAGAATTCAAGGCACACTTAACCAGCATGGCTACCACAGCATTCTGCAGCGATACGCCATCCCATCTGGTTTGGGCTTAGTGGCACTATCATTTGTTTTTCAACAGGACAATGACCCAACACACCTCCACCCTGTGTAAGGGCTATTTTACCAAGAAGGAGAGTGATGGAGTGCTGCATCAGATGACCTGGCCTCCGCAATCCCCCGACCTCAACCAAATTGAGATGGTTTGGTATGAGTTGGACCGTAGAGTGAAGCAAAAGCAGCCAACAAGAGCTCATTATATGTGGAAACTCCTTCAAGACTGTTGGAAAATCATTTCAGGTGAAGCCGGTTGAGAGAATGCCATTAGTGTGCAAAGCTGTCATCAAGGCAAAGAGTGGCTGTTTGAATAATTTGTTTAACACTTTTTTGGTTACTACGTGATTCCATATGTGTTATTTCATACTTTTGATGTCTTCGCTATTATTCTACAATGTAGAACATAGTAAAAATTAAGAAAAACCCTTGAATGAGTAGGTGTTCTAAAACCTTTGACCGGTAGTGTATATGATATGGTATATATATATATATATATATATATATATATATATATATATATATATATATGATATATATATATATATATATATATATATATGATATATATATATATATATATATATGATATATATATATGATATATATATATATGATATATATGATAACTTAACGTTAGCTAGCTAGCTAACAAGCTAAAAACGAACCAAAACATTGTTTAGAAAGTTGCTTTTAGTTGCCTGGTTTTCTAGATTTACATATACTAAATTCATTTTTAAACGGATGGGTTTATAAGTGTTAAAATACACCAGTTATGCTATTTTGGACCATCAGGCTGCTGATGTCATGCAGCCTGTTGTTTTTGTGTTTATACTTTTTCATAACAACAACGATGTCACTGCGACAACTCTATACAGAGATGTCGATAGACATAGTATAAATCAGTCTTTAGTGTTGAAATCTTTGGTTGGTTAGTACACCACCGTACTCACTCTGTATAGCACATGGCCTCACATGTGAAGCCTTAAAGAGATGGGTGGGGTAAAGGCTTAAGAGGGTGTGAACGATGCTGAATGGGTGTAGACAAAGAAGAGCTCTCCAGTTGGTGTACCAAAAAATTCAAGGCCAATCCAAAATTGTAGTGTATGATATACCATTTTCTAACTCTGAGTCTCTACTTTTATCCAATGTGAAAAACACAATTTCAATTTTGCTACATAAGAGAGATTCGAGCCAGTCGGTCACAAATATGTAGAATTGCAGGAAATTAGCTATGAAACTGCAACAAAAAAAGTTATGTACAGCAAACGTATTTGTTTACCTTAATGTACGTAATTATTTAATTATAGTTTTCAAACCTGATGCTGAGTTAATGTGAGTTAATGTGTAGCGGCTAATTGTAAAGCTAATAGTCTATGTTTTTGTAGATCAACTGAGGTGAGTGAAGCTACAGCAACCAATGTGATAATGGCTGGGGTAAGTTTGCTAATTTTTGTTGTTCTCCAAATAGCATTTTAGATGATGACATTTCAACTAGATAATGCTATATAAACCAGCTTGCCGAACCTCTTATCAGTTGCGCACACATACTCTCTTCATGACCAAACTGCACTCTCTGTTTCTCCATGACTGTAGATTAGGGTTGTTTGTTGAGTATTCAGTGTGAAAAGCTTTTCAATTATAGTGTTTTAGAGTGGGAAATGTGAAAGTGCACTCCAAAAACAGAGCAGAGGAGTAAAAGCTAAGTTAATAATCACTAATGAGAGTACTCGTTGAAAACTACTTGACAGAAAGAGCAGAGCGTTTGAAAACACAAGAGCCATTTCTTGGCGTTCGGAGTTTAGCATTTCAGTGCCGTTACCCACGTCTCTGACTGACTCCGTGATCAGTCATGCACAGACGTCCGTGGTGCGGAGGCGGAAACTGGAGGTAAATGCTGTATACCTGGTTGTTCACATCCTTGATGGAAAACTGAACCTTGATGGAAAACTCACCATTCCTTGTGCAGGAGCCTCCTTTGCAAAAATAGGCCTATACTGTAGCTACTGCGCCTCATTCCTCCAGCTAGCTCTAGCCCATAACAACACTTAAATACCAAGGTAATGTTTTGTTTAGTCTTAGAAACATAATCTATGTAATAATTAGCTGTATTCTCTATAACGCTTCGCTACATAATACTACTATCTTAGATATTGGATGCATCCCAATATGGCAGCCTATTCCCTATATAGTGCACTATGGGCCCTGGTCAAAAGTCGTATAGGGAATAGAGTGCCAGTTGGGATGCAGTCATTACCTCATTCAAAGGAGTACTTCTCAGGGAGTGACCTCAGAACCCATTAGAAGTGTTTAATCAGTATTGATAAAGGACGGATCCTTGGCAGGAGCCACAGCCGACAGAGTGAGACAGGCTACTGTCTCCTATCTGCTCCCCTCCACTCCACTTCTCTCCCTTCCTGTGCTTCATCCATCCATCCATCTACTGTGTCCCATTTCACATTTTGCTGAAATAACAAACTGCCCACAGTCCAGGTGATGGAAGTGGAGAGTGAATACTGATGAAGGTGATACATCACCTTCACAAACAACAAAAATAAATACAGTATGGATAAGAAACCATACCGTGGGCAAGGCACTGGACTGAACTCCAAGAGTTCAGTCATATTCACTGTATGTCTTTTGGATGCATAAAAAAATTCTGACCATGCTGCATTCAGCAGACATATACCCTAATGAGGGCCAATAAAATGCTTGTTTGTGGAATGGAACTATCTAATGGAACACTAACAATTCAAACTAAACCGCAGTACTCTGTTCTTCTGTTCTATTCTGTACAACTTGGTTCTACTCTATCTTGACCCATGGGGCCTTTAGTCTCTCAGTCTTCAGACAGATTGAAGTGCAGAACAGTAGCAGCACACCCAACCAAATGTGCTATCTCTGGGGTATTCAACCTGGGGTCCGCTGACCCCTACTGCAGGGGGTCCGCCAATTATTTTTTTCTTAAAGTACATTTTTCCCCAAATGTTTTTATGAATATCGCTAGCGATAACAGAAAATTAATTTTGAATTACACTGAACAAAAATATAAACTAAACATGTAAAGTGTTGCTCCCATGCTTCATGAGCTGAAATAAAAGATCCCAGAAATTTTCCAAACACACAAAAAGGTTATTTTTCTAAAATGTTGTGCACAAATTTGTTTACATCCCTGTTAGTGAGCATTTATCCTTTGCCAAGATAATCCATCCACCTGACAGGTGTGACATATGAAGAAGCTGATTAAACAGCATGATCATTACACAGGTGCACCTTGTGATGGGTACAATAAAAGGCCACTCACACAACACAATGCCACAGATGTTTCAAGTTTTGAGGGAACGTGCAATTGCCATGCTGATTGCAGGAATGTCCACCAGAGCTGTTGCCAGATCATTTTATGTTCATTCCACTACCATAAGTCGCCTCCAACATTGTTTTAGAGAATATGGGAGTATGTCCAACCGGCCTCAAAACAGCAGACCACGTGTATGGTGTTGTGTGGGCGAGCAGTTTGCTGATGTCAAAGTTGTGAACACGCCCCATGGTGGCGGTGGGGTTATGGTATGGGCAGGTATAAGCTACGGACAACGAACACAATTGCATTTTATCGATGGCAATTTGAATGCACAGAGATACTGTGACGAGATCCTGAGGCCCATTGTTGTGCCATTCATCCGCCGCCATTATGGCCCCATGTCGCAAGGCTCTGTACACAATTCCTGGAAGCTGAAAATGTCCCAGTTCTTCCATGGCCTGCATACTCACAGATGTGTCACCCATTGAGCATGTTTGGGATGCTCTGGATCGACGTGTATGACGGCGTGTTCCAGGTCCTGCCAATATCCAGCAACTTCGCACAGCGGGGGCCTCCCGAGTGGCGCAGTGGTCTAAGGTGCTGCATCGCAGTGCTAGCTGTGTCACTAGAGATCTTGGTTCGATTCCAGGCTCTGTCGCAGCCGGCCGCGACCGGGAGACCCATGGGGCGGTGCACAATGGGCCCAGCACCGTCCAGGGTAGGGGAGCTTTTGGCCGGCAGGGATGTTCTTGTCCCATCGCGCACTAGCGACTCCTGTGGCGGGCCGGGCGCAGTGCACGCTGACTTGGTCGCCAGGTGTACGGTGTTTCCTCCGGCACGTTGGTGCGGGTGGCTTCCGGGTTAAGCGGGCACTGTGTCAAGAAGCAGTGCGGCTAGGTTGGGTTGTGTTTCGGAGGACGCACTACTCTCGACCTCCGCCTCTCCCGTGTCCGTACGGGAGTTGCAGCGATGGGACAAGATGGTAACTACCAATTGGATACCATGAAATTGTGGAGAAAAAGGGGGTATATAAAATTAAAACTTTGCACAGCCATTGAAAAGGAGTGGGACAACATTCAACAGGCCACAATCAACAGCCTTGATCAACTCTATGTGAAGGAATGTGTCGCGCTGCATGAGGCAAATGGTGGTCACACCAGATACTGACTGGTTTTCTGATCCACACCCCTACCTTTTTTTTAAGGTATCTGTGACTAACAGATGCACATCTGTATTCCAAGTCATGTGAAATCCATAGATTCGGGCCTAATAAATGTATTTAAATTGATTGATTTCCTTATATAAACTGTAACTCAGTAAAATCTTTGAAATTGTTGCGTTTAATTTTTTGTTCAGTATACATACCTACTGTAGGAAATATGAGAATATCTTATTTCTAACGATGTCAGCTTTATTTCTCAGCTCCTAATATTGAGCAAATTACACTCATTGGAGCTAAATACACTCACTGGAGTACCTGACATAGGCTTTGAAAAAGCACCCGTGAGTACCAATCGCTGCAAGTACCGCTGGCTGCTGGTAAGCTTTCTTGACTTGGACATACATTTTTCCTAACACATGGCTAACCTTTGTTTATCCAGCTAAACAGCTTTTATTAACGAAAATGTGTTTGGAGTTACATTTCTAGCTAATAGCCTTTGTTAGAGTTAACACTTCCTCTTCCAATTATAATGTAGGGAGGTCAAAATAATGAAAAACGATTTATCAAATGTTGAATAATTATCCTTGCCATCATCATTCACCTGGTGATAAGATGTCGTGTACTTTAAAAAGAAAAATAAGAAAACAGGGTCGCCGGTTTACCTGGGTGCTAACTCAATGTAGTGACTTTTCAGGGGTGCTTCAGTCACTGTTTAAATTAGCTTCTTCCTCTGGCAGGGAATTAATTGGCCAGATTGAGAGAGAGGGAGAGCCAGATTGGGCTTGTGGCCAGCTAGCACAACGTGGTTAGCTTTATTTGCATCTCAAATGGCACCCTATTCCCTATAGGCTCTGGTCAAAAGTAGTGCACTATGTAGGGAATAGGGTGCCATTCGGGACACATCCTATAACATTTACACTGACTGCCACAGGAAGTAGAGCAGCTAGAAGCTTCTGTAGAGTGAAACACATGCATAACCAACCTCCACAGGGGAAAGAAGTGTCCCTGATAATAAAATTAACTTACTAGTTTTTCTTATTTCATATTGGCCCCAAAAGATACTCTGCAAATCTACTGGTGTATCTACAATAATACAAAATGCCGGAAGTTAATTTCTAACAAAATACACCTGAATATGGAACCGAACTCGATGGAGGAAGTTTGTGAATGACCTATGCTCTCCAAAGGGCAAACGTGCACAAAAGTCAAGTGAGTTAAAAACATGGATAATCAACTTTGGTCCAGTCTATGGCTTTTGAAGACGATTTGTGTGCCAGTCTTTTGAAGAAGAAAAAACTGAATGACCAGTACCTTTCTTCGCAGCATGTGAGTGTAACCAGTGTGAAAAGGCTAGCTAGTTAGCGGTGCGCGCTAGTACGTTTAAATCGGTGACATCACTCACTCTGAAACCCTGAAGTAGTTGTTTCCCTTGCTCTGCAAGAACCGTGGCATTTGTGGAGCGATAGGTAACGATGCTTATAGGGTGACTGTTGTCGATGTGTTCAGAGGGTCCCTGGATCAAGCCCAGGTTGGAGTGAGGAGAGGGATGGAAGTAAAACTGTTACATGAGCACAGGATGGCTCTGCAGAAATAGTGGTGGGTGAGCATTAAATAATGTACTAATGGGCTTGCAAACTGCCTTGTAGTGTGATCTGTGAACTGTCATTGACTGCTATTACACAAAAGCAAGCCCTGACTATCCAATCATAGAGAGGTTATGATAGCTGCAGCCTGTAATGGGGCATTATCAAGCCCCACTTCTCCAATCTGTAGTGGAACCCCGCTATGTTTCAGAGGCCATTTGCTTTGCAGCAGTCACACACACACACACACACACACACACACACACACACAGGAGGAGAGCTGCACTAGACTACAGCAGCATAATCAGAGTATCTTTAACTGTGAGCAAGCAAACAGGGCTCTCTCTCTCTTTCTGATGTTGTTGTTACTGGCACTAATAGACAGGAATCTTCGCTAGCTCTCCTCTAACTTCTCATTTACTGCTGCTCAGTCAGATACCTCTCCCAGCAGTCTCTCTCTCTCCCTCTCTCTCTCTCTCTCCCTCTCTCCCTCGCTCTCTCTCTCCCTCTCTCCCTTTCCTCTCTGGAAGCCGTCAAATGGCAAGCTGAAGCTCTGCTGCTGCGCTAACAAACTGTGTGTGTGTGTGTGTGTGTACTGAAGCGCTAACAAACACAAAGAGAGAGGTGTTTGATCCTCATCGCTGTAGCCTTCAGCAAACACACCTGGCATCCTTGTGACGCCTCCTAACTTCAGCTTCCACCAAAATGATCCAGTTAAACAATGCAGCAAGACATTAGCTGACAATAGCTGAAAATAGCTATCCATAAATCATGCTCAGCTCACCAAACAAACTATCTTCATCTTTGAAATTATCTGAAAACAATAATTTGTGCTTTACAATAACAGCATACTGCACCATCAAGGTTGACCACAACCAAGATAAATGTAATCAGAGAAGGCTACGATCAAAGGGAGGATGATAAAAAAACTATTTATCCTGAATCTGTCAGTCTGCCAGTCTTAACTCTCTTTACAATACCACGCAGACACAGAGTTGAGACAAGCAGATGGCAGCTGCAAGGCTGTCACTTACATGATTGGGTTCAAACACGTTTATTACTAGAGCGCAGCCACAACTAGGAACATTCACTGACTGCAATACTTTGCCTTGCTATCATGCTAATGCAGATTTCAGCAAAAATCCTTCAGGTAACTTCACTTTACTAATAGTCAGTAGCGGTGCGTGGGTAAAATCACTAAATTCAGCCACACCTTTGTTTTATCACAAAACCAGAGCGCAACCTCTGTCCAATGAAGTCCACAAAGCATATTGCATGTAACAGACAGTTACATGACCTACAGCACGGTCAATCAAGTTAATGCAAGAGTCTTTGCAAGTCGCAAAGAAACCAGGAGCTGCCTGCACTATTCCAGCACCATTTCAAGTTCAACATTTCAACATCATCAAATCACCTCTGCTTAGTCTAATACAGTGACAACTAAAAGATACCAAAAACAATTTAGTCCAATCAACGTAAGCTAAATATGATGTGGCTGTCCATGGTTCTGATTTCTGTGTGTATGTGTGTGCGCTTGTGTATGTGTGCGTACGTGTTCGTGCAAGTAGAAAAACATGTTGACTCGCCCTACTTGTAGAGAAACACCAATGCCATCCTCATCTCTTTCATGTTGATGAAACGGTCTATCACTCTGTCATACAGTACACACTTATATTTTTTTGTTATCCTAGGCTACCTGGCTAAAATGCTTGCTCGCTAGACTAACTTCCCTTCATGGACAAAGTTAGCTAGTTAACATTAGCCTTCTACATCTATCTACATATTGAACTTCCATCCTCTCAGGCCAGGGGCACAACAATGTAGGAATTAATGGTTGGATCAGAATCGCCGTTATAATCATTAGCCAGTACGGAGAATTAAGTAAAACTACAAGTCCAAATCCCTATCTCCATCCATGGCTAATTTAGGAAAGGGACAATTTTAGCTAGCTAGCTAGACACAGGAGGACAACAACACAACGATTCAAGTTTTTCTGTCAATGATGTATACTCTCAATAGGATTTGATAGGAGTGATGCCAAAATGCAAGCTGGCTTCCGTTGACACTTTTTTTAGTGCGCCAGGACCATTCACAGTTGAGCTCGCTCAGTTTAGCTCAACGCTGATTGGCAAATGTTGTATACTTTTTTTTATCAAGGGAGGCCAAATGCTCACTGGCTTCCCTTGCCTTCTACGGGCAGCAACAATGTCATACTCGTTTGGACCAGACAGCATCAGATAGATGGCCTACACGTAGAGAGACAGAGGGGCGCTGTTTCACTCGCTCGGATGCTTTCTCCTGTGAGATACATTCAGCCTCTTGCAAATTGAAGGACAATTATGAAACACAGAGAGACGAAATAGCATTTTATTTTTTGGGGAAGCCTGGCTTCCCTTGGCATCCATGAATACACGCCACTGCTAATAGTTCCCAAGAATGGGTAATCAAATTTTGCTTGAAAAATAAACTAAGATGCTCTATAACCCAGCAACGAGGCCCGGGACAAAAGTAATGCACTATTAAGAGAATAGGGTGCCATTTGGGACACACCCTAAGATGTTTTCAACCATTACTGCAACCAGCTGGATCCTCCCCTCCCTTCACCTCTACTCCTCTGTGATGGGCCTGGCTTGGACATGAAGAAGACATGATGTGTGTGGGTGGACAGTGTAAGCTTACGTTGTTATTATTACTGACTTGTCTTTTTTAATATCGAGGAATATTTCACTTTCTCTGGTCATAGGAGTAACAACATGAATTGGTGCATGAGGCAGAACTAATGCAGTGCGACTTGAGGTTCACCATCAGCTGGAAGACTGTGTCCCCTTTTCTCAGCGGAGGGAGGAAGAACGGAGGAAAGGTGTCGTTGAGTCAGGTGAGAGGCAGCCTCACCACTGCTCCCTCCCCTCAGACTGACCATCAGATGCAGGCCATCAGTCCAGTAAAAAAAAATATATAAATATACATATATATATTATGCTCACTTAGCTGTGCCTCACAAACAATACAACAAATTATCTATTACCAGTGTGATCAAATACCATTTTCTTTATATACAGTTGATGTCGGAAGTTTACAAACACTTGGAGTCATTAAAACTCGTTTTTCAACCACTCCACACATTTCTTGCTAACAAAATATAGTTTTGGTAAGCCGGTTAGGACTATCTACTTTGTGCATGACACAAGTCATTTTTCCAACAATTGTTTACAGACAGATTATTTCACTTATAATTCACTGTATCACAATTCCAGAGGGTCAGAAGTTTACATACACTAAGTTGACTGTGCCTTTATACGGCTTGGAAAATTCCAGAAAATTATATCATGGCTTTAGAAGCTTCTGATAGGCTAATTGACATCATTTGAGTCAATTGGAGGTGTACCTGTGGATGTATTTCAAGGCCTACCTTCAAACTCAGTGCATCTTTGCTTGACATCATGGGAAAATCAAAAGAAATCAGCCAAGACCTCAGAAAAAACATTGTAGACGTCCACAAGTCTGGTTCATCCTTGGGAGCAATTTCCAAACGTCTGAAGGTACCACGTTCATCTGTACAAACAATAGTATAAACACCATGGGACCATGCAGCCGTCATACCGCTCAGGAAGGAGACTCGTTCTGTCTCCTAGAGATGAACGTACTTTGGTGCGAAAAGTGCAAATCAATTCCAGAACAACAGCAAAGGACCTTGTGAAGATGCTGGAGGAAACAGGTACAAAAGTATTTATATCTGTCACACCCTGACTCAGGGGACTCGTATATGTTGAGTCAGGGTGTGTATATTCTTTGTTGCGTATATTCTATGTGGTGTTATCTAGAATGTGTGGATCTATGTTGGCCGGTGTGGTTCCCAATCAGAGGCAGCTGTCGCTCGTTGTCTCTGATTGGGGATCATACTTAGGCAGCCTATTGGCACTGTGTAGTTGTGGGATCTTGTTCCTTGTAAGGTATGTTGTTTGTTCTACCTTGGACTTCACGTTTCGTTTCGGTTGTTGTTTTGTCGTGTGTTTAATAGTTAAAATAAACATGTACGTATATCACGCTGCGCCTTGGTCTGACCCGTCTTTCAAAGAACGTGACAGAAGATCCCACCAAACAAGGACCAAGCAGCGTGCCGAGAAGGAGCAAAAGCCTGGGACTCAACAGGAGGTAACATTAGTAGATGTCCTCCTCGGTTGGGGGAGAATTACAGAGGAGGAGACAGTCCGTTATCGGAAGGTGATGAAGGAGGAAGCCCGGGTAGGAGAGGAGAAACGGCACCAACAGTGCCGACAACGGAGACCCGAGAGGCAACCCCAATAAAACAATTTTTGGGGGGGGCACACGGTGTGGACGATGAGGCAGCAGGAGGCCGTGAAAGGGCGGGTCTGCATGTTAGGAGAGGAGGCCACCATGTTACGGGGGCTGTTGGCTCAGAGGGAGCAGGAGATATTCGGTCAGAGGCGCTACAGGAGGCTAAAAGGGAGAAGGAAAAAGTAGAGGCACGGCGAGAGGAGCTGGTTAGGTAGCAGAAGGAGCGGGGGTTAATAAAGGAATCCAGTCCTGCTCCTCGCACCAATCAAGTGGTGCGTGTCGCCAGTCCGGTCCGGCCAGTTCCTGCTCCCCGCACCAAGCCAGTGGAGCGAGTTCCCAGTCCGGCCCGGCCCGTTCCTGCTCCTCGCACCAAGCCTGTGGTGCGCGTCGCCAGTCCGGCCCGGCCCGTTCCTGCTCCTCGCACAAAGCCTGTGGTGCGCGTCGCCAGTCTGGCCCGGTCTGTTCCTGCTCCTCGCACCAAGCCTGTGGTGCGCGTCGCCAGTCTGGCCCGGCCTGTTTCTGCTCCTCGCACCAAGACAGTGGTGCGCGTCGCCAGCCCGGCCCGGCCTGTTCCTGCTCCTCGCACCAAGCCAGTGGTGCGCGTCGTCAGCCCGGCCCGGCCTGTTCCTGCTCCTCGCACCAAGCCTGTGGTGCGCGTCGCCAGTCCGGCCCGGCCCGTTCCTGCTCCTCGCACCAAGCTAGTGGTGCGTGTTCCCAGTCCGGTACGGCCCGTGCCTGCTCCCCGCACCAAGCCAGTGGTGCGCGTCGCCAGTCCGGTCCGGCCCGTTCCTGCTCCTCGCGCCAGGCCAGTGGTGCGTGTTCCTAGTCCGGTCCGGCCCGTGCCTGCTCCTCGCACCAGACCAGTGGGGCGTGTGTCCAGTCCGGCACGGCCCGTGCCCGTTCCACCGGTGCCTGGTCCGGCACCGGTCAGCGGCTCCACTCCGGAGCCAGAGCAGTCCGCTCCACCGGTGCCTGATCCAGCTCCGGTCAGCTGCTCCACTCCGGAGCCAGAGCAGTCCGCTCAACCGGGGTCTAGTCCAGCTCCGGTCAGCAGCTCCAGTCCGGAGCCTGAGCAGCCCGTCCCACCGACGTCTGGTCCAGCTCCGGTCAGTGGCTCGAGTCCGGAGCCTGAGTAGTCCGCTCCACCGGTGCCTGGTCCAGCTCCGGTCAGCAGCTCCAGTCCAGACCATGACGTCAGCCCCTCTCCAGGTTCGGGGTCTCCCACACCAGGGTCCAGACAGGGCCTGGAGTATCGTGGGAGGAAGGAGAGTGGAAACAGCGCGCCGAGGTCTGGACCTGACCAGGGGCGCAACAGGGAGGCGGAGATTATGTGGTCGTCACGCCCGGAGCCGGATCCGCCTCCGTGGCGGAATGCCCACCCGGCCCCTACCCTGTTAGGTGAAGGTTGTGCGGTCGGAGTCCGCACCTTTGGGGTGGGGGGGGTACTGCCACGCCCTGACTCAGGGGACTCGTATATGTTGATTCAGGGTGTGTATATTCTTTGTTGCGTATATTCTATGTGGTGTTATCTAGAATGTGTGGATCTATGTTGGCCGGTGTGGTTCCCAATCAGAGGCAGCTGTCGCTCGTTGTCTCTGATTGGGGATCATACTTAGGCAGCCTATTGGCACTGTGTAGTTGTGGGATCTTGTTTCTTGTAAGGTATGTTGTTTGTTCTACCTTGGACTTCACGTTTCGTTTCGGTTGTTGTTTTGTCGTGTGTTTAATAGTTAAAATAAACATGTACGTATATCACGCTGCGCCTTGGTCTGACCCGTCATTCAAAGAACGTGACAGAAGATCCCACCAAACAAGGACCAAGCAGCGTGCCGAGAAGGAGCAAACGCCTGGGACTCAACAGGAGGTAACATTAGTAGATGTCCTCCTCGGTTGGGGGAGAATTACAGAGGAGGAGACAGTCCGTTATCGGAAGGCGATGAAGGAGGAAGCCCGGGTAGGAGAGGAGAAACGGCACCAACAGTGCCGACAACGGAGACCCGAGAGGCAACCCCAATAAAACAATTTGGGGGGGGGCACACGGTGTGGACGACGAGGCAGCAGGAGGCCGTGAAAGGGCAGGTCTGCAGGTTAGGAGAGGAGGCCACCATGTTACGGGGGCTGTTGGCTCAGAGGGAGCAGGAGATATTCGGTCAGAGGGAGGCGCTACAGGAGGCTAAAAGGGAGAAGGAAAAAGTAGAGGCACGGCGAGAGGAGCTGGTTAGGTAGCAGAAGGAGCGGGGGTTAATGAAGGAATCCAGTCCTGCTCCTCGCACCAATCAAGTGGTGCGTGTCGCCAGTCCGGTCAGGCCCGTTCCTGCTCCCCGCACCAAGCCAGTGGTGCGAGTTCCCAGTCCGGCCCGGCCCGTTCCTGCTCCTCGCACCAAGCCTGTGGTGCGCGTCGCCAGTCCGGCCCGGCCCGTTCCTGCTCCTCGCACAAAGCCTGTGGTGCGCGTCGCCAGTCTGGCCCGGTCTGTTCCTGCTCCTCGCACCAAGCCTGTGGTGCGCGTCGCCAGTCTGGCCCGGCCTGTTTCTGCTCCTCGCACCAAGCCAGTGGTGCGCGTCGCCAGCCCGGCCCGGCCTGTTCCTGCTCCTCGCACCAAGCCTGTGGTGCGCGTCGCCAGTCCGGCCCGGCCTGTTCCTGCTCCACGCACCAAGCCTGTGGTGCGCGTCGCCAGTCCGGTTTGGCCTGTTCCTGCTCCTCGCACCAAGCCTGTGGTGCGCGTCGCCAGTTTGGCCCGGCCCGTTCCTGCTCCTCGCACCAAGCCTGTGGTGCGCGTCGCTAGTCCAGTTCGGCCTGTTCCTGCACCTCGCACCAAGGCTGTGGTGCACTTTGCCAGTTTGGCCCGGCCCGTTCCTGCTCCTTGCACCAAGCTAGTGGTGCGCGTCGCCAGTGCGGCCCGGCCCGTTCCTGCTCCTCGCACCAAGCTAGTGGTGCGTGTTCCCAGTCCGGTACGGCCCGTGCCTGCTCCTCGCGCCAGGCCAGTGGTGCGTGTTCCTAGTCCGGTCCGGCCCATGCCTGCTCCTCGCACCTGACCAGTGGGGCGTGTGTCCAGTCCGGCACGGCCCGTGCCCGTTCCACCGGTGCCTGGTCCGGCACCGGTCAGCGGCTCCACTCCGGAGCCAGAGCAGTCCGCTCCACCGGTGCCTGATCCAGCTCCGGTCAGCTGCTCCACTCCGGAGCCAGCGCAGTCCGCTCAACCGGGGTCTAGTCCAGCTCCGGTCAGCAGCTCCAGCCGGAGCCTGAGCAGCCCATCCCACCGACGTCTGGTCCAGCTCCGGTCAGTGGCTCGAGTCCGGAGCCTGAGTAGTCCGCTCCACAGGTGCCTGGTCCAGCTCCGGTCAGCAGCTCCAGTCCAGACCATGACGTCAGCCCCTCTCCAGGTTCGGGGTCTCCCACACCAGGGTCCAGACAGGGCCTGGAGTATCGAGGGAGGAAGGAGAGGGGAAGCAGCGCGCCGAGGTCTGGACCTGACCAGGGGCGCAACAGGGAGGCGGAAATTATGTGGTCGTTACGCCCGGAGCCGGATCCGCCTCCGTGGCGGAATGCCCACCCGGCCCCTACCCTGTTAGGTGAAGGTTGTGCGGTCGGAGTCCGCACCTTTGGGGTGGGGGTACTGCCACGCCCTGATCAGGGGACTTGTATATGTTGAGTCAGGGTGTGTATATTCTTTGTTGCGTATATTCTATGTGGTGTTATCTAGTATGTGTGGATCTATGTTGGCCGGTGTGGTTCCCAATCAGAGGCAGCTGTCGCTTGTTGTCTCTGATTGGGGATCATACTTAGGCAGCCTATTGGCACTGTGTAGTTGTGGGATCTTGTTCCTTGTAAGGTATGTTGTTTGTTCTACCTTGGACTTCACGTTTCGTTTCGGTTGTTGTTTTGTCGTGTGTTTAATAGTTAAAATAAACATGTACTTATATCACGCTGCGCCTTGGTCTGACCCGTCATTCAACGAACGTGACAATATCCTCAGTAAAACTAATCCTATATCGATATAACCTGAAAGGCCGCTCAGCAAGGAAGAAGCCACTGCTCCAAAACCGCCATTAAAAAGCCAGACTACGGTTTGCAAATGCACATGGGGACAAAGATCGTAATTTTTGTAGAAATGTCCTCTGGTCTGATGAAACAAAAATAGCACTGTTTGGCAATAATGACCATTGTTATGTTTTCAGGAAAAAGGGGGTAGCTTGCAAGCCGAAGAACACCATCCCAACCATGAAGCACGGGGGTGGCAGCATCATGCTGTGGGGGTGCTTTGCTGCAGGAGGGCCTGGTGCACTTCACAAAATAGATGTGGATATATTGAAGCAATATCTCAAGACATCAGTCAGGAAGTTAAAGCTTGGTCGCAAATGGGTCTTCCAAATGGACAATGACCCCAAGCATACTTCCAAAGTTTTGGCAAAATGGCTTAAGGACAACAAAGTCAAGGTATTGGAGTGGCCATCACAAAGCCCTGACCTCAATACTACAGAACATTTGTGGGCAGAACTGAAAAAGTGTGTGCGAGCAAGGAGGCCTACAAACCTGACTCAGTTAGGGCCAAAATGCGCAGGATATGCTGGACCGAGGAGGCGTACTGGAGACCAGGAGCGTTGAGCCGGCACAACCAGTCCTGGCTGGATGCCCATTTTCGGACGGCACGTGTGTGGCGCTAGCACAGGACGCACCGGACTGTGCCGGCGCACTGGCGACACACTGCGTCGCTCCGCATAACACGGAGCCTGCACGGTCACACGCCTCCTAGCGTGACTACGGGGAGTTGGCTCTGCTCTGAACCCTGGCTCCGCCAAACCCCGCGTGTGCCCCCAATTTTCTTGGGGCTGCTTCTTGGGCTTTCTTCCTGACCGAGTCCTTTTGGGTCGCCGTTTCTCCTCTCCTGCCTGGGCTTCCTCCTTCGCCCAGGGTCCTTTACCCGCAAATATCTCCTCCCAAGACCACATCTTCCCCACCTGTGTCCAGGGTGTTTGCTCCTCCTGGGCACGCTGCTTGGTCCGTTGGTGGTGGGATCTTCTGTCACGAGCGTTGAGAGACGTGTCAGACCAAGGTGCAGCGTGGTATGCCTGCACGGTCACACGCTTCCTAGCGTGACTATGGGGAGTTGGCTCTGCTCTGAACCCTGGCTCCGCCAACCACCCCTTGTGCCCCCAATTTTCTTGGGGCTGCTTCTTGGGCTTTCTTCCTGACCGAGTCCTTTTGGGTCGCCGTTTCTCCTCTCCTGCCTGGGCTTCCTCCTTCGCCCAGGGTCCTTTACCCGCAAATATCTCCTCCCAAGACCACATCTTCCCCACCTGTGTCCAGGGTGTTTGCTCCTCCTGGGCACGCTGCTTGGTCCGTTGGTGGTGGGATCTTCTGTCACGAGCGTTGAGAGACGGGTCAGACCAAGGTGCAGCGTGGAATGCGAACATGTTTATTAAACTCACTAAACATAAACAAAACAAGAAACAACGTAACGTGAAGTCCTCAGGCTAAACACATACAAGCCTAACACGGAACAATATCCCACAACCAAGGTAGGCAAACAGGCTACTTAAGTATGATCCCCAATCAGAGACAACGAGCGACAGCTGTCTCTGATTGGGAATCACACCCGGCCAAACATAGAAATAACAACCTAGATCCTAAACATAGATATACATCACATAGATTTCCACACCCTGACTCGACAAACAAGAGTTCCATACGTCAGGGCGTGACAGGTGTATGTAAACGTCCGACTTCAACTGTATAATTTCAGAATGGTCTGAGAAGAACAACATTGGCAGGGCAATTTAAGCATAGCCAATATGCAGTGATAATGTACAGTGGCTTGCGAAAGTATTCACCCCCCTTGACATTTTTCCTATTTTGTTGCCTTACAACCTGGAATTAAAATTGATTATAGGGGGGTTTGTATCATTTGATTTACACAACATGCCTACCACTTTGAAAATGCAAAATATTTTTTGCTGTGAAACAAACAAGAAATAAGACAAAAAAAACAGAAAACTTGAGCATGCATAACTATTCACCCCCCCAAAGTCAATACTTTGTAGGGACACCTTTTGCAGCAATTACAGCTGCAAGTCTCTTGGGGTATGTCTCTATGAGCTTGGCACATCTAGCCACTGGGATTTTTGCCCATTCCTCAAGGCAAAACTGCTCCAGCTCCTTCAAGTTGGATGGGTTCCGCTGGTGTACAGCAATATTTAAGTCACACCACAGATTCTCAATTGGATTGAGGTCTGGGCTTTGACTAGGCCATTCCAAGACATTTAAACGTTTCCCCTTAAACCACTCGAGTGCTGCTTTAGCAGTATGCTTAGGGTCATTGTCCTGCTGGAAGGTGAACCTCCGTCCCAGTCTCAAATCTCTAGAAGACTGAAACAGGTTTCCCTCAAGAATTTCCCTGTATTTAGCGCCATCCATCATTCCTTCAATTCTGACCAGTTTTCCAGTCCCTGCCGATGAAAAACATCCCCACAGCATGATGCTGCCACCACCATGCTTCACTGTGGGGATGGTGTTCTCGGGGTGATGAGTGGTGCTGGGTTTGCGCCAGACATAGCGTTTTCCTTGATGGCCATAAAGCTCAATTTCAGTCTCATCTGACCAGAGTACCTTCTTCCATATGTTTGGGGAGTTTTCCACATGGCTTTTGGCGAACACCAAACATGTTTGCTTATTTTTTTCTTTAAGCAATGGCTTTTTTCTGACCACTCTTCCGTAAAGGCCAGCTTTGTGGAATGTACGGCTTAAAGTGGTCCTATGGACAATACTCCAATCTCCGCTGTGGAGCTTTGCAGCTCCTTCAGGGTTATCTTTGGTCTCTTTGTTGCCTCTCTGATTAATGCCCTCCTTGCTTTGTCCGTGAGTTTTGGTGGGCGGCCCTCTCTTGGCAGGTTTGTTGTGGTGCCATATTCTTTCCATTTTTTAATAATGGATTTAATGGTGCTCCGTGGGATGTTCAAAGTTTCTGATATTTTTTATAACCCAACCCTGATCTGTACTTCTCCACAACTTTGTCTCTGACCTGTTTGGAGAGCTCCTTGGTCTTCATGGTGCCGCTTGCTTGGTGGTGCCCGTTGCTTAGTGGTGTTGCAGACTCTGGGGCCTTTGAGAACAGGTATATATATACTGAGCTCATTTGACAGATCATGTGACACTTAGATTGCACACAGGTGGACTTTATTGAACTAATTATGTGACTTCTGAAGGTAATTGCTTGCACCAGATCTTATTTTGGGGCTTCATAGCAAAGGGGGTGAATACATATGCACACACCACTTTTCCGTTATTTATTTTGTATACTTTCACTTCACCAATTTGGACTATTTTGTGTATGTCCATTACATGAATTCCAAATAAAAATCCATTTAAATTACAGGTTGTAATGCAACAAAATAGGAAAAACGCCAAGGGGGCTGAATACTTTTGCAAGGCACTGTATTGGGCCTATAGCCTACTGCACAAACCTCATTGCTACATAACTGTTTTTAATTGGTTAATGTTGCATACGCTTAAGTTTTTTAAGTCATGTTTAAAAAATATCTGAGCAGTAGATATCGGCTTGCATTTGGACTCAGAAAAGATCTTGACAAAAGGTTGGTGACCACTGTACTCAACTGTTAGCGCTACTGCTTTGAAAAGTTCTAAGATAATCACATTCCCTCTGTGATTTCTCCCCCGCGACAGTGACAACACAATCCTTCTGCAGGGCTGGAGCACTGGGATAACAACTAAACAAAACACAATGAGCAGACCTATATAGGTTCAAATACTATTTAAAATACCTAAAATACTTTAACTGTGCTTTATTGAGCTCGCTTCCTGGTACAATATAACCAATAGAAAAGTTAACCCCGCCCACCTGACACTCAAGGCAGGCTAAAGCAAATGCTCAGTAGTATTTGAAAGATTTCATGAAGTATTTGAACCCAGGTCTGCCACTGATGGGGTTTTTCAGCAGTGAAGCCTCAGAGGGGTAAATGACGATCATATACCATCACAGAAAACAGTCAATGCATTCTATATCTGATGTGTAACATTCATTACAGTAAAGGGGAAAATGCCATTACTCTCCACCAATATTTGTCATGTTTTTCTCCCTTCTCCTCAAAGTTGTCATATCTCACTTGTAAGTTTTTATCTAAGTGTTGCTCATGCATTTTATAGTAATCCATCTTGCTTTAGGTGTTGTACCTTTGCCATGTAAGTGTGTTTTTTCAGTGTTGAGATATGCCTTACCAACTGATAATCACTACTATCATACCATTTCTGTACCATACCGGGGTATTTTATTACCGGAAGTGCTGCTCACAAGGGGCGCAATAAAAAAATTAAATAACAATTTAGGCATCAGGAGGGGATTGAATGTCTCTGCTGTAACCAAGAAGCTTGATCTTGAAATCTAGCCACTTAGCTAGCAAGTTAGCAAACCAAATGGATACCTGGAGCCCTGAGCTGGATGTAATTTATTTGACACATCTTAGATTTCTTAAGTTATTCTTAACATATAATTAGTTAGTTATAAGCAGTGGCGTAGCATGCGCAAGGCGGGGCTGCCTCCGACCATAAAAAAAAAAAATATATATATATATATACACTACTCATTCAAAGATTTTTCTTTATTTTTACTATTTTTTATATTGTAGAATAATAGTGAAGACATCAAAACTATGAAATAACTAATATGGAATCATGTAGTAAACAAAAAAGTGTTAAACAAATCAAAATATATTTTAGATTTTAGATTCTTCAAATAGGCACCCTTTGCCCTGATGACAGCTTTGCACACTCTTGGCATTCTCTCAACCAGCTTCATGAGGAATGCTTTTCCAACAGTCTTGAAGGAGTTCCCACATATGCTGAGCACTTGTTGGCTGCTTTTCCTTCACTCTGTGGTCCAACTCATCCCAAACAATCTCAATTGGGTTGAGGTCGGGTGATTGTGGAGGCCAGGTCATCTGATGCAGCACTCCATCACTCTCCTTGGTCAAATAGCTCTTACACAGCCTGGAGGTGTGTTTTGGGTCATTGTCCTGTTGAAAAACAAATGATAGTTCCACTATGCGCAAACCAGATGGGATGGCGTATCGCTGCAGAATGCTGTGGTAGCCATGCTGGTTAAGTGTGCCTTGAATTCTAAATAAATCACTGACAGTGTCAACAGCCAAGCACCCCCACACCATCACACCTTCTCCTACATGCTTCACAGTGGGAACCACACATGCAGAGATCAT
Organism: Coregonus clupeaformis; assembly: GCF_020615455.1. NCBI lineage: Eukaryota > Metazoa > Chordata > Actinopteri > Salmoniformes > Salmonidae > Coregonus > Coregonus clupeaformis. The sequence goes on from NC_059206.1 coordinate 49,618,565, forward strand.
CCGTTCACCTACTCTGCGTCTCACAAACCAAAGGACAGATTTCCACTGGTCTAATGTCTATTGCTCGTGTTTCTTGGCAGAAGCAAGTATATTCTTCTTATTGGTGTCCTTTAGTAGTGGTTTCTTTGCAGCAATTCGACCATGAAGGCCTGATTCACGCAGTCTCCTCTGAACAGTAATGTTGAGATGTGTCTGTTACTTGAACTCTGTGAAGCATTTATTTGGGCTGCAATCTGAGGTGCAGTTAACTCTAATGAACTTTCCTCTGCAGCAGAGGTAACTCTGGGTCTTCCTTTCCTGTGGTGGTCCTCATGAGAGCCAGTTTCATCATAGCACTTCATGGTTTTTGTGACTGCACTTGAAGAAACTTTCAAAGTTCTTGACATTTTCCGGATTGACTGACCTTCATGTCTAAAACTGATGATGGACTGTCGTTTCTCTTTGCTAATTTGAGCTGTTCTTGCCATAATATGGACATGGTATTTTACCAAATAGGGCTATCTTCTGTATATCACCCATACCTTGTCACAACACAACTGATTGGCTCAAACGCATTAAGAAGGAAAGAAATTCCACAAAAAATTAACTTTTAACTAGGCACCCCTGTTAATTGAAATGCATTCCAGGTGACTATCTCATGAAGCTGGTTGAGAGAATGCCAAGAGTGTGCAAAGCTGTCATCAAGGCAAAGGGTGGCTACTTTAAAGAATCTCAAATATAAAATATATTTTGATTTGTTTAACACTTTTCTTTGGTTACTATATGATTCCATATGTGTTATTTCATAGTTTTCATGTCTTCACTATTATTCTACAATGTAGAAAATAGTAAAAATAAAGAAAAACCATGGAATGAATAGGTGTGTCCAAACTTTTGACTGGTACTGTATATACTGTATATATACTGTATATTTTACTAAACAGTATGAAAATCATGCCGTTGGTATGTATATTTTTTAATGGGTGGAGGCACCCATGCCTTGCGCGTGCTACACCACTGCTTATAACTAACTATAATATTAAACGGTATTAAAAATCATACCGTCTGTATTTCTAAATACCCCGGTATAAAGTATAAACAATATATCGCCCAAGCCTGAAACAGACACAGACGCTGCTACACTTCCAGAGGACCCATCTGTCAAGGGGTGCTGAAGGTGGGTGTGGTGCATGAATCAAGCGCAGGACAAAGAAGCTCAGTCCAAAAGACTTTAGTGCAATATTCACGTAGAAAATAAGCACAATAAGCCCGAAGGCGAAATAACGGCGCACACAGGCGTCAAACAAACGGCGCACTAACATGTGCGAAAAACCTCTCCAAAACACTGGAGGGAAGTACGTAGCTCCAACACGAAACAGAAGAGCAATCACACACAAAGACAGACACACACAACGAGAACTAAATAGGACACTAACGAGGACTAACAAGACACAGGTGTACAACATCAAGACAAAACCAAACGAACATGAACCATAGATCGGTGGCAGCTAGTACTCCGGGGACGACGACCGCCGAAGCCTGCCCGAACCAGGAGGAGGAGCAGCCTCGGCCGAAACCGTGACACCATCGCACACACAATGGATTACTATCTACACTAGAATGAGTTAGTGCAGAACTCAGCAGCAACATATAAATTCACACATCTGTTGTAAATAAATCGCTTCTTTTAACCATACTAATTAGGCTTTTGTCATAACATAAAATAAGTGAAATATGACTCTGATAGTCAGTGGCAGCCTGTACTACATTAAACCATAATGTGTGTCCCAAATGGCACCCTATTTCCTATATAAAGCACTACTTTTGACCAGAGCCCTATTGGCTCTGGTCAAAAGTAGTGCACTATAGGTAGTATATTATTCTACTGCTAAGGAGGAGCCACTTGGGACAGTAAAATGGAGTGAGTAATTAGACCCGTAGCTCAGGTGATTATTATTATTTATTTGCCTATCCAGAACTAGCCTCTCATTAGAACAGCAGGTCCCCTGGATGCGCTATTCCACTCCACTTTACTGTACTGATGTACTAGCACAAAGCTAATGAGGAATGGAGAGAGCATGTGTTGAGGGGGTTTGGGAGACTCCGGAAGTGAATACAGGGAGTAAGGCCCTGTATTCAATCAATTCATCTGAGACCAATTCTAGCTCAATCACTTGGTTATATGGGGCAATTATAGACTACACTTAAATACACACACATTTGAATGCACGGGTGCACAGACACACAGACTGTGGGTGACTGTCAGTCAATGGGTGATAGTCCTCACTGAACCCTTTGGTACAGTACAGTACACCCTCTTCTCCTTACCTTCGGTTAGTTTGTATTCAGGGGATAGAGAAATTACCAGTTCACAGAGTCTGTGTTGAACCACAGCCCTACTTCTAGCTTTAACCTTGATCACTGCTTAGCTTTGTGCCTACGACGATGCTGATCGAAAACCTCTTCAGGAGGTCAAACTAACTCACCGCCCAGTCATGTTTCCAAATGAAGTCTTTTGGGGAGCCTGAGGTAACTCATAAAATATTTAGGTGCCTGCCCTCCACACGGAGCAGTGGGACACCTGGGCTTGGAGTGCTCAGGTACTGTGAATGCAATGCACAGAATTAAGCAGATGAGAGTAGGGGATGGAGAGGGAGAGGGTATTTGACTCTATCTTTAATGAGCCAACCTCATTGTACTAAAAACACCACATTACCAACCTCCAACCTCTCACCCAGACAGTCCAACAAAGACAGCAAAGGCATCACATTGGCATACACAGAGAATACATGCTGAACAGTTTCAGGCAATGAGCAGAATGGACAGCCCTCACCTACCCCCAGGTCAACCCTTGCTAACGAACTGTTGGTAGCCAGGGCCCCATGTATCTGCAAGTCCCCTGACCTTTTTGGCGCCGGGAGCTTGTAGAGCACAGAAGAGAAGAGAAGAGAAGAGAAGAGAAGAGAAGAGAAGAGAAGAGAAGAGAAGAGAAGAGAAGAGAAGAGAAGAGAAGAGAAGAGAAGAGAAGAGAAGAGAAGAGAAGAGAAGAGAAGAGAAGAGAAGAGAAGAGAAGAGGAGAGCTGGAAGAAAAGGGTTCCTTTTTTGGTTCTGACACAGATTTGGCACTGGGTCAGCCTATCTGCCTGGCCTTCCCGGGGGAACCACAGGGGAGTGAAATGGGGGTACGAGCTCAGAATGTGTCACTGAAGGGCTGGGAGCTGGAGGGTGACCACTAGGCAAGATGCTCTGACCGATTCTCAAATTAACTCTATTTATTTCATGGGACCTGAAAAGAAAACATACAGTGGGGAAAAAAAGTATTTAGTCAGCCACCAATTGTGCAAGTTCTCCCACTTAAAAAGATGAGAGAGGCCTGAAATTTTCATCATAGGTACACGTCAACTATGACAGACAAAATGAAAAATAAAAATCCAGAAAATCACATTGTAGGATTTTTAATGAATTTATTTGTAAATTATGGTGGAAAATAAGTATTTGGTCAATAACAAAAGTTTCTCAATACTTTGTTATATACCCTTTGTTGGCAATGACACAGGTCAAACGTTTTCTGTAAGTCTTCACAAGGTTTTCACACACTGTTGCTAGTATTTTGGCCCATTCCTCCATGCAGATCTCCTGTAGAGCAGTGATGTTTTGGGGCTGTCGCTGGGCAACACGGACTTTCAACTCCCTCCAAATATATTCTATGGGGTTGAGATCTGGAGACTGGCTAGGCCACTCCAGGACCTTATAATGCTTCTTACGAAGCCACTCCTTCGTTGCCCGGGCGGTGTGTTTGGGATCATTGTCATGCTGAAAGACCCAGCCACGTTTCATCTTCAATGCCCTTGCTGATGGAAGGAGGTTTTCACTCAAAATCTCACGATACATGGCCCCATTCATTCTTTCCTTTACACGGATCAGTCGTCCTGATCCCTTTGCAGAAAAACAGCCCCAAAGCATGATGTTTCCACCCCCATGCTTCACAGTAGGTATGGTGTTCTTTGGATGCAACTCAGCATTCTTTGTCCTCCAAACACGACGAGTTGAGTTTTTACCAAAAAGTTATATTTTGGTTTCATCTGACCATATGACATTCTCCCAATCCTCTTCTGGATCATCCAAATGCACTCTAGCAAACTTCAGACGGGCCTGGACATGTACTGGCTTAAGCAGGGGGACACGTCTTGCACTGCAGGATTTGAGTCCCTGGCGGCGTAGTGTGTTACTGATGGTAGGCTTTGTTACTTTGGTCCCAGCTCTTTGCAGGTCATTCACTAGGTCCCCCCGTGTGGTTCTGGGATTTTTGCTCACCGTTCTTGTGATCATTTTGACCCCACGGGGTGAGATCTTGCGTGGAGCCCCAGATCGAGGGAGATTATCAGTGGTCTTGTATGTCTTCCATTTTCTAATAATTGCTCCCACAGTTGATTTCTTCAAACCAAGCTGCTTACCTATTGCAGATTCAGTCTTCCCAGCCTGGTGCAGGTCTACAATTTTGTTTCTGGTGTCCTTTGACAGCTCTTTGGTCTTGGCCATAGTGGAGTTTGGAGTGTGACTGTTTGAGGTTGTGGACAGGTGTCTTTTATACTGATTACAAGTTCAAACAGGTGCCATTAATACAGGTAACGAGTGGAGGACAGAGGAGCCTCTTAAAGAAGAAGTTACAGGTCTGTGAGAGCCAGAAATCTTGCTTGTTTGTAGGTGACCAAATACTTATTTTCCCCAATAATTCGCAAATAAATTCATTAAAAATCCTACAATGTGATTTTCTGGATTTTTTTTCCTCAATTTGTCTGTCATAGTTGACGTGTACCTATGATGAAAATTACAGGCCTCTCTCATCTTTTTAAGTGGGAGAACTTGCACAATTGGTGGCTGACTAAATAATTTTTTTCCCCACTGTATAGGCCTAATAGTAAAGACATGTAATTAACCGGTAAAACATGTATTACCTTTTAATTTGGCATGAACACTACCAGTCATGATTATTTAATCTTATTGTCAAACAAATCACTTAAAACATTATAATTAGCATGTTCGTCCACTCCAAAATAATTCCAGCATCCAGACCGTGCACTGTGCATTCACACCATTTGATGAATGGAAAGAGACATCTGTTACAAAACACCAAAAAGTGTAATAACATTCGGCGATTGGGTCTACACTCTTGTAGCCTGAATTAATTGATGCGTCTTGCTGACAAAATGACCTTTTTTGTAGAAAGAAAAGTCCGGACACCTGAAAAGGAGCTGAAATATGGGACTGTCTGGGGATGACAAGTGCAGACACATGACACAGAGGTGGGTGGTTTTCGTTTAATTTGGAATAAGCTTTTATTTTCATATGTACCACTATAGCAGTACAAATTGCATTTTAAACAAACAGGCTAAATAATAACACTACACCTCCTCAGATGTTAAACTCTGTTCTCTGCATAAGGCTCCTGACTGTAGCCTTTAATACGAATGACTAAACTAAATAATTGAAAGAGAGCAGCTCTCCAGTTGGGCTGGTCTGTGACTCACTGACATGTTTCCCAGTCAGAGGAATAAGGCAACTTTGCAGAGAGTTACACACAATAAGAACCTTTATTTCCAGAGGACATATGAGAATGGATGTGGTCCTGTATAAAGAGACATGAATGCAATTAATAGGCTGTACACAATATAATAGCACAATGAGAGCAATGAAGGACTGTATAACACTATGGGATAAGAAAAGGACTGTATAACACAAAGCACAACTACTATGAACAACTAAGAATAGTTACAATAGTAAACAATAGACACACAAGTTACAATAGTTACACCAAGTCACTTCTGTCCACGCACTACATCACACATGTCCACTTGGAGAGAGACTGAGGAGGCTGTGTGACCTGAGCAGGTAAGAGGACTGTCGGTTGTCCGGCCCCCAGCAACCACCTAACCCTAGCAACCGATCAGTGGCCAGGTCACTGGGAGTTTGGGGACCCAGTTTATGATCCCCCAGTCTCTCTGCCACCGTCAGGGGATGGGTGGAGTGAGGTGTGAGATGTGATAACAGTAGAACAGCACAACCGGCAGTGGAAATTATCTACAATAATGAATAGAAATGACTGAGAACAGATACTGTATCAGGAACCTGTCTGTCAATCTGCCAGGCGACTTGGACATGGCATTTATTGTCAATGCTTTAATCATTGCAAACAACAGCAGGCAACAAGAACAATATCATCTATATCAGAACAATATCGCTTTCACAAATTACATCACCTAGCTCAACTGCATATACAGGAGTGTGGTACTGTTTAGCTGCTGGGTGAACGGTAGATGAATGATAGCAAATGGCTGAATGGTAGGTAGCACACCTGTGCTTTATCCCTGTGTCAGAGTCTGAATCCCAAATAGCACCCTTTTCCCATGGGCCCCAGTTTAAAAATAGTGCACTAAATAGGGAATAGGGTGCCATTTAGAAAGCATACCCTGTCAAATGTCACAGCTGTGATTTGCCCTGACATACATGAGTGGAAATGGAAAATAACATTGCATATTGCGCAATAAAATCAGGTGTTGTTGTGAATGATGACTGTATGAATGTGAAACAACTGCAGCCTAATCTGTAGAAGCAAGGTTGAATATTCTAGTTATTACAGCAAAGTAGGACTGAAGATAACAGAAGCTGAGAGCACAGTTGGACACACTATGAACAGTGCCACCATGACAGATATTTGGTCCAGTACCAACTCATCTATGATGATGAGGGCTGTGTGATAAATGTGTCCATTTTGACGGTGCCAGTCTTTTGAAGAATTTGGCCTTGAGCTAATACAGAATTGCATGGGTCAGAATCAAAGATAGATGGACTGCCATTTTAAGTCAATTTCCTGCTTAAACACTGCTCTCTCCGTTAATAATCTAGATTCATGACTGCTAGAGACAGCCTCAAATTCACACAGTAAAAACGACCAGTGCTACCTTTGTGCAACCTTGACTTCATAAGATCCCATTCAAGGCTCGACTTCTCCAACAGACATTTTCATAAATTACAGTAAAGAAGAAATATGAGGCCGATTTATTCTCTCCTCAATATCCGCTTTCCCCTTCCGTCATTCAACCTCTATAAGACGCCACCTCTCTCATGAATCATAATGGACAGTGGGCTTTGCAGGGAAATACGTACGCCACACAGACATTTGCATCAAGTTGTTTTTATTCACTGGTTTATGTTCTTCACAATACAAACAACCAGCTCATTGAAAAGTTAATCAATTCCAATGAGGCAGGGAGTTGTGTGCTGCATTTGAAGCAATGAAGCACCCGACTGGTTGGTTTACTGGCCAAATATACATAATTTCCAGTCCAGGCATATTTATTTACTTGATTAATAACCCCTGTCTGTGGGAAATAGTCAAGGTAGAGTGGATGAAAAGGGAGTCATTGCCTGAAGTCTAAGACTGTATCCCAAATGGCACACTATTCCCTACATAGTGCACTACTTTTGACTAGAGCCCTATGGGCCTTGGTAAAAAGTAATGCACTATATAGGGAATAGGGTAGCATTTGGGATGCTGACAGTCTAAATTAGAGGAATAAAAAGTTTCCCTGCAGCCTCAATCACAAGCCAAACTCTCTGCTTGTTCCTAAACACCTTGGGGACACGTTCAGCTGACTCACAGCCAAAGAGGGCATCTCTGTCGACGGTTTGCTCCTGCCCTCGCCGGTCCACTGTAATTGATTATGTTGCCTGTACAGTCTGACTAAAAAGCCTACTGACATCACAGTTATGAAGCTTAATAAAGGGCCTACTGACGTCACAGTTATGAAGCTCAATGAAGAGCTTGGAGCGACATGAGTCTGGCAAGCGAGACTAGTGTGAGTGTGACTCATTTCTATCTGTGTATACACCCAGGGCAGGGGCCTGAGATATCATGGTGTAATCTGCCATTAGGCCATGATTAGAAGGAGAGAGAGAGAGAGAGAGAGAGAGAGAGAGAGAGAGAGAGAGAGAGAGAGAGAGAGAGAGAGAGAGAGAGAGAGAGAGAGAGAGAGAGAGAGAGAGAGAGAGAGAGAGAGAGAGAGAGAGAGAGAGAGAGAGAGAGAGAGAGAGAGAGAGAGAGAGAGAGAGAGAGAGAGAGAGAGAGAGAGAGGAGAGAGAGAGAGAGAGAGAGGAGAGAGAGAGAGAGAGAGAGAGAGAGAGAGAGAGAGAGAGAGAGAGAGAGAGAGAGAGAGAGAGAGAGAGAGAGAGAGAGAGAGAGAGAGAGAGAGTGAGAGAGGGGGAGGGAGAGCGAGGGGGAGGGAGAGCGAGGGGGCAGGAGAGAGAGGGAAAGAAAGAGGGAGCGAGAGGGGAAAGAGGTTGAGTGAGAGAGAGAGAGGGGGGGGTCATGGAATGAGTCAATCAGTTGAAAGACTAAACTGTAGAAAAGTCTGCACATTTACATCAATGCACATTTCTGTGTTTTAATGTGTTTTCACAAAGACCTTCCTCAGAGTAACCACTCAAAGTTGGCTTTTGTAAATAGGGACCTATAAAATCTGCATTGCGGAGAATGTGGATGGAATCACAGAATCCAGACATTAAAATGGAATTCAACAATATTCAAACATGTATTTAACTTATTAGAACATTCATTAATTTGCCCAAGATTATCAAAAGACATAAACAAAATGCATCAGTGATTCGTATTTACCTTCAACTTTCTGAAGAGGCAACAGCACAGGAATGCGACTGTCTGAGTGTGTGCATTTGTCTACCACTTTGTGTAGCCGTTAGCGATGATGCTAATGAAATTACAACTGTCTTCTGGTAGATGGAAAGGCTTTCCCAAAAACCTTCTTAATTAAATGTCAACTACAAAGTAGCCTATGCCCACCTGGCAGAATGATATTATGATTATTTGCATCAATCCAGTGGCCATTTATTTGGCAAACTCTCCAATCACATGAGCGCTACAGAAACATTGCTAACCAAACAACTGTCTCTTGCTGCTGGGCACTTGAATTAAAGGGTAACTACACCCAAAAATCTAAATGTCTTCTATTTTTCCCAGAACTCAAAAGTGGTCTCATGATGTGGTTTAAGCATTTATGTGGACTTAGAACATCCAATTGTGTTGTTTTTCTGTTAAAAAGGTATGATTTTGAGAGCGAATAAAAACCGAATCAGTGGGAGTGACCATAGAATTATATGGGAGTGACCTACTGAATAAAGGATTTTGCCATCATTTAATTTAATAAAGGTGTTGTGGGAGATGATTGGTTGGTAGATTAAGCCAATTAAGCCAATTCCCTGGGTTTTTCTCCAGGCTCTCTGTATTGGCTAACGAAGGCAAAGTTTGACGCATTGGTCCACCAAACTCTTTCCACATTTGGGTGAGTGTCTGGGAAGGAGCTTATGCTTACACACATGACAATTCACAGTGATCAAATGAATTTGGAGGCGAAAGAAATGCACACCTATTTAGGCGAGGTGCTGGCTAACGGAGTAGAACACTTGAAAAAGAAAAGGAGAGCCGCACACTCTAGGAACTCAGACGCAATCATTTAATAACTGAATAACCAACGTTTCGAAACGTTGGTTATTAGGTTATTAAATTATTGCATCTGAGCTCCTACAGTGTGCAGCTCTCCTTTTCTTTTTCAGTGATCAAATGAACCATGTAAATGTACAATCCACCGCTTGTCATGATTATGGCAGTGTTATGTAGCCCTTATGACTATGTATTCAGGTGGACTGTAACCTTACTTTCAAGGGCTGGGAATAGCCAGGGGCCTCACGATAAGATATTATCACGATACTTAGGTGCCGATATGTATTGCGATTCTCACAATTTCATATGTATTGCGATTCGATACTGTGATACTTGGAGTCAAAGTGTCAATATAATATTGTCTAAAATAATATCGCGATACGTAATTGCATCGATTTTCTCCCCCCATCACTACTACTTTCCCACAACCCGTGGGACAAACTGTTCCACTGCCAACGAACATGACAACTCCATAGCTGGCTGGATAACGGTGCTGTCCTTTCAGCACCGCGGAGTGACTACCACATTCTCCTCAACTCTCCTCTGTCCATGACAAAATGATGGTGCTCATACAAGTTTTGTGTTAATGAGAGTTGAGAGATGCAGGATTATCATCCTCCTTCAACTCTGAATCACTTTCTGTCTGTTTACTGTGAGCTGGTAAAGAGATTAGGATATATTGTACTCTCTCTCTCCCCCTACCTCTGTCCCTCCCACCCTGTCTCTTTCTTTCTCTCTGTCTCTCTCTCTGTCTCTCTCTCTCTCTCTCTCTCTCTCTCTCTCTCTCTCTCTCTCTCTCACACACACACACACATACACACTCAGATGGTAAACTACTGGTGGTCCTCTGTAGCTAAGCTGGTAGAGCACGGCACTTGTAACGCCAAGGTAGTGGGTTCGATCCCCGGGACCACCCATACACAAAAATGTATGCATGACTGTAAGTCGCTTTGGATAAAAGCGTCTGCTAAATGGCATATTATTATTATTTTCTGCTAACAGAGCAATGCTTCTACCAAGAGGCTCTTTACAGGGTTTATCACCAGGTCAACGCAGAGTAGCCTACTTATCAACTCATTATTTTGATTATATAAACTTGTCTCATGTTTACTGTATTATACAATGGGTCATATAAAAAATAAAAATAAATAAGTTGTGCATCAACTTAATTAATTATTCATCCTATATGAAATAGAAGTGATTCACATAGCTGTGTTTTGGGCTCTTAATTGTAAAGGACGCTGGGTACATGCATAAAAACATAATCTGTGAAAACAGGTCACTCGAACGAGCGAACTATAAACAGTCGACTGTGAGTCTCCAGCTGAGAATTATTGAAGTTCTTCCCCCAGCTACAGCGGCTACAGCCCTGCTTCTGTAGTGTTCTCTCTCTCTCGTCTTGGGGTTTCTATCAAAACACTGCAGAGCTCTGATTAAGCCTGATACTCTCATAGACCCTCCACAGATAAGAGGGTAGCCTCTGAATAATTCAGGGATACTCTAGTCTTTATACAATACGCAGTACACTGTGCAGTACCCCCCATCCTCCCTATAAACAGCATAACCAGCCAGAGAGACCTTCACCTGATAGTGGAGGTCGAGGGCAGATGCCTTCATGAAATAGCCTTGGAATATTTTAGAGATACGCATCTTATACAACATACAGTATAATATGTACAACTTCACAAACCGCATATGGTAGACCTTAACCTGTCAATGGATGGCGAGGACAGACGCTCTCATGAAATAGCCTCAAAATATATTAGGGATACGCATCCTTACACAACAGGCAGTACTGTATACTGACCCTCTGATGAAATGAACAGCTACTCATGCAATATGTGTATGTGATCGCTACAAGAATTTAACCCACAACAATTGTATTGCCAGCAACACACTCTTACCAACTGAGCCACACAGGGCCTTAAATTCACAGTGGAGGGCAGGCCCTCTACTGAAAACTACAGACTACTGAACGGACTACTCAGCCATATACAGTGAGGGAAAAAAGTATTTGATCCCCTGCTGATTTTGTACGTTTGCCCACTGACAAGGACATGATCAGTCTATAATGTTAATGGTAGGTTTATTTGAACAGTGAGAGACAGAATAACAACAAAAAAATCCAGAAAAACGCATGTCAAAAATGTTATAAATTGATTTGCATTTTAATGAGGGAAATAAGTATTTGACCCCTCTGCAAAACATGATTTAGTACTTGGTGGCAAAACCCTTGTTGGCAATCACAGAGATCAGACGTTTCTTGTAGTTGGCCACCAGGTTTGCACACATCTCAGGAGGGATTTTGTTCCACTCCTCTTTGCAGATCTTCTCCAAGTCATTAAGGTTTCGAGGCTGACGTTTGGCAACTCGAACCTTCAGCTCCCTCCACAGATTTTCTATGGGATTAAGGTCTGGAGACTGGCTAGGCCACTCCAGTATCTTAATGTGCTTCTTCTTGAGCCACTCCTTTGTTGCCTTGGCCGTGTGTTTTGGGTCATTGTCATGCTGTAATACCCATCCACGACCCATTTTCAATGCCCTGGCTGAGGGAAGGAGGTTCTCACCCAAGATTTGACGGTACATGGCCCCGTCCATCGTCCCTTGGATGCGGTGAAGTTGTCCTGTCCCCTTAGCAGATAAAACACCCCCAAAGCATAATGTTTCCACCTCCATGTTTGACGGTGGGGATGGTGTTCTTGGGGTCATAGGCAGCATTCCTCCTCCTCCAAACATGGCGAGTTGAGTTGATGCCAAAGAGCTCGATTTTGGTCTCATCTGACCACAACACTTTCACCCAGTACTTCTCTGAATCATTCAGATGTTCATTGGCAAACTTCAGACGGGCCTGTATATGTGCTTTCATGAGCAGGGGGACTGTGGTGTCCAAGTCAACGTTGCTAATTATGCTGTGATGATAAGAAGATCCGCTGACACTGTACTTTGATTATAAAGGTTTATTATAACAAAGAGTTTCAGCGTCAGATTTACAGATACCTGCAGATATCTGAAGAACAGCCGGACCCAATCTGTGATTTGCTATTCTTCCCTCCTTTGTTCAAGACATGGTATTTATATCCTATGTGACATAGTATGGCGTGATTTTAATACACCAATCCCTGGCTTTTCACATTTCTTCCCATATCCTCTTTTCCAGGAATTTAGTAATGCTTCCCAGATGTTTCCGAAAGCAGAGCCAAGTTTCCTCTAACACACTTTTGCAAACGTCAGCACAATCATAGACCCTCAGACACTACAGGACCTTGCGGGCGCTGCAGGATTTCAGTCCTTCATGGTGTAGTGTGTTACCAATTGTTTTCTTGGTGACTATGGTCCCAGCTGCCTTGAGATCATTGACAAGATCCTCCTGTGTAGTTCTGGTCTGATTCCTCACCGTTCTCATGATCATTGCAACTCCACGAGGTGAGATCTTGCATGGAGCCCCAGGCCGAGGGAGATTGACAGTTATTTTGTGTTTCTTCCATTTGCGAATAATCACCAACTGTTGTCACCTTCTCACCAAGCTGCTTGGCGATGGTCTTGTAGCCCATTCCAGCCTTGTGTAGGTCTACAATCTTGTCCCTGACATCCTTGGAGAGCTCGTTGGTCTTGGCCATGGTGGAGAGTTTGGAATCTGATTGATTGATTGCTTCTGTGGACAGGTGTCTTTTATACAGGTAACAAGCTGAGATTAGGAGCACTCCCTTTAAGAGTGTGCTCCTAATCTCAGCTCGTTACCTGTATAAAAGACACCTGGGAGCCAGAAATCTTTCTGATTGAGAGGGGGTCAAATACGTATCTTCCTCATTAAAATGCAAATCAATTTATAACATTTTTGACATGCGTTTTTCTGGATTTTTTAAAAGTTATTCTGTCTCTCACTGTTTAAATAAACCTACCATTACAATTATAGACTGATCATTTCTTTGTCAGTGGGCAAACGTACAAAATCAGCAGTGGAGCAAATACTTTTTTCCCTCACTGTAAAGGCAGTATATGATGGGCCCTGGTCAAAAGCAGTGCACTACATGGTGCCATTTGTGATGCAAATGTATTCTCCAATCACATCAAGTAACAACTAAAATGTTTGCACCTCAGGGCGAAAAACAATTCAAAGACAGCTAGGCAACATCTGCAGATTTTAACATATGTATCCTTTGCTTTGTTGTCATTTTTGTAACATCTCCATTATGAATAGGAAAATGTCCCTCTGCAATGAGACTGCAACTTCACATGATGATTTGTTGTCTCTACCTTTTTTCACTTTGTGCTGTTTTCTGTGCCTAACAATGTTTGTACCATGTCTGTGCTGCTGCTATTTTGTGTTGCTACCGTGTTGTTGTCATGTGTTGCTGCCATGCTGTGTTGTTGTCTTAGGTCTCTCTTTATGTCTTGTCGTGATGTGTGTTTTGTCTTACTTTTTGACATTATTATTTTTGCTCCTGCCCCCGAAGGAGACCTTTTGCCTCTCGGCAGGCCGTCATTGTAAATAAGAGTTTTTCATAATTGACTTGCCTAATTAAATAAATGTTTCTAAAAATATATATATTGTGCACACATGCACACGCACACACACACACACACACGTACACACACACACACAGCAAATTCACTCAACAGCAGGACAGCCAGTGTCTCCACTCACTTTGTAAAATGTACTGTATATTATTATACCACAGTTGTTCAACCTCACAGTGATGGCCTGTGTGTGTGTGTGTGTGTGTGTGTGTAACGTGTGTGTGTAACATGTGTGTATAACGTGTTTGGCTGGATAGGGAGAATCAGGCAGTGTCCGTGACACAGCAGCAGACTCTACTTGTGTCCCCAACGGCACCCTATTTCCTACATAGTGCACTACTTTGACCAGAGGTCTATGAGCCCTTGTAAAAAGTAGTGCACTATATAGGGAATAGGGTGCCATTTGGGACATAGAGGGCACTGAGTAGCAGAGCAGTGCAGGCAGTGGAGTGGAGGGCCAGGGACTTGCAAAGTTTACAGCCATCTGCTCCAATTACAATACAGATGCATCTCATTACAGTTCCAACCACCAAACCTCTCTCTCTCTCTCTCTCTCTCTCTCTCTCTCTCTCTCTCTCTCTCTCTCTCTCTCTCTCATACACACACGTGTGTGTGTGCACGGAAACAGACACAGACACACACACACACACATAGGCTCACACACACACAAATGTTTTCCTATCTTCCAATGTCTGTGAAATTCTGTTTTCTTGGCATCTGTAGCCTATGTCTGTAGTTGCCTACATCCTGTAATGCATTATGATTGATGCAATAAACATGTCGCCCTCGCTTCATTTCGTATACACACACACACATACACACACACACACACACACACACACACACACACACACACACATACACACACACAGAGAGAGAGAGAGAGAGACACACACAGAGAGACACACACACACCCTCTTAAAACCAAAACACAGGTTTCAGTGAAGTCATCTACCTTTGATGGGAATCAGCAGGAACCACATTGTGCTGTGCGCTGCACTGATGTCCAGAGAGGGTTAGTTTACGCACCAGCCTACTAGACCAATTCTCTCTTACTCACACACACACACACACACAATTTCGTGGGACCCTGTTCACAAAAGCTTCTTCAGTGCATTTTATGCAGTATGTGGAAATTTAGCCTATGAAGTGGTCAAAAAGAATACATCAAATTTCCCATCTGGATGTTTGTTAACTCAACCTATAGGCTATTATGTGCATTAGCCATGTTTGTGAAAGTACTCTTTGTCGAATGGTATATCTTGAACTGTCTAATTGTAGCCTACCCGTTGTTTACACTGGCGTATTTGTTGTAGCAAATACAATTTGCGGGAATATGCACTGATAGCATAACCATTCCACTTAACCGCAGGGATATAATAACAACAGCTGCTACATTTGAGTACACTGCTCTGCTCTGCACTGCAAACTCTGATTGCCCAATACATTTCTCGTTTTTACACACTGGATGGGCTTGCTGCGCATTTCTGTCAAGTGAAAGCATCATCATCAACGGCCGGTATCCTACCCACATGGCAGGGGAAAGCTCCGTTTAATAAATGACAGGGTGGGCAATAAAGGATTCTGGAAAACATATTTAAGCACTCAGCAAAAGAGGTTTAACACATTAACTACAGAGGGTTTTGGATGCCCAAACGAATAAATAGCAATAATGTCACTGCTGACTGTGGCAATCTGTCAAAAAAAGTAGTCTAAGCTAATATCCCTCGTCAAGGTAGACATAATGAAAGTAAAACATAAACCACTATATTAAATCACCCGGACTACATACAAGCAAAGTAGACTACACAAAGCTGAGAAAAAACGTAGTCTTTACAATTTCAATACAGCAAATTCCACTCTATCCCTCTTCATGCACTCAAGCAGCAGGTCCGCAACGGTGTGTGTGTGTGTGGAGAAAACGCACGTTGCTCACCTTTTCCAATTGCCCCATTTGAACAGCAGAGAAGGACGGCTAGCTGTAAAAGCATTCCAGTGTGTCTTCTGGTCCCCAAATCCATGTTCGAAACGAAAGGCTGCTGCTGGAGGACAGAGCCCTGTCCTGTCCTCCTCTAGATCCGTAAATGAATTGCGCGTGAGTCTGTGTGATGCCCGTGCGTCCGCTCTGTCCTGTGCAGTGCCCTCCTGCTCACGCCATTTGACTGCTGCCGAGTCCGACTCGAGGAGGAACAGTTGAATGCATTCTTTGTGCAGTGCTCAGAGAGAGTGAGCGAGCAGGCTGAGACACACCTCTACAGCCCCAGCCTCCATTGGCGTTAAGTCAGTAGCTTTTAAAGTGTCCGTTAAGCAATGCCTTCAAGACATACAAATCCTGGGCTGAATGTTGTCTTCTATTTAACTAACTTATGGCTATGCGTCTCAGTTACAGGTATGGTGACATCATTAGGGTCCCCTGTAGCTCAGTTGGTAGAGCATGGTGCTTGCAACGTCAGGGTTGTGTGTTCGTTTCCCACGGGGGGCCAGTATGAAAATGTATGCACTCACTAACTGTAAGTCACTCTGGATAAGAGCGTCTGCTAAATGACTAAAATTTAAAAATTTAAAATAATTTAGCCAAACATTTAGCCTGAGCTATTGTATGAGTGGATATTTTAATGAGAGGTAGGCAGTGGCTGTGAGGAGGCATGGAGGATGGTAGCCTACCTTTTTCGTATACATTGCCTTCAGAAAGTATTCAAACCCCTTTACTTTTTTCCACATTTTGTTGTGTTACAAAACGGGATTAACATGGATTTAATTGTCATTTTTTTGTCAACGATCTACACAAAATACTCAGAAAAAAATATGAAAAATAACTCACTAATATATCTTGGTTAGATAAGCATTCAACACCCTGAGTCAATCCATGCTAGAATCACCTTTGGCAGCGATTACAGCTGTGTGTTACAGGAGGGGGTCGCAGTTCCGGAGCGACCCACTAGGTGTCATCCTCCGACAACCTTAGGCACCTCCTCACTCACAGTCGGGACTAATCATCATCCTATCGGTGTCACCTGTGTCTATCTGTTCACTTGTGTATTTATGCCCTCACTTCCCTGTGTTCCCTTGCTCATTTTTCTCTGCTAGTTTCTCTACACTGCCTTGCAAAAGTATTCATCCCCCTTGGCGTTTTTCCTATATTGTTGCATTACAACCGGTAATTTAAATTGATTTTTATTTGGATTTCATGTAATGGACATACACAAAATAGTTGAAATTGGTGAAATGAAATGAAAAAAATTGCTTGTTCAAAAGAATTAAAATAAATAAATAACAGAAAAGGGGTGATTGCATATGTATTCACCCCCTTTCCTATGAAGCCCCTAAATAAGATCTGGTGCATCCAATTACCTTCAGAAGTCACATAATTAGTTAAATAAAGTCCACCTGTGTGCAATCTAAGTGTCACATGATCTGTCACATGATCTCAGTATATAAACACCTGTTCTGAAAGGCCCCAGAGTCTGCAACACCACTAAGCAAGGGGCACCACCCAGCAAGCGGCACCATGAAGACCAAGGAGCTCTCCAAACAAGTCAGGGACAAAGTTGTGGAGAAGTACAGATCAGGGTTGGGTTATAAAAAAATATCCGAAACTTTGAACATCCCACGGAGCACCATTAGATCCATAATTTAAAAAGGGAAAGAATATGGCACCACAACAAACCTGCCAAGAGAGGGCCACCCACCAAAACTCATGGACCAGGCAAGGAGGGCATTAATCAGAGAGGCAACAAAGAGACCAAAGATAACCCTGAAGGAGCTGCAAAGCTCCACAGCGGACATTGGAGTATCTGTCCATAGGACCACTTTAAGCCATACACTCCACAGAGCTGGGCTTTACGTAAGAATGGCCAGAAAAAAGCCATTGCGTGAAGAAAAAACGAAGCAAACACGTTTGGTGTTCGCCAAAAGGCATGTGGGAGACTCCCCAAACATATGGAAGAAGGTACTCTGGTCAGATGAGACTAAAATTGAGCTTTTTGGCCATCAAGGAAAACATTATGTCTGGCGCGAACCCAACACCTCTCATCAACCCGAGAACACCAACACCGATGTTTTTAATCGGCAGGGACTGGGAAACTGGTCAGAATTGAAGGAATGATGGATGTCGCTAAATACAGGGAAATTCTTGAGGGAAACCTGTTTCAGTGAATAGTTATGCACGCTCAAGTTTTCTGTTTTGTTGTCTTATTTCTTGTTTGTTTCACAATAAAAAATATTTTGCATCTTCAAAGTGGTAGGCATGTTGTGTAAATCAAATGATACAAACCCCCAAAAAATCAATTTTAATTCCAGGTTGTAAGGCAACAAAATAGGAAAAATGCCAAGGGGGGTGGCTTATGTACAGGTACTTGAGAAGTGGTTACCCTGTTTCGTTATTTGTTTCAGTCTTAGGTAGTATTTCGTATTTTGGCTGTCAGCCGGTTTTTCGAGACTTATTTGCTCCACCTTTCATTTATCGTGATAAGTCTGTTATTTTGTATTTTGGCTTTGGGACCACCAGTAAAGATCCTTGTTTCACCATCTCTGCCTACTGCCTACTGTATATCCTGGGTCACACCTCACCCCAACCCTTAGAGCTGTGTGTCTTTCTGGATAAGTCTTAAAGAGCTTTGCACAACTGGATTGTACAATATCTGCACATTCTTTAAAACATTATTCAAGAAAAAAAGTAGGGGCGTGGATCAGAAAACCAGTCAGTATCTGGTGTGATCACCATTTGCTTCATGCAGTGCCACACATCTCCTTCGCATAGAGTTGATCAGGCTGTTGATTGTGGCCTGTGGAATGTTGTCCCACTCCTTTTCAATGGTTGTGCGAAGTTGCTAGATATTGAGCATCGATCCAGAGCATCCCAAACGTGCTCAATGGGGTGACATGTCTGGTGAGTAAGCAGGCCATGGAAGAACTGGGATATTTTCAGCTTCCAGGAATTGTATACAGATCTTTGCGACATGGGGCCGTGCATTATCATGCTCAGTGGTGGAAAAAGTACCCAATTGTCATACTTGAGTAAAAGTAAAGATAGCTTAATAGAAAATTACTCAAGTAAAAGTGAAAGTCACCCAGTAAAATACTACTTGAGTAGAAGTCTAAAACTCTTTGGTTTTAAATATACTTACTGTAAGTATCAAAAGTAAATGTAATTGCTAAAATATACTTAAGTATAGTTAATTTTACCGTTAATTTGTAGGGCATGTAGAATAGTTCAGTGACATAATGCATTGTCTGCAGCCTAAAAAAACAATGTCCTCGCTGAGCCATCCATTATGTTTCCATAATAGCTTTAAATGGCTTTTTTGGCAGTGTGCACCAAAACTTGACACACACACACAGCAATGGCACTTATCCCAATGTCAACATTTGATTATAATATATTTTCCATCTCTTTGTAAAGCAACAACTCCACCCCTGTCATATCACATCTAACATAAAAACAACAATTCCACTGGTGGGAGATGTTATCGTTTTGCATTTCTATGGTAATAATGGTAAAGACACTGCTTTGCTGCCACATAGTTCATCCATCATCTTAGAAAGACCTCCAGCACATTCTTTTGGAGATGATATACCGAAAGATGACGTATGGAATGTAGCTGTGCGAATGTGCCTTAGAGCCAACCCCCATGGACACATACAGACAGTAGCCTACATATAGGTCTTACACCCACATGCATAAAAGAGATCACACTGTATTGTTGGGATGAAGACAATTTGTAGTATTGTACTTTAGGTCAAGCCTGATGCTTCACCCATTGAACCATTGTTTCCAGATTTCCTACACATGACTTCACAGTTCATATGTTAAAAGGGTAAAAGGCTAAAAGGGCTTGCATCCAAAATATTTGAATTCATCACACCCAATGGAGTTACACAGACTCATAATGTATTTATAGACTAACTAATTATAATACAGGCCAATAAACCGTTATGGTGAGAGCGCACTGAGACAAAGACAACATGGAATAATAGACCTTTTGTATTGAGGGCACTGCATATGAGGGACGGATTTCAAACACGCACACACTAGCCCTAATCATCACACCCCAGTGCACCGCTGACAGACTACACTTACAGACTGGAACCACTGGGCTATTTAATTGCCGTATCGGATGTCCTGGCAGGTAAAAGGCTTTTATACAATACATGAGAGTCTGACTGACAGACAGGGAGAACCTGAGCTTCAAAGCGTTTCCAGCCATTTGCTGTACACACTAAAGATTGTATTCTGTCAATGGAAACGCATCACTGTGTTGAGTGACATGTGCCTCCACAATACCAAAAAGCCTTTATACTGACCAGCTTTGTAAATTCAAAGACAGAACTTTCCTTTTATTACCATGTTGTGGGAAATCACTTGACGATTAATGTTTGTGTCTCTTCTTTCATGATGCAGCTCCATCTATCTATCTGGGACTAGTACTTCCATGTTTGGATAAATACAGCTCGGAAATGTTGAAAATTCCACTCTCTTTATTGAACCCCATGTAAATCTTGTTTCCCCATGTAGGATTTCCATTATATGACCTGGGAAGGAATGTTGGGGAGATATAAAATCTGTTTGGAGGTAGAGGACATTTCCTTTTCTAGTTTCATATTACCTTGTGTGTGACTAGCATCACCTCATTGGCTGTATGTGCAATATGGGTTAGTATTAGGAATCTGTGTAGCCTATATGTTTGTGGCCGTGAGTACAAGTCACTGGATGCATCCCTATTGGCTCTGGTCAAAAGTAGTGCACTATTTAGGGTAGAGGGTGCCATTTTGGATGCAACCACTATTTCTAATCTAAGGCTGGAAAGCCCAAAGGGTTAGATTTTTCCAGCAACATATTGTAGCTGGCTTGGGAAAACCTCTCTACTCATGTGTAGAATGTATAACATATTTATTTACAGCTCAATACACATATTATTTTCTATTTCTCAACAAGATTAAATCCAAAGTTATACCAGCCTCCTGTGTCGACAATATCCAGGACATTTCTAAGATATTGTGTCTCAGCCTATTGGGTCTTGTGTTGTTGCATTGATATTGATATTTACAGTAAGAGTTCATAATTGTTTGCCTGCAGATGATTAAGTAATACATTCATCACTGCAACAAATGCTAAAGTGATTCAAAAAACAATGAGGCTCATTTGTACAAACAGCATCATCCAATCTCTTTATTGATATCTATTTGCATGCCTTAAGCCACACTGTGAATGTACACTCATACAAATGTTAATGGAGGAGTTTCCTACTCACACAGTCAGAGTCAAAGAGTTACCGGTGTAATTACATTTCACATAAGTGAGTCCTGTAACAATGCCTACCTGCTGGGCTGCCTATCTTTGTTTCGGCATCAAGGTTGTTGTTTTTTTGCTTTCAGATGTCCATTTCCCATTGGAACTCCTCCTCCCATTGAACAGAGATGTTGAAAAGAGTTCTAAATAAGAGAGATGTGTGGAGAATATGAATTAGTAAAGGGCTCTGTGTATAAGAGTGGGCAAGATGGAGTGTTATAGAGTGTTCAATATACACACACCTTTAGTTTTAGGAGTGTTAGTAATTGAGGCTATATGGTTTCGTAACAAGGAGTATGGAGTAGTTTTGTTCAACCAAACTCAGTAGAATGGAAGGAAAGCTGGTTGGTATGAGAAACTGCTTTTTTCTGTAAAATAAGTTGGACAACAAAGGAGGAAAATATCTCTAAAATAGCATTGGAGATATCTCTGAGAAAGCATACAGTAGCTAATGCATATGTATACATCCAAATGTTGTCTTTGATCTACATTTGGTATGCCTACATTAATCTCTACTCATTTACATTTCACACAAGTTTACTAAATGTAAACTTGGGAACAGTTTGCATATGAAATTGAATATTCATACTCATTCAGAAAACATTTACTCAGGATTTGTTGGTAGTTTTGTGCCTCAAAATCTTATTCAATAGAACATTGTTAATCTTTAAAGAAGCTCTTCAGCTAAGCCATTTGGACAAAATGCCTTCAAACTCAAACAAAATACAGTGTACAGTACTTGCAACTCTTGACAAATTTAAAAGTAATCCAGGCTGCATGATTATGCTGGTAGTTTTGCGAATAACCATAAAAATACTCATAATCTTTCTAAGTGTGCAAAAATGAAAATCAGACATTTCCTCAGTGCAAAACTTCCTATCAGAACCTTCCTTATTTAGTGTGCTATAAGAAGTCTAAATATGTTATGATCGGTTTAACTCCTTTGAGTGTGATGAATTCAAATGTTTCGGATCCAAGGTCTTTTCACATATGAAACTTGAAATCATGTAAAGTAAATCAACAAAGGTACAACTTGTCCAGTTTGCTGCTGTAACATTTTCCAGCACAACAATTTGAAGGAGTTCTTCATTATGGAATAATTAAGCGGACATTAGGCTCACGCAGTGCAGAGACGCTAGTTTTGCCATTAGTTAGTTAGGTTGTTTCCTATAGTGAATGAGTAATTTGGCTTTGCATCTGTTCTAAAGCAGTCCACTGGTTTCAACGTTGTCTTTGTTTGCATACTAAATTGAGCCACTCTATGATCGATGGCGATCGATGCACACTTATTCTGCTTTATATCCCCTCTCTGTACCAGCTGGTCTGTGCTGTGCTGTGTAGTGTTGTGTTGTGTTGTATTGCCCTGGCAAAGACTTGTGCAGTTGTCCTGTGTTGATACTGTGTTTTATATTTGTGAACTGACAGAGAAGAATGTGCTTAACCAGATAGCTGAAAAGTATCAATTTCTGTAAGGGCGTAGAGTTTCAGAGATCAAGGTGTTTCTAGCACCTCTTCTTGGCATGTCGGAACTCAGAAACAATAAGGAGTAAATCATGGGTTTGGAGAGCGTAGGTCCTTGTGTTTTAACCGAACGTACTGTAAATTAGCTGCTTTACTTCAACATGGGAGGTCATTGTGATGTGACCTGACAAGAGACAGTCAGGGGCTGAGAACCACTAAATGTATGGGGAGAAAGAGACCGTCTGTAATTTGTAGACTAACTGGATGTGGCCTTTTACAGGCTTAATAAATTCATGGGACCACAATTCAGCGAACACAAGGAAAGGAAATAAAGCCAGAAGAAGGTAGTACAGTAATTTATGATGCTACTTTGCTGTTCAAGGAGAGGGTGGTGTGAGATTACGTAGCTGAGCAGCTGATACTTAGCTAGAGCAGTGGGTCCAGTTGGTTTACAGCCATGAGCCCTGACAAACTTCCCCCTCAAACTCTATAGAAGGCTCACTCTAAATGAGGCCGTGTTTTAAAATGTACTCACTCTCATATACTTTCCTTATGGACCTAAATGGTGGGCTAAATGATTTATAGTGAAGTTCAATAGCTATGGTTACAGTATATAGTACACCCTTTTTGGTTCCAGGTAGAGCCCCTTTGGGTTCCATGTAGACCCCTCTGTGGAAAAGGCTCTACATGGAACCCAGAAAGGTTCTACCTGGAACCGAAAAGGTTTTACCTGGAACCAAAAAGGGTTCTTCAGAGGGTTCTTCTATGGGGACAGCCAAAGAACCCTTTTAGGTTCTAGATAGCACCTTTTTTTCTAAAAGTGTATTTCTGTGTATCTTACTGTGTATCAAAAATATACCATTACATTGTGAACCTGGGTAGTCAAGATGACTTATTGAAGTCCTCAAATGGAAACACAGCAACAGTTACTGAACCTTTTATAATCCATTAAATATGTATTTCTCCCAAAGGCCATGACCTTGACCTGCGGAGTCAACAGAGTGAGATAGAGGTTGAAGTGGTTGTTGCACAGCTGCTGCTCTATATGGGTGTGTGCATGGTACAGTAGCCATGGAGATCTATGGAAGCCCGTTCCCGCCACCCCCCAAAAAAATCGGACTACGAGTTATGAGATCGTAAGTCATAATTATGATATAGTAAGTCATATTTATGAGATAGTAAGTCATTATTGTAAGATAGTAAGTCATATTTATGAGATAGTATGTCATTATTGTGAGATCGTAAGTCATATTTATGAGATCGTAAGTCATAATTATGAGATAGTAAGTCATAATTATGAGATAGTAAGTCATTATTGTGAGATAGTAAGTCATTATTGTGAGATAGTAAGTCATATTTATGAGATAGTAAGTCATTATTATGGGATTGGTTTACTCTCAAATACATAGACGCAAATATTCTCACATATGGATGCTGACAATCCATGAGATCAAAATGATAGTTTTTTTTTAAGCTATACAGTGTTTCTTTACAATTATTTACAAACAATGGCATAAAACAAGGTTATATTTTGGGTTCTGATGGGGTTACATTACATTCTTCAAGAATCAATGGCTATGTATTAATAATTAAATAATCTCAGATTGCCTCTTTAATCCTCATACTACCGACTGCATATTTTTGATCACAGTGCAAAGGTGGTTTATTAAATTCTTCACATTTTTCTTGACTTTGTCATTGTTTAGTGTTTCTGTATCAATATAGACTTTTATAACATTTAAGTCCTTTGGGGTCATTTTGACCCCCAGCCAAAAACACCTAGATAGGTGTTGATAGATAGGACCTTTATTTGAATCTAGGTGTCTCTGGAGACATAATAAATAACAAGTTATCCATACCACCAGAGGGTGGAGGGGGACCTGTATCAGTGATTTTGACCAGATATAGCTCTCCATGTACTCGCCTAAGATTGTACTTTTCTATACCACGTATTGTATTACCATGTACAGAACCAAAATTACCTTTTTTCTGTGCATATAAAAATCTGCCAATGGTATAAAAAGTCTGTCAATGGTATAATTACTTGATAGAACTGCAATACAGAACTCAGATATGCTCTGAATCTACACAGAGAGCTGTATTGGTGTGTATTTTCCGAAAAGTAGTTATTCTAAGGCAAATCTAAAAAGTATTTATTTGAATCCAGGTTTCTCTGGAGATATAACATTAAGTTATACATATCCTCAGAGGGTGGAGGGGGACCTGTATCAGTGATTTTGACCAGACAGACAGATGACCTGTAGAAATGAAGCACCTTATGTACTCGTATATGGATATAACTGGTTCTAACTAGGTATGACCGTGTACAAAATCAAAATTACCTTACATACAGTTGAAGTCGGAAGTTTACATACACTTAGGTTGGAGTCATTAAAACTCGTTTTTCAACCACTCCACAAATGTCTTGTTAACAAACTATAGTGTTGGCAAGTCGGTTAGGACATCTACTTGCGCATGACAAAAGTAATTTTTCCAACATTTGCTTACAGACAGATTATTTCACTTATAATTCACTGTATCACAATTCCAGTGGGTCAGAAATTTACATACACTAAGTTGACTGAGCCTTTAAACAGCTTGGAAAATTCCAGATAATGATGTCATGGCTTTAGAAACTTCTGATAGGTGTCTTGACATCATTTGAGTCAATTGGAGGTGTACCTGTGGATGGATTTCAAGGCCTACCTTCAAACTCAGTGCCCTTTTTGCTTGACATCATGGGAAAATCCAAATAAATCAGCCAAGACCTCAGATTTCTTTTTTGTAGACGTCCACAAGTCTGGTTCATCCTTGGGAGCAATTTCCAAACGCCTGAAGATACCACGTTCATCTGTACAAACAATAGTAAGTAAGTATAAACACCATGGGACCACGCAGCCGTCATAACGCTCAGGAAGGAGATGCGTTCTGTCTCCTAGAGATGAACGTACTTTGGTGCGAAAAGTGCAAATCAATCCCAGAACAACAGCAAAGGACCTTGTGAAGATGCTGGAGGAAACAGGTACAAAAGTATCTATATCCACAGTAAACGAGTCCTATATCGACATAACCTGAAAGGCTGCTCAGCAAGGAAGAAGCCACTGCTCCAAAACCGCCATAAAAAAGCCAGACTACGGTTTGCAACTGCACATGGGGACAGAGATCGTACTTTCTGGAGAAATGTCCTCTGGTCTGATGAAACAAAAATAGAACTGTTTGGCCATAATGACCATCGTTATGTTTGGAGGAAAAAGGGGGATGCTTGCAAGCCGAAGAATACCATCCCAACCGTGAAGCACGGGGGTGGCAGCATCATGCTGTGGGGGTGCTTTGCTGCAGGAGGGACTGGTGCACTGACTTGGTCACAGATGGGTCTAACAAATGGACAATGACCCCAAGCATACTTCCAAAGTTGTGGCAAAATGGCTTAAGGACAACAAAGTTAATGTATTGGAGTGGCCATCAAAAAGCCCTGACCTCAATCCTATAGAACATTTGTGGGCAGAACTGAAAAAGTGTGTGCGAGCAAGGATGCCTACAAACCTGACTCAGTTACACCAGCTCTGTCAGGAGGAATGGGCCAAAATTTTGCCAACTTATTATTGGAAGCTTGTAGAACGCTACCCGAAACGTTTGACCCAAGTTAAACAATTTTAAGGCAATGCTACCAAATACTAATTGAGTGTATGTAAACTTCTGACCCACTGGGAATGTGATGAAATAAATAAAAGCTGAAATAAATCACTCTCTACTATTATTCTGACATTTCACATTCTTAAAATAAAGTGGTGATCCTAACTGACCTAAGACAGGGAATCTTTACTAGGATTAAATGTCAGTAATTGTGAAAAACTGAGTTTAAATGTATTTGGCTAAGGTGTATGTAAACTTCCGACTGTATATGCTTATTTGCAGTCAAAACAGCTCATAAAAGTCGGTCAGTGGTATGAATACTTGGTAGAACTGCAATACAGAAACAGCTACCTTCTAAATGTACAAATAATGCTGCATTGGTGTGTATTGTTAAAAAACAAACATCTACAGGAAATGTTATATGGGTGATTCTACAGAAGTGGTGTAAATTGCTGTCCCACCCACATAAAAGTAGAAGATTTATTACATGATACGTTCTAATTCCATCCAAGGCAATAACAAACATATTGTTAAATTAATATAGTACAAAGTCATTGTTTATATACCTATTTCTATTGAGAGGTGGCTGTCGCAAACCCTGACTCCTAAACTTCATGTTTGTAAATAAAGCCATTTTTGTATTTTTTGTAACTATTGTTTAAATACAACATCTTGAGTAGATCCATTATTACATTGAACGATACTGATCTAATTATTTGTTTTGTTTATTTTTAAACATCGTTCTCTGAAAAATGCTGTCCCCACTTTTGATGTCACTACTGAAACACGCACTTTAAAAGACTGTAGAATGAATGTGCCTTAAGCCACAACCCTACAAATATCACCAGGTGATGGGATTACACCACTCTCCACTATGGCCACATGGTGAGTAGTCTGTCTGCAAACATTTTGGAGAAAATGAGTGAGCAAGTAGGCAATCTTAATGTATTTTTAAGAAGTGTTACTACCAAACATCTAATAATATAATAAGGATCAATGGACGAATCACTTTTTGTCAATAAAATTAAGTATACTTAAAATGTTGGTGTACCGCCCCTTTAAATTACAGTTGTTTTTACCATATAAATGACTGAATTTATTTTTACTTCAACATTCTAAAAACGAAATTATGTTACAATCAAATGATGGTAAATCGGCTTTATAGAATTTATGTCGATTGTACATTATTTAAGGGAAAAATCCAATCCATTAATATGGAACAATATCACCACAAACTCTCTCGCACGCACGCACGCACACACACACACACACACACACACACACACACAAACACACAATGTGTGATTGACGATATCCTTGGTTATCTTTGAAAGTTGAAAAGGGACTTATACAAAGTCCATATTGGATTCATGTGATACAGCAACAATATCTCATAGATTCCCTTTGAAATTCGATGTATTATGGATGAACATCTATTTTTGACACATTTATTCTGCATGGTTACAGGGTTAAAACAGACACAACTCAAAGGGTTACGTTTAGGTATTAATTCTGAGTGGTTAAGGTTAGGCCTAGGGTTTGGGGAAGGCTTAAAACGAAATAATTAAAAACTACGCGCTATTACCATCTAGTAACATCAAGTATTCTCGCGGCTAGCTAGAGCATTGTGAAAACTGCGGTAGAGCAGTTGTCTAAGCAGTGCGCTCTGGCTCCGAGCATCACGAGTTCACACCCAGCTCTTGGCAAATTTTTTTTGTTGTTGTTGTGAGAGCAGAGGAAGGCGTTTTGTGGACCTTTTCAAATGTATGAAATCGCTGTCTATTTCTAGTCATCAGTCTGGATACAGATTAAACGTATCTCATAATGATGACTTACTATCTCATAATTATGACTTACATATCTCATAATTATTACTTACTATTTCATAATTATTACTTTCTGTCCGTGTCCGAAATCTGGTTTGCCTGCTACTTACTTAAACTCCATACTGTGTACTAATTGTACTACATACTATTTAGCACGTACAGTTTAGAAAAAGTATGCAGTATGACACGGCCGAAACATATTACTTTTGGTGCGTTCAAGACAACTGGGAATTCGGAAACAAAACGAGCTCAGACTGGGAAAGATTGTGACATTGGTGATCTTCAGGCCTGAGAAGTCGGAGCTCTAGGATGATGCCCCAGATTCTGACTTGTAATTCTGAGTTGGATGACCGTTTTAAATTTTTTTTACAGAGTTCCCTGTTGTCTTGAAAACACCATCAGTTACGGCTTCACATATGAACTGGAAAGGATCGTCTGTAGCCCCACCCAGTGTGTCACGATCGTCGATAGAAGCGGACCAAGGCGCAGCGTGATAAACGTACATCTTTATTAAGTACACACACAAACAAAAACAACAAACCAAACGATACGTGAAGTCCTAGGTTAATAACACAAACCTTACGGAACAAGATCCCACAATAAACTAGTGCCAAAAGGCTGCCTAAGTATGGTCCCAAATCAGAGACAACGAGCTACAGCTGTCTCTGATTGGGAACCACCCTGGCCAACATAGAAATAAACGATCTAGAACAAAACCTAGAAAACTAAACATAACAAGTCCACACCCTGGCTCAACATTTAAGAGTCCCCAGAGCCAGGGCGTGACACAGTGACCTTTTGATTTGTTGTTTTGGGCTAACATGAGCTAAGTAGCTAGCATTTGGAACGACATATTAAGAGTAAACTTGACTGTACCGTGGGCCTACGCATGTATTGATTGAAGAGTCACCTGAAGCTTGAGAGGAATGGGAGATGCAGTAGAGGAATGCAGTGCTAAGGGCAGAGGGCTCGTAATGAAGAGCTTTCTGGTGCCCAGAGCTGCTGAGTCATCACCGAAGTTGTGCCATACACTATGAAGGAGAAGTCCAGTGGCTACACGACACAGGCTGGTTTCCAGAGTAGCTAGGCATCTACAAGATTGTCACCAAACTACATCTTCATCGAACATCTCCCTGACCACCTTCCTCTGATCAAACCAAGAATTGTCCCTCTCCATCTTTGGAGGATGCAAGACTGGGCCTCTATTGGTTTACCTAGCCAACTATAGCTAGGCTACTCATGATGATGTATTGCTTGTTTGTTTTTTGC
This sequence comes from Coregonus clupeaformis, assembly GCF_020615455.1. Lineage (NCBI taxonomy): Eukaryota > Metazoa > Chordata > Actinopteri > Salmoniformes > Salmonidae > Coregonus > Coregonus clupeaformis. Next base: position 49,648,050 of record NC_059206.1, read on the forward strand.
TTTTGCACTTTGGGATTGTTATGAAAAACGCTATAGAAAGTTAATCAATTATTACTATACCAAAGATGGTTTATTTAGTTTAGTAGAGTAAAAAGCTCTGACGAAGGCCAAAAGGCTGACACTTGAGCTTCAATAAAAAGGTTATACTAGCAAGAGCAGTGTGCAGCTTTCTTTTTTCTTTTTTCTTTCAACTTATCTAATTGTTACCATGCACCTGCAACAAGATAGCTCAGATGTGCGAGTGCATTTTTGAATGTTGAAATTTGAAAGTAAAATACACCAACAGTAGATGTACCGGTATCAAATAAAAATGTTTATTAAACCCTTTACAGAAAGACTTTACGGTATATGTTGCCTGTAAAAAAAATCTGGCAATGTTTTTTAGAACTCAATTCATACAGTCCCATTTTCACCACATTCTTGCCGGGATACACCTTTTATATCTCCTGTGCACACGCCGGCAAGTTTAGGAGCGGGAGAAGACGTGGGCTGATGTGGGAGGACATCTATTATTATTTATTTTTTACACCCTTTACCTCCACAATTTTGTGATCTTGTCTCATCGCTGCAACTCCCCAACGGGCTCGGGAAAGGCGAAGGTTGAGTCATGCGTCCTCCGAAACATAACCCTCAAACCGCGCTTCTTAACACCCGCCCGCTTAACCCGGAAGCCAGCTGCACCAATGTGTCGGAGGAAACACTGTTCAGCTGATGACCGAAGTCAGCCTGCAGGCGCCCGGCCCACCACAAGGAGTCGCTAGAGCGCGATGAGCCAAGTAAAGCCCCCCCGGCCAAACCCTCCCCTAACCCGAACAACGCTGGGCCAATTGTGCACCGCCCTTTGGGACTCAAGGTCACGGCCGGTAATGCACAGCCTGGGATCGAACCCCTGGCTGTAGTGACGCTCTCCATCCAACCTGACAGAGCTTGAGAGGATCTGCAGAGAAGAATGGGAAAAACTCCCCAAATACAGGTGTGCCAAGCTTGTAGCGTAATACCCAAGAAGACTCGAGGCTGTAGGTTTTTGTATACATTTGCAAACATTTCTAAAAACCAGATTTTGCTTTGTCATTATGTGGTATTGTCTGTAGATGAATGAGGGGGGGGGGGGGGGACAATTTAATCAATTTCAGAATAAGGCCGTAACGTAACACAATGTGGAAAAATTCAAGGCGTAGGAATACTTTCCGAATGCACTGTATACAGACAGAGATTCAGTGAAACCAAATCATATTGATTGATTAAGACAAGTCACAGGCTTTTGGTCGAGAGTAGACCTAGATAAATTAGCTAACTAGACAAGATGATAATGAGCAGTACTCATAACTGGATGGATCCATAACGAATTACTGTGGGAAGAAAGGAAGAAAACATTGGAATAAAGTAGGATAATGCAATTGAATGCATCAAATTGTTGCTTACTGAGACTCCCAAAGTCATCATATTGTTATAATACATTTGAAGCAATAGCCTACCCGCCTGTGGTCATCTATTTCAGCACCGTTTTGCGCTGCTTTGAGACAAGTGTGAGGACTTTATTGATAAACATTTCCACAGCCTAATCGTAGCCTAACCAATATCCGAACAGAGATTATATCCAATAAATATCTCACATTGATTGATTTATCAATAAAGTCCACACACAAATTAATAGCTATAAATAAAATTCATACAAAATACATAAAACAACTTCTTAATCATGGCCTCTAAAATGGCAATATGGCGTGCCTCCATGGCAGTCACACCCTTCTCCCGCCCACATCTTGACCCTTCTGGGAGGGAGAGGAGCCCACAGCTGCACCTTGGGAGGATGAGGAGATAATGACTGGTGGTGTGATGGAGTGGCAGCCCTTGCAGCGCCTCATCCATCACGGCATACCACTTCCAGGATGCGGCTGTGGCCTCCCGTCCCTCCGTGTTGACTCCGGTGGAGGGAGCTTTCAACTCCTGAAAAATAAGGAAAAGGACAGCTTTCAGCATCAAACATACTACATGTAAAGGCCTGTAAAAGGTATTATGCCAATTGCAGTACATTTCTCTGGAATACTTGCACCTTTCTAACATTTATATTATCTTCACACTTACATGAATGTGCCGGTGAAGCATAGGAAATAGATGGAAAAGTGTTGTTGCTCTCAGAGAAAAGGGGAACTCTATTAGTAAACACAGCAATAAATGTCAAGACAACATACAGTAGAGTACTGTGTATTTATGCTTAAAGTTCTGTCACTTCTTTATCACCCATGCAGGTGACAGCTTCCCCCCCAGCTCACACTCCTTCACGTAGATCCTGAAAAGATATAAGATGAAGTACAACATTAACCAAAACATGACCAAAGTAGAGTTGTGTGAACTTTCTGTAGCTAGACTGCCAAGGTGAAACAGTAATGAGTGCAGCTTACCATTACTTTCACATTAACAGGTTAAGTGCTATAAAACTAGCTAGCTAGCTAAATAAGCTAACGTTAAATATGAAGTTGTTGATCAACAGCAAGTAACCCAGTAGCTAACGTTACTGTTCTAACAGTTATAACTTCTAGTCTTACTAAAGCATGTAGCTAGCTAAAGGAACGCCAGCAGGCTGCAAATCTGTTTTCAAAGATGTATGACGAAATAGTTGTGATCATTTTATGAAGAACAAAAACTACTTACATTTTAACAACACCACAGAAGCTTCACTATTCGCCATCTTCCAAGTTGAAAAGTGTGCAGCGAATTTATACTAGATGAAAAGCCGAAATTAGTATAACAAATCAAATCAAATTACATTTTATTTGTCACATGCGCCGAATACAACCTTACCGTGAAATGGTTACTAACAATGTCATGCCCTGACATAGAGATCTCTAGTTGGTTTGGTCAGGGTGTGAATATCTATGTGTATATTCTAGAATGTGTATATCTATGTTGGCCGGGTGTGGATCCCAATCAGAGGCAGCTGTCGATCGTTGTCTCTGATTGGGGATCATACTTAGGTAGCCATTTTGCCTACCTATGTTGTGGGATCTTGTTTCAGTTTGGCTTGTTGGATGTTTAGCCTTTTGAACTTCACGTTCTGTTGGATTTTGTTATTTTGTAGGTGTTTATATAATAAATGACTATGTACGCATACCACGCTGCACCTTGGTCCAATCATTTATACAACGAACGTGACAGAAGATCCCACCACCAACGGACCAAGCAGCGTGAACAGGAAGAGCAGACAACATGGACATGGGAGGACATTTTGGACGGTAAGGGATCCTGGACTTGGGAAGAGATCCAGGCAGGTATGGATCGCCTTCCTTGGGAGCCAGCGAGGGAGAAAAAACGGCCACTCAAAAGCTCTCGATCACTAAGGACGCCCGAGAGGCAGCCCCAAGAAATATGTTTTGGGGGGGACACGGGGTGGTGGGCGAAGCAGCAGGAGGCCCTGAAAGACCTGCAGCTCAGCATTCAGAGAGGAGACCACCACCTTACGGGGGCTGATAGAGAAGAGGGAGCAGGAGCTCTCCCTTCAGAAGGAGACACTGCAGGAGGCCCACAGGGAGAAGGAGTTAGTGGATGCACGGAGAGAGGAGCTGGCTAGGCAACAGGAGGAGCTGAGAGAGGAATTAATCCTAGAGAACAGGAGAACGCAGTCCTTAGAGCAGAGGCTGGCGGAGCCAGGTTTCAGAGTAGAGCCAACTCCCCTCGCTCGTGTTAAGGAGTGTGTGACCAAACAGGCACCCTCTTATGCTGTAATATGCACTGTATCTCCAGTGCGCATTCACAGCCCGGTGCGCTTGGTGCCCGCGTCCCGCTCTTACCGGGCTAAAATGAGAGTTCAGCTAGGATGGGTTGTTCCTGCTCCTCGCACCAAACCAGTGGTGCGTGTCCCCAGCCTGGTAAGGCCCGTGCCTGCTCCTCGCACCAAACCAGTGGTGCGTGTCTCCAGTCCTGTATGGCCCGTACCTGCTCCTCGCTCCAAACCATTGGTGCGTGTCACCAGCCCAGTACGCCCCGTACCTGCTCCCCGCACCAACCAGGTGGCGAATCGCATCTCTGCATGTCTGGCAGACATATCAGTGTGGATGACGGATCACCACCTCAAGCTGAACCTCGGCAAGACGGAGCTGCTCTTCCTCCCGGGGAAGGACTGCCCGTTCCATGATCTCGCCATCACGGTTGACAACTCCGTTGTGTCCTCCTCCCAGAGTGCGAAGAGCCTTGGCGTGACCCTGGACAACACCCTGTCGTTCTCCGCTAACATCAAGACGGTGACCCGATCCTGTAGGTTCATGCTCTACAACATTCGGAGAGTACGACCCTGCCTTACACAGGAAGCGGCACAGGTCCTAATCCAGGCACTTGTCATCTCCCGTCTGGATTACTGCAACTCACTGTTGGCTGGGCTCCCTGCCTGTGCCATTAAACCCCTACAACTCATCCAGAATGCCGCAGCCCGTCTGGTGTTCAACCTTCCCAAGTTCTCTCACTTCACCCCGCTCCTCCGCACACTCCACTGGCTTCCAGTTGAAGTTCGCATCTGCTACAAGACCATGGTTCTTGCCTACGGAGCTGTGAGGGGAACGGCACCTCCATACCTTCAGGCTCTGATCAGTCCCTACACCCAAACAAGGGCATTGCGTTCATCCACCTCTGGCCTGCTGGCCCCCCTACCTCTGCGGAAGCACAGTTCCCGCTCAGCTCAGTCAAAACTGTTCGCTGCTCTGGCACCCCAATGGTGGAACAAGCTCCCTCACGACGCCAGGACAGCGGAGTCACTCACTACCTTCCGGAGACACTTGAAACCCCACCTCTTTAAGGAATACCTGGGATAGGATAAAGTAATCCTTCTACCCCCCCTTACCCCACCCGAAAGAAAGAAAACAAAAATATATTGTAAAGTGGTTATCCCACTGGCTATAAGGTGAATGCACCAATTTGTAAGTCGCTCTGGATAAGAGCGTCTGTTAAATGACGTAAATGTAAATGTGCGTGTCACCAGCCCGGTACGCCCCATACCTGCTGCCCGCACCAAACCAGTGGTGCGTGTCTCCAGTCCTGTACGGCCCGTACCTGCTCCTCACACCAAACCAGTGGTGCGTGTCGCCAGCCCGGTACGGTCCAGTCCAGGGTCAGAGCAGTCCGCTCCACCGGTGCCTAGTCCAGCTCCGGTCAGCTGCTCCACTCCAGTGCCAGAGCAGTCTGCTCCACCGGTGCCCAGTCCGGGTCCGGTCGTCTACTCTCCCACACCAGGGTCCAGACAGGACTTGGTGCATCGCGAGAGGACTGCAGAGCCAGAACCAGATGTCAACCGCTCTCCAGGGACGGGGCCTCCCACACCAGGGTCCAGACAGGGCTTGGTGCATCACGGGAGGATTGCCGGTCCAGGCCCAGACATCAGCCCCTCTCCAGGGTCGGTGCCTCCCACACCAGGGTCCAGACAGGGCTTGGTGCATCGTGGGAGGACTGAGAGGGGAAGCATCGCGCCAGAGTTCAGACCGGACCAGGTGTGCAACGGGGAGCCAGAAAAGGAGAGGACAGTAAGATTGACTCTTCCCTAAGGAGCCAGGTTTTGCGGCCGGATGTGGGGGGGGTACTGTCACACCCTGGCAGAGATCTCTAGTTGGTTTGGTCAGGGATGTAGCTCAGTTGGTAGAGCATAGCGTTGGGTTGTGGGTTCGATTCCCACGGGGGGCCAGTATGAAAATAAAAAAATTATGTATGCACTCACTAACTAAGTCGCTCTGGATAAGAGCGTCTGCTAAATGATGTAAATGTAATATCTATGTGTATATTCTCGAATGTGTATATCTATGTTGGCCGGGTGTGGTTCCCAATCAGAGGCAGCTGTCGATCGTTGTCTCTGATTGGGGATCATACTTAGGTAGCCATTTCGCCTACCTATGTTGTGGGATCTTGTTTCAGTTTGGCTTGTTGGATGTTTAGCCTTTTGAACTTCACATTATGTTGGATTTTGATATTTTGTCTGTGTTTTGTCGGTGTTTAAATAATAAACGACTATGTACGCATACCACGCTGCACCTTGGTCCAATCATTTATACAATGAGCGTGACATACAAGCCCTTAACCAACAATGCAGTTTTAAGAAAATAGAGTTAAGAAAATATTTACTAAATAAACTTTTTAAAAAGTGACAAAATAAAATAACAATAACGAGGCTGTATACAGGGGGTACCGGTACTGAGTCAATGTGCGGGGTTAAATTGACTATGTAGGTAGGGGTAAAGTGACTATGCATAGATAATAAACAGCGAGCAGCAGCAGTGTAAAAACTAAGGTGGGGGGGTCAATGCAAATAGTCTGGGTGGCCATTTGATTAATTGTTGAGGAGTCTTATGGCTTGGGGGTAGAAGCTGTTAAGGAGCCTTTTGGACCTATACTTGGCACTCCGGTCCTGCTTGCCGTGCGGTAGCAGAGAGAACAGTCTATGACTTGGGTGACTGGAGTCTTTGACAATTTTTGGGCCTTCCTCTGACACGCCTAGTATACAGGTCCTGAATGGCAGGAAGCTTGGCCCCAGTGATCTACTGGGCCATGCGCACTACCCTCTGTAGCACCTTACTGTCTGATGCCGAGCAGTTGCCATAACAGGCAGTGATGCAACCGGTCAGGATGCTCTCGATGGTGCAGCTGTAGAACTTTTTGAGGATCTGGGGACCCATGCCAAATCTTTTCAGTCTCCTGAGGGGGAATAGGCATTGTCATGCCCTCTTCACGACTGTCTTGGTGTGTTTGGACCATGATAGTTTGTTGGTGATGTGGACACAGAGGAACTTGAAGCTCTCGACCCTATCCACTAAAGCCCTGTCGATGTGAATGGGGGCGTGTTCGTCCCTCCTTTTCCTGTAGTCCATGATCAGCTCCTTTGTCTTGCTCACGTTGAGGGAGAGGTTGTTGTCCTGGCACCACACTGCCAGGTCTCTGACCTCCTCCCTATAGGCTGTCTCATCATTGTCGGATATCAGGCCTACCACCGTTGTGTCATCAGCAAACTTAATGATAGTGTTGGAATCGAGCTTGGCCACGCAGTCGTGGGTGAACAGGGTGTACAGGAGGGAACTAAGCACGCACCCCTGAGGGGCCCCTGTGTTGACGATCAGCATAGCAGATAAGTTGTTGCCTAAGCTTACCCCCTGGGAGTGGCCCGTCAGGAAGTCCAGGATCCAGTTGCAGAGGGAGGTGTTTAGTCCCAAGGTCCTTAGCTTATTGATGAGCTTTGTGGGCACTATGGGGTTGAACGCTGAGCTGTAGTCAATGAACAGCGTACTCACATAGGTGTTCCTTTTGTCCAGGTGGGAAAGGTCAGTGTGGAATGTAATTGAGATTGTGTCATCTGTCAATCTGTTGGGGCAGGTCTAGGGTTTCCGGGATGATGGTGTTGATGTGAGACATGACCAGCCTTTTAAAGCACTTCATGGCTACCGACGTGAGTACTACGGGGCGGTAGTCATTTAGGCAGGTTGCCTTCGCGTTATTGGGCACAGGAACTATGGTGGTCTACTTGAAACATGTAGGTATTGCAGACTCGGTCAGGGAGAGGTTAAAAATGTGAGTGAAGCCACTTGCCAGTTGGTCCGTGCATGCTCTGCGTACACGCCCTGGTAATCCGTCTGGCCCCATGACCTTGTAAATGTTGACCTGTTTAAAGATCTTGCTCATATCGGTAACGGAGAGTGTGATCACAAAGTCGTCTGGAACAGCTGGTGCTCTCATGCATGCTTCAGTGTTGCTTGCCTCGAAGCGAGCATAAAACGCATTTAGCCAGTCTGGTAGGCTCGCGTCACTGGGCAGCTCGCGGATGGGTTTCCTTTTGTAGTCCGTAATAGTTTGCAAGCCCAGCCACATCCGACGAGCATCAGAGATGGCATTTAAAGCATATTCGATTTTCAAAACTTCACATACTATAAAACGTTAAATTTTTGCATACTGAGAATACGTCATGCACGATTTCGTTATTTCCCGCTATTGGTTCATTTCGGTACCACATCCCCATATCTAATTGACAGCTGATTATCAGCTGTTGTCAAAGCCTAAATGAGTTTGACATTCTGGCATTTAAAATATAATTTATTTTCGAAATGTCACATATTATAAAACTGTATTTCTTTCACATACTTAAACAGCCTACTTTTTAGGATGCAAGTATGGGTATTTGGACACAGCCACTATCTCATAATTTTGACTTACTATCTCATAATAATGACATACTATCTTATAATTATGACTTAGTATCTCGTTATTATGACTTACTATCTCATAATTAGGACTTACATACAGTTTCATAATAATGACTTAGTATCTCATAATTATGACTTACATGTCTTATAATTATGACTTACCTTCAAATAACTCATAGTCAGATTATTTATTTTTTAGCTGGCATGAATGGGTTCCACAGAGATCCTATAATGTATTTATATGACTGTAGCCGTGACCCTAAACAACCAGAGATGGCTACTCACTTGGAATGCTGGAATGCTGTGTGAAGGTGATTCAATTGATTTATCTTTTGAAATAGCATAATTAAAATGGTGATATCGCCTCTGTTCCATTTTGTGCCTAATAAATAAACAATTGACAATCACAGCAACACAAATATATATGTGTCCTCATATCAAATGAGTAAAAACATTACAACTCAAATTTTGTCAGGGCAAGGAAATTCTCAAAGCTGCTAATGAGAACCTTGGCGACCTTTTACCTAGCCGGTGGGGATTCCGGTGGGGTACGCCCACCCAGGTAGTGGCAGTGCTGGCAACACTGGCTGCAGTAACCCATGGGGAGGGGGTCACACTCGGACAATCAGAGAGGGGGTTTATCATTGTAGCCCAGGTGGCACAAAATAATCAAAGGTCTGACCGCATGGAGATGCTTGGGAAAATGGTTACAACAGGGGATCAGAGTGTTTGTGTCTCAGGTGAAGAGGGTGGATCTGATCTCCATCACCTAGGACTTGACATAGATTAAGTAGATTAATCAAATCTCACATTGTTATCAATTTCTGCTCAATCTGCATGCTTTCTCAATCAGCTTTAACTGTATGTGCACTCGTAAATCAAGTTATTTCTTGAGTTGGGCTCTGGGATATAACAGCCGTTGAGTATCTGATTTTATGGTGGATTGTGGAGAAGGGGGGTTGAGTGTGTTGGAGTATGTGAGTATGTGCGTGTGTGGGGGGGTGGGGATGTTGGGGGGGAGGGTATGGGATGGACCACGGGAATTATTTGCTAGGATAATAATTGCTTGTCAATGAATTAAATGTAATACAATGGCAATCCGGGTTATATGTTAGAATCCTACGCGTGAACTGCCGACATTAGTACGCATATTAATTGATAATGATGGAAAATAGGATATGCATAATAAAAAAAATAGTTATATACAGTGGGGAAAACAAGTATTTGATACACTGCCGATTTTGCAGGTTTTCCTACTTACAAAGCATGTAGAGGTCTGTAATTTTTATCATAGGTACATTTCAACTGTGAATCCAGAAAATCACATTGTATGATTTTTAAGTAATTCATTTGCATTTTATTGCATGACAGAAGTATTTGATACATCAGAAAAGCAGAACTTAATATTTGGTACAGAAACCTTTGTTTGCAATTACAGAGATCATACGTTTCCTGTAGGTCTTGACCAGGTTTGCACACACTGCAGCAGGGATTTTGGCCCACTCCTCCATACAGACCTTCTCCAGATCCTTCAGGTTTCGGGGGCTGTCGCTGGGCAATACGGACTTTCAGCTCCCTCCAAAGATTTTCTATTGGGTTCAGGTCTGGAGACTGGCTAGGCCACTCCAGGACCTTGAGATGCTTCTTACGGAGCCACTCCTTAGTTGCCCTGGCTGTGTATTTCGGGTCGTTGTCATGCTGGAAGACCCAGCCACGATCCATCTTCAATGCTCTTACTGAGGGAAGGAGGTTGTTGGCCAAGATCTCGCGATACATGGCCCCATCCATCCTCCCCTCAATACGGTGCAGTCGTCCTGTCCCCTTTGCAGAAAAGCATCCCCAAAGAATGATGGTTCCACCTCCATGCTTCACAGTTGGGATGGTGTTCTTGGGGTTGTACTCATCCTTCTTCTTCCTCCAAACACGGCAATTGGAGTTTAGACCAAAAAGCTCTATTTTTGTCTCATCAGACCACATGACCTTCTCCCATTCCTCCTCTGGATCATCCAGATGGTCATTGGCAAACTTCAGACGGGCCTGGACATGCGCTGGCTTGAGAAGGGGGACCTTGCGTGCGCTGCAGGATTTTAATCCATGACGGCGTAGTGTGTTACTAATGGTTTCTTTGAGACTGTGGTCCCAGCTCTCTTCAGGTCATTGACCAGGTCCTGCCGTGTAGTTCTGGGCTGATCCCTCACCTTCCTCATGATCATTGATGCCCCACGAGGTGAGATCTTGCATGGAGCCCCAGACCGATGGTGAGTGACCGTCATCTTGAACTTCTTCCATTTTCTAATAATTGCGCCAACAGTTGTTGCCTTCTCACCAAGCTGCTTGCCTATTGTCCTGTAGCCCATCCCAGCCTCGTGCAGGTCTACAATTTTATCCCTGATGTCCTTACACAGCTCTCTGGTCTTGGCCATTGTTGAGAGGTTGGAGTCTGTTTGATTGAGTGTGTGGACAGGTGTCTTTTATACAGGTAACAAGTTCAAACAGGTGCAGTTGATATAGGTAATGAGTGGAGAACAGGAGGGCTTCTTAAAGAAAAACTAACAGGTCTGTGAGAGATGGAATTCTTACTGGTTGGTAGGTGATCAAATACTTATGTCATGCAATAAAATGCAAACTAATTACTTAAAAATCATACAATGTGATTTTCTGGATTTTTGTTTTAGATTCCGTCTCTCACAGTTGAAGTGTACCTATGATAAAAATTACAGACCTCTACATGCTTTGTAAGTAGGAAAACCTGCAAAATCAGCAGTGTATCAAATACTTGTTCTCCCCACTGTATATATAGAGGTGAAAGCATTGGAAATGCTTTTGGCGATTAATCTGCTTCTGTTTTGTGGGTGGTACTGTGTGCTGTTTTCGATGGATGGGTCCAGGCCTCTCGGGGCCTTAGGGATGCGGAGGGACGTGGGTGGGATGCTGATCACTGGGATAACGGCTCAACTTGGGATGGGGAGGGGTTTTAGCGGGGGAATTAGTAGAGAACAATTGAAGGGTTGCTCCGTAGCAATGCAAATATCACGGTACAGCTATATGGACACTCAATCATTACGCTATTTTTTATTGGTAAATTTACAAACATATATAATGATAAATAGACTTGAAACTTGTATCTCATTATGGTGTATGGTGAAATAAGTATATCCAGTTATAATTGTAATGGCTTAGCTGATAATAACAAAAGAAGAACAATATTTACATGGCTCAAAGAGAAGGAATATAATATCTATTGTATACATGAAACTCATTCAACAATTCGAGATGAAGTAGCGTGGAAAAAAGAATGGGGGGGGGGGGAATATACTTCTCCCATGGGCAAAGAAATTCAAAAGGGGTGATGATATTAATTAATAGTAATTTCGATCCGAATGTGCAAATTGTACAAATAGATACACAAGGTAGATGGATTATTTTAAATATGATATTGGACCATAAACAGATATGGCTCATTAACCTTTATGGACCACATAATGATGATCCACAATTCTTTGACAATATATATATAATAAATTATCAAGCCTGCAAGCAACTCAAGACAATATTATTATGGTGGGGGATTAGATGTGCCCTGGACACCATATGTGAATTGATTGCCCCCCATTTATCCTCAGAGTTCGTACTGCTTGGTGACCTAAATTGGGATATGCTTAATACCCCGGCCATCCTACAATCCAAACTAGATGCCCTCAACCTCACACAAATTATCAACGAACCTACCAGGTACAACCTTAAATCCGTAAACATGGGTACCCTCATAGATATCATCCTGACTAACATACCCTCTAAATACACCTCAGCTGTCTTCAACCAGGATCTCAGCGATCACTGCCTTATTGCCTGCGTCCGTAACGGGTCCGCGGTCAAACGACCACCCCTCATCACTGTCAAACGCTCCCTAAAACACTTTAGCGAGCAGGCCTTCCTAATTGACCTGGCCCAGGTATCCTGGATGGATATAGATCTCATTCCGTCAGTAGAGGATGCCTGGTTGTTCCTTAAAAGTAATTTCCTCTCAATCTTAAATAAACATGCCCCATTCAAAAAATACAGAACTAAGAACCGATATAGCCCCTGGTTCTCCTCAGACTTGACTGCCCTTGACGAGCACAAAAACATCCTGTGGCGTACTGCATTAGCATCAAATAGCCCCCGCGATATGCAACTTTTCAGGGAAGTTAGGAACCAATATACACAAGCAGTCAGGAAAGCAAAGGCAAACTTTTTCAAACAGAAATTTGCATCCTGTAGCACTAACTCCAAAAAGTTTTGGGACACTGTAAAGTCCATGGAGAATAAGAGCACTTCCTCCCAGTTGCCCACTGCACTGAGGCTAGGAAACACTATCACCACCGATAAATCTACAATAATCGAGAATTTCAACAAGCATTTTGCTACAGCTGGCCATGCTTTCCATCTGGCTACCACTACCCCGGCCACCAAATACTGCACCCTCCGCTGAAACTTGCCCATGCCCCCCCCCGCTTCTCCTTCACACAAATTCAGACAGCTGACGTTTTGAAAGAGCTGCAAAATCTGGACCCCTACAAATCAGCTGGGCTAGACAATCTGGACCCTTTCTTTCTAAAACTAGCCGCCGAAAATTGTCGCAACCCCCTATTACTAGTCTGTTCAACCTCTCTTTCATAACGTCTGAGATCCCCAGAGATTGGAAAGCTGCCGCGGTCATCCCCCTCTTCAAAGGGGGTGACACTCTAGATCCAAACTGCTACAGACCTATATCCATCCTGCCCTGCCTTTCGAAAGTATTTTAAAGCCAAGTTAACAAACAGATCACCGACCATTTCGAATACCACCGTACCTTCTCCGCTATGCAATCCGGTTTCCGAGCTGGTCATGGGTGCACTTCAGCCACGCTCAAGGTCCTAAACGATATTATAACCGCGATTGATAATAAACAGTACTGTGCAGCCGTCTTCATCGACCTGGCCAAGGCTTTCGACTCTGTCAACCACCGCATTCTTATTGGCAGACTAAATAGCCTTGGTTTCTCAAATGACTGCCTCGCCTGGTTCACCAACTACTTCTCAGATAGAGTTCAGTGTGTCAAATCGGAGGGCCTGTTGTCTGGACCTATGGCAGTCTCTATGGGGGGTGCCACAGGGTTCAATTCTTGGGCCGACACTTTTCTCCGTGTATATCAATGATGTCGCTCTTGCTGCTGGTGACTCTCAGATCCACCTCTACGCAGACGACACCATTTTGTATACATCTGGCCCTTCATTGGACACTGTGTTAACAAACCTCCAAACGAGCTTCAATGCCATACAACACTCCTTCAGTAGCCTCCAACTGCTCTTAAACACTAGTAAAACTAAATGCATGCTTTTCAATCGAACGCTGCTGGCACCCGCCCACCCGACTAGAATCACCACTCTTGACGGGTCTGACCTAGAGTATGTGGACAACTACAAATACCTAGGTGTCTGGTTAGACTGTAAACTCTCCTTCCAGACTCACATAAAGAATATCCAATCCAAAGTTAAATCTAGAATCGGCTTCCTATTTCGCAACAAAGCCTCCTTCACTCATGCTGCCAAACATGCCCTCGTAAAACTGACTATCCTACCGATCCTTGACTTCGGCGATGTCATTTACAAAATAGCCTCCAACACTCTACTCAGCAAATTGGATGTAGTCTATCACAGTGCCATCCGTTTTGTCTCCAAAGCCCCATACGCTACCCACCACTGTGACCTGTACTCTCTTGTTGGCTGGTCCTCACTACATGTTCGTCGTCAAACCAACTGGCTCCAGGCCATCTATAAATCACTGCTAGGCAAATCATTGGTCACCATAGCAGCACCCACCCGTAGTCTGCGCTCCAGCAGGTATATCTCACTGGTCATTCCCAAAGCCAACACCTCCTTTGGCCGCCATTCCTTCCAGTTCTCTGCTGCCAATGACTGGAACGAATTGCAAAAATCTCTGAAGCTGGAGACTCTTATCTCCCTCACTAACTTTAAGCATCAGTTGTCAGAGCACCTTACCGATCACTGCACCTGTACACAGCCCATCTGAAATTAGCCCACCCAACTACCTCATCCCTATATTGTTACTTATTTTGCTCTTTTGCACCCCAGTATCTCTATTTGCACATAATCTCTTGCACATCTAGCATTCCAGTGTTAATACTATTGTAATTATTTTGCACTATAGCCTATTTATTGCCTTACCTCCATAACTTGCTACATTTGCACACACTGTATATATATTTTCTGTTGTATTTTTGACTTTATGTTTTTTACCCCATATGTAACTCTGTGTTGTTTTTTTCGCACTGCTTTGCTTTATCTTGGCCAGGTCGCAGTTGTAAATGAGAACTTGTTCTCAACTGGCTTACCTGGTTAAATAAAGGTGAAATAAAAATAAAAATAAAAATAATACTGTTTTAAATAGCTCAATGGACCGTAAAGGAAATCACACCACAAACAATCACCCACATGCTCTTAAGGAAATTGTGAATGTCATGGATACATTAGAACTAGTAGATATATGGAGGCTTAAATATACTCATCTAGTGAGATATACATGGCGGAGACTGAATCAAGCTAGTCGTCTTGACTTCTTTCTTATCTCATTCTCGTTGGCACCAAAAGTAAAGAAAGTGTTGATAGGGGACAGAATGTGGTCGGACCACCATATAATAGGCATATACATTACTCTTACTGAATTTCCACGTGGGCGAGGATATTAGAAATTTAATCAAAGCCTATTGGATGATAATTTATTTATAATTAGAACAAAGGAATTTATAACTGACTTTTTCCAACACAACATAGGTACAGCGAATCCCCTTATTGTATGGGACACCTTTAAATGTGCCTTTAGAGGCCATGCAATTTAGTACTCATCTCGAAAACAAAAGCAATTTAGGTAAAAAGAGTTTATACTAAGAAAGGAAATAGAAAGTCTAACAGAACAGATAGATGGCAATAAAAACTGTAACATAGAGGCTCAGAATAAATTAGAGGAAAAACAAAAAGAAATGGAGAAACTTATTCAAGAAAGATCAAGTGTAATATATTATAAAAATAAAGCAAACTGGATGGAATATGGGGAAAAATGCACAAAATTCTTTTTTAATCTTCAACATAGGAATGCTACCAAAAAGAACTTAATGAAACTGGTTACAATTGACGGAGTCACCCATAATTCACCAAATTATATTTTGAAGGAAGAAACAAAGTACTTTAAGCATATGTTTTCTTTTCAGTCGCCTCCATCTCCTCTAACTGAAAATTGGAGGCCCCTTACACTTCAGTGTTGTGATGCAAAAATCCTAGCAAAATGTATAGCGCATAGAATTAAAAAGGTATTATCGGATATTATTCATTCTAATCAGACAGGTTTTTTACATGGAAGATACATTGGAGATAATATAAGGCAAGTATTGGAAACAATAGAACACTATGGAAAATATGGGAAACCAGGCCTGCTATTCATAGCAGACTTCGAAAAAGGCATTTGATAAAGTTCGACTGGGGTTTATATATAAATGCCTGGAGCATTTCAATTTTGGAGAATCTCTTATAAAATGGGTCAAAATCATGTATAGTAACCCTAGGTGTAAAATAGTAAATAATGGCTATTTCTCAGAAAGTTTTAAACTGTCAAGAGGAGTGAAACAAGGTTGTCCACTATCGGCATATCTATTTATTGTGGCCATCGAGATGTTAGCTATTAAAATCAGATCCAATAATAATATCAGAGGATTAGAAATACAGGGCTTAAAAACAAAGGTGTCATTGTACGCTGATGATTCATGTTTTCTTTTAAATCCACAACTAGAATCCCTCCACAGCCTCATAGAGGATCTAGATACATTTTCTAACCTCTCTGGATTACAACCAAATTATGACAAATGTACTATATTACGTATTGGATCACTAAAAAATACAATTTTTACATTACCATGTAGTTTACCAATAAAATGGTCTGATGGTGATGTGGATATACTCGGAATACATATCCCAAAGGAAATAAATGATCTCACTTCAATAAATTTTAATAGAAAGTTAGCAAAAATAGATAAGATCTTACAACCATGGAAATGAAAATACCTGTCAATTTGTGGAAAAATCACCCTGATTAACTCTTTAGTATTATCCCAGTTTACCTATTTGCTTATGGTCTTGCCTACGCCCAGCGAACAGTTTTTTAAATTATATGAGAAAAAAATATTCAATTTTATTTGGAACGGCAAGCCAGACAAAATTAAAAGAGCATATTTATATAATGAATATGAATTCGGAGGACAGAAATTATTAAATATTAAAGCATTAGACCTATCACTAAAAGCTTCAGTCATACATAAGTTATACTTAAATCCGAACTGGTTCTCAAGCAAATTAGTAAGATTGTCTCACCCAATGTTCAAGAAAGGCCTTTTTCCCTTTATTCAGATTACAACCTCTCACTTTCAGTTATTTGAAAAGGAAATAATCTCCCAAATGTCACTATTTCTAAAACAAGCCATAGAAAGTTGGTTGCAATTTCAATTTAATCCTCCAGAAACGACAAAACAAATAATGCAACAAATATTGTGGTTAAATTCAAATATACTAATTGACAAAAAACCTTTCTTTTTTGATAGAATGTTTAAAAAAGGTATAATCTTCGTAAATGATATCATCGGTAGGACTGGTGGAGTTATGTCGCACATGCAGCTGACAAAAACATATGGAAATGTCTGCTCTACCCAAAATTACAACCAAATAATTGCAGCCTTACCGCAAAAGTGGAAGAGGAAAGTGGAAGGGGGAGAAAGTAAGGAACTTGTCTGTCGGCCTTGCATTAAAGAACATAATTGGTTAAGGAAAACTGTGATAAATAAAAAAGTATATCAGTTTCACTTAAGGACCAAAGGATTGACAGCCGTCCCATATAGATTGCAAAATAGTTGGGAAGAGATCTTTGACGTATCGATCCCATGGCATAGTGTTTATGAACTGACACGCAAAAACGACACCGGATTCAAAAATTAGAATCTTTCAATTTAAATTATTATATAAAATTCTTGCTACCAATAGAATGTTATTTATATGGGGGATACAATCTTCCCAGCTCTGCAGATTTTGCTGTGAAGAGACAGAATCATTAGATCATTTGTTTTGGTTCTGTCCATTTGTAGCTTGTTTTTGGACACAGGTCCAGGAATGGCTAAAGGATTGCAATATTTACCTGGAACTAACCTTGCAGATAGCATTACTGGGTGATCTGAAAAGTCATAGTCAATCAATCAATAATATAATAATACTTTTAGCAAAAATGTTTATTTTTAATTCACAATCTGTAGAAGCAATGAGAATAGAAAGGTTCAGAACTTTTTGTAAAACATCACAGTACGGTTGAAATATATATGGCAAATAGAAATCCTATATGGATGGTGTTAAGAGATAGATGGGAGGTATTGAATAGAGTTGAAGGATGGGACTAATAACAAATAACAACAAATAATAACAAAGATAGCTAATAATGTAAGCATACTGTGTCCATAATAAGTATATAGGTTGTATGTTGGGAGCTTTTGGGAAAGAGCACAGTTAGAAAGATATGGCATATAGAATCAAACCGGATGGACATCATCAAAATGATCGGCGAGGTTGAGAGTAGAAGAAGTTCAGGAGCAATAAAAAAAAAATATATATATATATATATATATATATATATATATATATATATATATATATATATATATATATAATATAATTATTGTAAAATTAACTCTGTCCATAAGGTGTAGATAGTAAGTATAGACCGGAAGTAGAGGCCTGGGCATTGTTGTTCACTAATTTACTCCAAGTAGGGAAAGGATGGTGGGGTTGAAAAGTAATAAAAGGGGAGTATATATATAAAAATATAAAAAATATAAAAACATGGGGGATTGGAAGTGATGCAGACAATTACATTGATAGAAGATACAATCTATCTGCAATATTAAGCTGATCCATTCCCCCGAAAAAAATAAATAAATAATAATAATAAAGAAAAAAAAAAGAAAGGAACTATTTGAAAAAAAGATTAAAAAAGATAAAAGAAAATAAAAAATAAAATTTAAAAAATCCCCATCGCTCGCCATGCTCTAAATTAGTGGGATTTTGGCCAGGATCCAACTATTAGCTCAGCATGGCAAAATCAATCCAGTATCTAACAGATATACTGTACTCCTAAATCACGCATTTCTTCCTGGTTTCATTTATTTCGTCGCAATTGGTCCAAGTTTTCTTCCCCACCAACTAAAACCAAACTTTCCCCCTGGCCTAGCTGCACTCTGTTGACATTACCAGGTCATTACTTCTGATTTATAAAGAGGTTAATGAGAGTGGAAAAGTAAAACCCATTTCTGAAAAGCAGCATTTGCCTCCCCTGATTAAGATCGGCATTAAAGGGAAATTTCACCGCTGCTCCATTTCACTATATATGTCCATTAATATGTTATTAACATATCATATGTGTCATAAAAATGTGGAATTTCCTCACTACATGCAAATACGAGCATTTCTGCATCTCACCGGTAGAAACGGGCCAGCTACATTTCCTGGTTGTAAGCAAACCACAATGTCCATAATTCATATTTCAGGACGTGGAGGACTGACCCGTGGAGGAAATAGCAAAATGTCTGCGTTTGATTTCAAAACAGAACTGAAGTCTCAATTGATGGGTTTGCCATGTCGTCGAATGTTGAAAAGTGATGCTATTCCATCAATTTTCCCCTTCACTTCAAAGAGGAAGTCATCCGATCAGCCAACATCAGCGCAGCAGAAAAGAGAACAAGCTGAGGTAAGGTAGCTAACGTTACCTAGCTAACTAATTACTTAGCAAACTACATTTGTTTATCTAAACCAAAATCTAGCTATCTAGCTTTCATAATACGCTGGCTAGACATTCCAAAGCATATCAATGTAATTAGACAGCTGCTATCTGGCGATCTGATTTGTAACTTTACAAGATAACATTAGCTTCGTTAGGTTATGTTAGCTAACCGTTAGCTAGCTAGCTAACTAACTACCGCAGAAGCTAACGTGACTGTCTTCTATTTAGAGTCTGATCCCATCAACATCTGCAGAGAATCAACATCTAGCTCAGCACCAGGAACTTGTGTGTCATCTTCTAAAATCGTACTAAAATCTACTAAATCTTTCCATGACGAGCAAATATATATACTGGAACTAGGCATAAACATTGTCCGTGTCTTGTTGTCATAGTTTGTGTGTTTACAAGTAGGCTACAACTTCTCCTGTAGTTTTTTTCTGTATTATGGAGGATTAGTTGATTGTTCCTGGAAGGCTTGAAGTCTAAATTGGAGAAAAGGAGGTATTGGTAAGGGGGGATGGTGTGGGTGACTGACTGGTGTCTTTTGGGGGTGGGTATTGTGTGTGAAGGTTAGCATGCATGCATACACTAAACTGTCTACAAGACAAGTGCTCCGGAAACTTTTCACACCCTTGCAGTCAATTCTTTGTCATGGGGGAGGCTGTTAGTATATTCTTCTAGCCTATTCACTCTATTGTTGGCAGCGCATGTCTACTTAACAGCACAACTGTGATGCGTGATTTAAAAGGAGCGCAAGCGCAGGAGGGTAAATAACAGAATAACTGGTTTATTCCGTAACACAGCGTAACACAGCGGTACGCAGCAATGCGTAAAACATTCCAGTGCACTGGAAAACAACAAGGCACATGGGTGAATATGCCGGCGATACAAAATACAAAAGAGCTCTAACGAGCTATAATCATCTCCACAATAAACAATCAAACACAAAGACAAGGGGGCAGAGGGAACACTTATACATGTACTGATGAGGGGATATGAACCAGGTGTGTGTAATAAACAAGACTAAACAAATGGAATGATGAGATGAGGAGCGACAGTGGCTAGAAGGCCGGTGATGACGAACACCGAAGCCTGCCCAAAAAAGGAGAGGAGGCAGCTTCGGAGGAAGTCGTGACAGTACCCCCTCCTTGACGCGCAGCTCCAGCAGCGCACCGACATCGCCCTCGGGGACGGCCAGGAGGACGGGGAGCAGGGCGAGCCGGATGGCGACGGTGGAAATCCCGCAACAGGAAGGGATCAAGGATATCCCTCACCGGAACCCAGCACCGCTCCTCCGGACCGTACCCCTCCCACTCCACGAGGTACTGAAGGCCCCCCACCCGACGCCTCGAATCCAGGATGGAACAGACGGAGTATGCCGGGGGCCCCTCACCTCAGACTCCTGGAGCGGACCAGCCACCACCGGCCTGAGGAGAGACACATGGAACGAGGGGTTAATACGATAATCTGGAGGGAGTAGTAACCTATAGGTAACCTCGTTTATTCTCCTCAGGACTGAACGGCCCCACAAACCACAGGCTCAGCTTCCGGCAGGGCAGGCGGAGGGGCAGATTCCGGGTCGAGAGCCAGACCCGATAACCCGGTACAAAGACCGGGGCCTCACTGCGGTGGTGGTCAGCGTTGGCCCTCTGGCGACGCTGTCACGGTTTACTATGCCAGAACCCAGAAGCAGACCAGGACAAGGTACGTTGAGAGAAAGGTGAGTGTTTATTTAATAGATTCCGAGTGAGGCTGAATAATCCAGGGAACAGAGCGGGTGGCGTGGATGGGTTGTTGAGGGTGCAGTGGTTGGTCCGGTACTGGCTCGGCAGCCGCCGACCATCAGGCAGAGGTTGGGTGAAGGTTCCGGGTGAGAGACTGCAGACAGAACAAAACGGAGGTCAGTACACAGCAAGTCAAAAAGGTGCAAAACAACAAAACTAACACTAATGGCTCAGAGACTGATACGCTGACAAACATACTGTTCATGGCTAACGATCCGGCAGGAACTGGATGTTGGGCCAGAGCCTAAGAAGGGTGATGATCAGGACCAGGTGTGCAGATTGCTGATGGGATGCAGGTGCGGAAAACAAGAGCGCTCCCCGGAGCGTTCCCGAACCCTCGGGAAACTGGAGCTTACGAACAGGAACACTAGTCACCAGACAGGACCCGACTCAGACAGCCGGGATCGTCACAGTACCCCCCCTCCGACGAACGCCACCGGGCGGACTCCCCGGAGCGCCAGGATGGAGGCGGTAGAAGTCACTGATGAGGTCCGCATCTAGGACCTGTCGCCGCGGAATCCAACTCCTCTCTTCAGGGCCATACCCCTCCCAGTCCACGAGATACTGGAAACCCCGGCCCCGCCGTCTGGAATCCATGATGCGACGCACCGTGTAGGCAGGACCACCTCCGATCATCCGAGGAGGAGGAGGAGGAGGCGGAGGAGGCAACAGAGGACTGAGGAAGACAGGCTTGAGGCAGGAGACATGAAAGGTGGGATGGACTCTGAGCGTCCTCGGTAGTTTGAGTCGAACTGCCACTGGATTGATCACCTTCTCCACCACAAACGGACCAATGAACTTCGGTAACAACTTCCTAGACTCAGTCCGTAACGGAAGATCCCGTGTGGCCAACCAAACCCTATCTCCGATGGTATAGGTGGGAGCGGGGATCCGCGACGATTCGCCTGGAGCTGATACCGGTCCGAAACTCTAAGGAGTGCCTTTCTGGCCCGATGCCAGGTCCGGTGGCAACGACGAATATGGGCCTGAACAGAAGGCACTGAGAGCTCCTTCTCCTGAGAAGGAAACAGGGGAGGTTGGTAGCCATACAGGCACTGTAAGGGAGACATCCCAGTGGCAGATGTAGGAAGAGTATTGTGGGCATACTCAACCCAAGGCAACTGAGAGACCCAGGAGGTGGGGTTGGAAGAGACCAGACAGCGTAGCGTGGATTCCATCTTCTGGTTGGCTCTCTCCGCCTGACCATTGGATTGGGGGTGAAACCCAGATGTGAGACTGACTGTAGCTCCAATGGCCAAACAGAAGGACTTCCAGACAGCAGAGGTAAACTGAGGGCCACGGTCGGAAACGATATCACTGGGCAACCCGTGGACCCTGAAAACCTCCCTAACCAGGATCTCGGACGTCTCCGAGGCAGAGGGAAGCTTGGCAATAGGCACAAAGTGGGCGAACTTGCTGAATCTGTCCACGATAGTCAGAACGACCGTGTTCCCCTCAGAAGCGGGCAACCCAGTGACGAAGTCCAGGGCCAGATGCGACCATGGTCGCCGGGGAATAGGAAGGGGGTGAAGTAGTCCAGAGCTGGGCCGATTGGTACTCTTATTCTGCGCACACACTGGACAGGCAGCAACAAAACCCCGAGTATCCTCGGCCATGGCAGGCCACCAAAAACGTCTGCGAAGAAACGCCATTGTCCGAGCCACGCCAGGGTGACAAGCCATCTTGCTGGCGTGGGACCATTTGAGGACAGCAGGACGAACCGACTCAGGCACAAACAACCGACCGGGTGGACCGTTACCGGGACCGGGCTGAGTCCGAAGGGCCGCCAGCACCTCCTCCTCAATCTTCCACATAACTGCTCCCACGACGCAGTTCCGGGGGAGGATTGTCTCGGTCTTGGACCCACTCTCCTCCGTCTTGGAGAACATCCGGGACAAGGCGTCCGCCTTGCCGTTCTTAGATCCAGGTCGGAACGTCAGGGCAAACTTGAATCGTCCGAAAAACAACGCCCACCTGGCCTGGACGGGGAGTTGAGACGTTTAGCCGATTGCACGTAAGCAAGATTCTTGTGGTCAGTCCAGACAATAAACGGTTGCTCCGCCCCCCTCCAACCAGTGGCGCCACTCCTCCAAGGCAAGTTTCACCGCGAGAAGCTCCCGGTTACCCACATCGTAATTCCTCTCCGCAGGCGAAAGGCGACGAGAGTAGTAGGCGCAGGGATGGAGTTTACTGTCCGTGGAGCATCGCTGCGACAGGATGGCGCCAACTCCCACATCAGACGCGTCCACTTCAACGACGAACTGACGGGCCGTGTCCGGTTGAGAGAGAATCGGTGCGTTGGTGAATCGCCTCTTCAAATCCAGAAACGCTCGATCCGCCTCCGGATTCCACTTGAAGGTCCTGATACTGGAAGTCAAGGCAGTTAACGGAGCGGCCACACGGCTGTAATCCCGGATGAATCTGCGGTAGAAATTCGCAAACCCCAAAAATCTCTGGAGCTGCAATCTCGTACCGGGCTGGGCCCATTCCAGAACCACTCTAACCTTCTCCTGGTCCATCCTAATCTCTCCCCTGGAGATGATGTACCCGAGAAAGGATGTCGTGTGGGCGTGAAACTCGCACTTCTCGGCCTTCACGAACAGGCGATTCTCCAACAATCGCTGCAGAACCTGCCGGACATGCTGGACGTGGTCGGAAGGTTCCTTCGAGAAGATCAGAATGTCATCCAGGTAAACAAACACAAAGAGACCGATCATATCTCTCAGGACGTCGTTCACCATACTCTGGAATACCGCTGGAGCATTGGTCAGTCCAAACGGCATCACCTGATACTCGAAGTGACCCATCGGTGTATTGAAACCCCGTCAACCACTCGTCCCCCCTCTCTGATCCGGACCAGGTGATACGCATTGCGTAGGTCTAGCTTGGTGAACACCGTAGCACCCTGTAAGGAGTCGAAGGCAGAACTCATCAAGGGCAGGGGATACTTGTTCTTGACCGTGATGTCATTCAACCCCCGATAATCAATACACGGTCGAAGAGAGCCATCCTTCTTACCCACAAAGAAGAATCCTGCCCCCAGGGGTGATGACGAGGGACGAACGAGACCAGCAGCTAGGGACTCCTTGATGTAGGTCTCCAACGCCTCACGTTCAGGTCGGGAGATACTGTATAACCTTCCCTTGGGGTAGACAGCTCCAGGAACCAGGTTGATGGCACAATCATATGGTCGGTGGGGAGGGAGTGACAGAGCCTTCTGCTTACTGAAAACTTCCCCCAAATCGTGATATGTCTCGGGAACCAGGGACAAATCTGGGGGTTTAGCCTCAATCACCTGACTGGGAACCGAATGGGGGCAGGCAGTCTTGAGACAGTTAGCATGACAATCAAGGCTCCAACTCGTTACCTTGCCCGTCACCCAATCGAACGTGGGATTGTGTTCCTTCAGCCAGGGGTATCCAAGGACCAGAGGAACATGGGAAGACGGCAGAATGAAGAATGAAATCATCTCAGAATGATTCCCCGACAACCGCATCTTAACCGGTTCAGTCCTCATCGTGATACGTGCCAGACTACTGCCGTTCAGAGTGGTCGCTTCAATGGCTTCCGGCAATTGCTCCTTGGAAAGCCCCAGCTGTTCCACCAACTCGGCATCAAGAAAGCTTCCATCGGCACCTGAATCGATAAAAGCGTTAAGCGCTAAGCTCTGATTCCTGTTCACAAGGGTAGCCGGGAAACGGGGTCTGACAGAGGTACTGAGAGGTTGAAACTGGCTCGCTAAAAGTCCTCCCAACTTTAGCGAGCCGGGCAGTTTGACGACCGCCGGGAACAAGTGGAGATGTAATGTCCCGAGCTACCACAGTAGAGGCAGCAGTTGGTCTTACGTCTATGTTGACGCTCCTCCTTGGTTAACCCGTGCCGCCCCACTTGCATGGGTTCAGAATCGGGAGAGAGGACCTCTCCACTATTCCATTGTGGTGGAGAATGATCGACGTGTTCTGGTCCATCACCCGACCCGACTGGGAACTGAGAAGCTGATCGATTGGACGGACCCCATTGCTTCTCCCTCCTTCGCTCTCGGACTCGATTATCCACCCGAATAGACAAAGCTACCAAGCTGTCCAGGTCACTAGGCTCCGGATAGGAGATCAACTCATCCTTGAGCTGCTCCGACAGACCCTGGTAAAAGGCCGCTTGCAGAGACTCCTCGTTCCACCCACTCTCCACAGCCAACGTCTTGAACTCGATCACGAAGTCGGCCACGCTGCGAGTTCCTTGGCGAAGCGAAAACAGGCGCCTAGCTGCGTCCCTCCCTCGGACGGAATGGTCGAAGAGCTTCCTCATCTCGGCCGTGAACCCCTGGTATGAAGCCATGCAGGGATCCTGTCGTTCCCAAACGGCTGAAGCCCACTCCAGCGCTCGACCACGCAGCAACTCAATCACAAAGGCTATCCTAGCCTTGTCTGTGGCATAAGAGTAGGGCTGTAGATCGAACACTAATCCACACTGCATAAGGAAGGAACGGCATCTTCCCAGCTCCCCCTCATATTTATCCGGCGTCGGAACCTTGGGCTCACGGATGGACACAGCTTCAGAAGCGGCAGGCGAGATGGGTGAAACCGGTAGTGGATCCTCCACCGGACACTTACGTTGGTTCTGGACCTCCGTCAGACCGGTAGAAAGGTTCCGAACTGACAACGCGATCTCCTGTAGTACCGTGCTATGATGGCCCAACATCTTCTCCTGCTGGGTAATAGCATGGCGAACAGAGTCCAGGTCCGCTGGGTTCATTACTGGCCGGATCGTTCTGTCACGGTTTACTATGCCAGAACCCAGAAGCAGACCAGGACAAGGTACGTTGAGAGAAAGGTGAGTGTTTATTTAATAGATTCCGAGTGAGGCTGAATAATCCAGGGAACAGAGCGGGTGGCGTGGATGGGTTGTTGAGGGTGCAGTGGTTGGTCCGGTACTGGCTCGGCAGCCGCCGACCATCAGGCAGAGGTTGGGTGAAGGTTCCGGGTGAGAGACTGCAGACAGAACAAAACGGAGGTCAGTACACAGCAAGTCAAAAGGTGCAAAACAACAAAACTAACACTAATGGCTCAGAGACTGATACGCTGACAAACATACTGTTCATGGCTAACGATCCGGCAGGAACTGGATGTTGGGCCAGAGCCTAAGAAGGGTGATGATCAGGACCAGGTGTGCAGATTGCTGATGGGATGCAGGTGCGGAAAACAAGAGCGCTCCCCGGAGCGTTCCCGAACCCTCGGGAAACTGGAGCTTACGAACAGGAACACTAGTCACCAGACAGGACCCGACTCAGACAGCCGGGATCGTCACAGACGCACGTTGCGCTGGAGATGGACGTGAGCAGCGTTCCACGTCTCTTCCGCACACCGAAACCAGTCATCCACCGCAGGAGCTTCGGTCTGGCTCTGATGCCACAGTGCCAGAACTGGCTGATAACCTAAAACACATTGAAATGGTGATAGGAAAGTGGAGGAGTGGTGGGCATATTCGGCCCATGGCAAGAACACCGACCATTCCCCCAGGCGGTCCTGGCAGTAGGACCGCATGAACCTACCCACTTCTTGATTCACCCATTCCAGACCCTGGATGTAAACTGGGGACCCCGGTCAGACATTATGTCCTCTGGCACCTCGTAGTGCCGGAAGACATGAGTAAACAGGGCCTCCACAGTCTGCAGGGCCATGGGGAGACCGGGCAGAGGAAGGAGGCGGCAGGCTTTTGAAAAGCGGTCCACAACAACCAGGATGGTGGTGTCACCCTGAGAGAGGGGAAGATCAGTAAGAAAGTCAATACACACGTGGGACCATGGCCGTTGTGGAACTGGTAAGGGATGTAACATACCCGCTGGGAGGTGCCTAGGTGCCTTACTCTGGGCGCACACCGAGCAGGAGGAGACATACACCCTCACGTCCTTAGCCAAGGTAGGCCACCAGTACTTTCCGGTCAGGCAGCACACTGTACGGCCGATACCTGGGTGACCAGAGGAGGGGGACGTGTGTGCCCAATAGATCAGACGGTCACGGACAAGAGACGGCACGTACTGCAGCCCAGCTGTGCACTGAGGTGGAGATGGCTCTGTGCGTAACGCCCACTCTATGTCTGCGTCCATCGCCCACACTATCGGCGCCACAATGCAGGAGGTGTTGTCTGTGGGCCTTTCCTCTGTGTCGTACAGCCGTGACAGTGAGTCTGCCTTCACGTTCTTCGTACCTTGGATGTAAGGGTGTAAAATCAAACCAGGTGAAGAATAGGGCCCACCTGGCCTGGCGAGAGTTCAGCCTCCTCGCTGCCCGGATGTACTCCAGGTTACTGTGGTCTGTCCAGACGAGGAAAGGGTGTTTCGCCCCCTTGAGCAAGTGCCTCCACATGGTCAGTGCTCAAACAACAGTCAACAGCTCCCGATCACCAACGTCGTAGTTCTGCACCGCCGGGCTGAGCTTCTTGGAGAAGAAGGCACAGGGGCGGAGCTTGGGTGGCGTGCCCAAGTGTTGAGATAGGACAGCACCTATCCCCACCTCCGACGCATCCACCTCCACTACCGGGGCCAGTACCGGGGCTGAGGTGAACAGGACACTCAGGTTACTGAAGACCCTGTCAGCCTCAGCAAACTAGCGGAGCCGGGATGGCCCACCCTTCAACAGAGAGGTGAGGGGAGCTGCAACCTTTGCCAAAGCCCCGGTTAAACCTCCGATAGTGGTTGGCAAAGCCAATAAAGCGCTGCACCTCCTTTACCGTGGTTGGAGTCGGCCAATTACGCACGGCTGAAATGCGATCTCCCTCCATCTCCACACCTGAGGTGGTAATGCGGTATCTGAGGAAGGAGACGGACTGTTGGAAAAACAGACACTTCTCTGCCTTGGCATAAAGGTCATGTTCCAACAGTCTGCCCAGCACTTTGCGAACCAGGGACACAAGCTTGGCGCGCGTAGCGGAATACACCAGAATGTCATCGATATAGACCACTAAGCCGCGACCAAGCATGTCCTGAAACACCTCGTTTACAAAGGACTGGAAGACGGATGGAGCATTCATCAAACCGTACGGCATCACCAGGTATTCGTAATGCCCCGTGGTTGTGCTGAATGCTGTCTTCCACTCATCCCCCTCTCGGACACGCACCAGGTTGTATGCACTCCGGAGATCTAACTTTGTGAAGAAGCGTGCCCCATGCATTGACTCGATTACAGAGGGAATGAGCGGTAGAGGATAACTATAACGTATTGACCCCTTTTTCAGTGCTCAGTAATCAATGCAAGGGCACAGACCTCAGTCTTTCTTCTTCACAAAAAATAAACTTGAGGATGCAGGTGAAGTGCAGGGACGTACGAAACCCTGGCGCAGGGACTCTGAGACGTATGTCTCCATCGCCTCCGTTTCAGCCTGCGACAGGGGATATACATGACTCCTGGGAGGCACAGCGTCTTGTGCTGTAACTTCCCTAACGAACCCAGACCCTAATGGTCGACTGTCAAGTGCTTTGATGGGTAGTGGAATGGATAAGGGAACCAAAGTAATACCTAAACTATGAGCTAATGACCTGTTCATAAAGTTCCCAGCTGCGCCTGAATCGACCAGCACCTTACACTGGGAAACTACTGTGTAACCAGGGAAGGTGACGTGTATGGTGCAGTGCGCCGCAGACGGCTCTGAACGAGTGTGGGTTTGCGCTACCTGGGGTGATGCAAGACTGGCCTGCCTGCCGCCTCCAGACCCGGAAGAACCCTGACGACAGCGTGCAGCAGAATAATCTCTCCTGCCACGAGTGACACTGGAGCAGTCGTCCTCCGTTCTCCCGGATCGCTGCACCACCCAGCTCCATCGGAACTGAATCCGGGTTGAAGGGTGGTGAAATGGGCAGGCCCCCTACAGGACGTCCACTAGCAGCAACAGGTTGTCCAACCGGGTCGAAAGTCAACATGGTATCCCGGCAGGCTAGCTCCCTTCAGACGTCCTCTCACAGGCTGCACGGGAAACGGTCGATGAGGGCCCGCTCGTTCCACCCAGACCCAGCCGCTAGAGTACGGAACTCCAGGGCACAGTCCTGCATGGTCCTCCTCCC
Source organism: Coregonus clupeaformis (assembly GCF_020615455.1). Classification (NCBI taxonomy): domain Eukaryota; kingdom Metazoa; phylum Chordata; class Actinopteri; order Salmoniformes; family Salmonidae; genus Coregonus; species Coregonus clupeaformis. The sequence continues at coordinate 49,676,897 of NC_059206.1, forward strand.
ATGCCTCAGTTGGACCAGCCGCTCGCCCGCTTCTCTTCCTTCGGGCAGGTGATCGAAGACTGCCCGGAAGAGGCGAGCAAACTCCCCGTAGTTGTCCAACGCGGCTCCTCCTTCACTCCAGACCGCGTTGGCCCACTCTAGGGCTTTCCCCGAGAGGCAGGAGACGAGGGTGGACACCTTCTCCCGCTCCGATGGAGCCGGGCTGATGGTGGAGAAGTAGAGGTCCAGTTGCAGGAGGAATCCCTGGTAGCGGGCAGCTGTCCCGTCATAATCCCTTGGTCGGGATAGATTAATCCTCTGGGTGCTGGGGTTTGGGTTGCTGGATCCGGTTGCTCAGCTGGTCCCGAAGGATCGGGTCCTCTCCTCTCCAGGCGTTGGATGACCTGGAGAACCCGATCCATTGCTTCTCCCAAGCTGGCTAGCATCGTAGAATGCTCCCGGACCCGCGCCCTGACTCCAGGCATGTGCTCATCTCCTGCTGACTCCATGTCTTGGTCTGTGATTATGTGAGGAGGTAAAATCACAGAATAACTGGTTTATTCCGTAACACAGCGGTACGCAGCAATGCGTAAAACACTCCAGTGCGGAAATACGGCACACTGGAAAACAACAAGGCACACAGGTGAATATCCCGGCGATACAAAATACAAAAGAGCTCTACCGAGCTATAATCATCTCTACAATAAACAATCACACACAAAGACAAGGGGGCAGAGGGAACACTTATACAGGTACTGATGAGGGGATATGAACCAGGTGTGTGTAATACAGTTGAAGTCGGAAGTTTACATACACTTAGGTTGGAGTCATTAAAACTCAATTTTCAACCACTCCACAAATTTCTTGCTAACAAACTATAGTTTTGGCAAGTCGGTTAGGACATCTACTTTGTGCGTGACACAAGTCATTTTTCCAACAATTGTTTACAGACAGATTATTTCACTTATAATTCAATGTATCACAATTCCAGTGGGTCAGAAGTTTACATACACAAAGTTGACTGTGCCTTTAAACGGCTTGGAAAATTCCAGAAAATGATGTCATGGCTTTAGAAGCTTCTGATAGACTAATTGACATTATTTGAGTCAATTGGAGGTGTACCTGTGGATGTATTTCAAGGCCTACCTTCAAACTCAGTGCCTCTTTGCTTGACATCATGGGAAAATCAAAGGAAATCAGCCAAGACCTCCACAAGTCTGGTTCATCGTTGGGAGCAATTTCCAAATGCCTGAAGGTACCACGTTCATCTGTACAAACAATAGTACGCAAGTATAAACACCATGGGACCACGCAGCCGTCATACCGCTCAGGAAGGAGACGCGTTCTGTCTCCTAGAGATGAACGTACTTTGGTGCGAAAAGTGCAAATCAATCCCAGAACAACAGAAAACGACCTTGTGAAGATGCTGGAGGAAACAGGTACAAAGGTATCTATATTCACAGTAAAACGAGTCCTATATCGACATAACCCGAAAGGCCGCTCAGCAAGGAAGACGCCACTGCTCCAAAACCGCCATAAAAAAGCCAGACTACGGTTTGCAACTGCACATGGGGACAAAGATCGTACTTTTTGGAGAAATGTCCTCTGGTCTGATGAAACAAAAATAGCACTGTTTGGCCATAATGACCATCGTTATGTTTGGAGGAAATAGGGGGGTCTTGCAAGCCGAAGAACACCATCCCAACCGTGAAGCACGGGGGTGGCAGCATCATGCTGTGGCGGTGCTTTGCTGCAGGAGGGACTGGTGCACTTCACAAAATAGATGGCATCATGAGGAAGGAAAATTATGTGGATATATTGAAGCAACATCTCAAGACATCAGTCAGGAAGTTAAAGCTTGGTCGCAAATGGGTCTTCCAAATGGACAATGACCCCAAGCATACCTCCAAAGTTGTGGCAAAATGGCTTAAGGACAACAAAGTCAAGGTATTGGAGTGGCGATCACAAAGCCCTGACCTCAATCCTATAGAAAATGTGTAGGCAGAACTGAAAAAGCGTGTGCGAGCAAGGAGGCCTACAAACCTGACTCAGTTACACCAGCTCTGTCAGGAGGAATGGGCCAAAATTCACCCAACTTATTGTGGGAAGCTTGTGGAAGGCTACCCAAAATGTTTGACCCAAGTTAAACAATTTAAAGGCTATGCTACCAAATACTAATTGTGTGTATGCAAACTTCTGACCCACTGGGAATGTGATGAAAGAAATAAAAGCTGAAATAAATCATTTTCTCTACTATTATTCTGACATTTCACATTCTTAAAATAAAGTGGTGATCCTAACTGACCTAAGACATGGAATGTTTACTAGGATTAAATGTCAAGAATTGTGAAAAACTGAGTTTATATGTATTTGGCTAAGGTGTATGTAATCTTCCGACTTCAACGGTAAACAAGACAAAAAAAATTGAATGATGAGATGAGGAGCGACAGTGGCTAGAAGGCCGGTGACGACGAACGCCGAAGAGAGGAGGCAGCTTCGGAGGAAGTCGTGACAACAACTCTCCATCAATCAATCAACTGTATTTATAAATCCCTTTTTACATCCGCAGATGTCACAAAGTGCTTATACAGAAACCCAGCCTAAAACCCCAAACAGCAAGCAATGCAGATGTAGAAGCACGGTGGCTAGGAAAAACTGCCTAGAAAGGCAGGATCCTAGGAAGAAACCTAGAGGGGAACCAGGCTCTGAGGAGTGGCCAGTCCTCCTCTGGCTGTGGTGGAGATTATAAGAGTACATTACCATTAAAGTCAGATCGTTCTTCAAGATGTTGAAACGTTCATAGATGACCAGCAGGGTCAAATAATAATCACAGTGGTTGTAGATTGCGTAACTGTAGGTGCTCATACATAACAATACACGACTACAAGTCAAACTTTTCACATCTTATTGACTGAGTGTAACAAAACACATACCAGTCTACTATACCCTTTTTGTATCGTTAAACATCCTCATGATCAGTCTTCATGTCTTTCCAGGAGACTTGCAGTACAAACACATCTTCTGCAAGAGGTCAAAGCAGTGGTTGGTGAAGAAAGTGTACGAGAGGCTTGTCCACCTGGCTGTGGAATGCAGAAAGGACCAAACGGTTGTCTACAAGGATCCAGAGTCACAGCCCCCCGAATGCAACATCCCTGCCAACATCGCCAAAGCCTGCTAAACCAGCTGCCATTACCCAACACAAGAAGAGGTTCACCAGCTGAAGAACATTCTGGAACCTACTGCAACATTCAACCAACACAACATATATATTCAGTTAGACTGATGTTGTAGTATAATATAGAATGCCTAGTATGCTCACAACTGCTGTACATACCATACCGTATGTCTATAATGGTGTTTTATGTAATATTTTTAATGTGTAATGACAAGTGACTAAATGCTTCCAACTGCATCAGAAACGAATAAAGTGATGACTTCCACTTCTTGATCAATTCATTGTGATATTCATTAAATGTATTTGGATAAACTAGCTTCAGTCATACTGCTAAAACAAATAATGCAGGGAGTTAGTTTATCATTTAATCTTTAATTTGTTGGCAAGTAAACATGTTTTAATAAAATAGTAGATTAGTCTGTCAATGTAGCAAATAAGTAGACATGGCTTGTATTCAAGACAAAGTTTGCTCTGGAGACCAAGGTGAGTTTACACAGCAGTATGCAGGAACAGTTATGGCAATGTATGATATATACAGTAGATGAAAAATATACTACTAACGCTTATAATAAATACTACAGTTCTACAAAGGGAATACTTGCATGTGGTGCAGTGAGGTGTTTGGAGGGGAGATTGTTGTTATGGGACCTTTCACGTCTCTTGAGAGTCTTCAACTTTTTTGTATCCAAGCGGTATTGTCTGTGAGAGAAAGATGAAAACGCTATTACACATTCATGGGCAATCGTTGTGTACTGTCTGTATTCTTACTGTAGCAGCATGGTGTAGAATATGAGACATCTCACAGACACATGTGAGCTAGCTAACTAGCTACAACACACAGGTATAGTTACTCTAAGATTAATTTGAGTCATCAAGCCAAAGTCATTCCTTTACTCTCCACCATCATCAAAACATTTCTCCAGTTTTGCTCCTAATGAGAGGCACTGAGGCTCGCTAGAGTAGTTAGCTAGCTATAACGTTAGACTACAGTACATTTTAGGTATAGCAAACACAGCTAGCTGGCTAAACTTCGCTTGTAGTGGTACTAGCAAGCACCGTTTTGGCCGAATAAATCAACAAAATGTACTGTACTGAACAACACTGCCTTGTGTAAAAGGGTATTATATTGCTAGCTAGCTACGGACAGCAAAACAACTAACTCGTTTGTCATTTACCCTCCTGAGTCTTGGTCCAGTTGGTCTATGCTGCCGCCGCTTCTTGCTGGTCTCGCAATTTTATTTCTCACTGTCTCAACTCCTCTTCAGTGTATTCCGGCTCAAATAAATAGGGCTGTATGTTCCTATGTAAAAGAACATTAAAAAATAATAATAGTCTAGCTCTTCTTGGAAAGAGGAATCAGAAGCGCCATTGTAGCTAATTATTTAGCAATCTTTGACAGACAGTGAGTGTACGGTAACATAGCTCCGGTGAAGCTGTGAACTAGTACCGCCCCTGTTTTGAAAAGCCTGCCTTCGTGGGAACAAGGAAAATGAGTCAACCTACTATAGATGTCCTGCAATGTCCTGGCAGATAGGAACATCGTTGAGACAAGCCCAATGGCTCTATTGAACAAGGACAACCATATCTACTCACTGCTAGTGTGATCGTGCAATCTGCATTTCATAGGGCAGTGGATCAAACGCAATTCCTGGAGGGCCATGTAACTAAAGGTTCAGGGGTTTTCGCTCCTCCCTTGTACTTGATTGATCAATTAAGGCCCTTGATTAGTTAGAAACTCCCCTCACCTGATTGTCTAGCTTTTAATTGGACACAAATTGAAAGGAAATAACAAAAAACTATAGGAATTGAATTGGACATCCCTGTCCTGATGTGGAATAGAGTTCCATATAGCCATGGCTCTATGTAGTACTGTGCGCCTCCCATAGTCTGTCCTTGACTTGGGGATTGAGAAGAGACCTTTGGTGGCATGTCTTGTGGGGTATGCATGGCTGTCTGAGCTGTGTGCTAGTAGTTTAAAACAGACACCTCGGTGCATTCAGCATGTCAACACTTCTTACAAAAACAAGTAATGATGAAGTCAATCTCTCCTCCACTTTGAGCCATGAGAGATTTAATGTTAGCTCTCCATGTACATTTAAAGGCCAGCCGTGCTGCCCTGTTCTGAGCCAATTGTAATTTTCCAAGGTCCCTCTTTGTGGCACCTGACCACACGACTTCCCTCCAGGCCTGAGGGCCCAATTTTCTAGTAGGCTTAGATTGAAGATGTGGCAAATAGGAGTGGCAATGTCGTCCACTATTATCCTCAGTAATTTGCCATCTAAGTTGTCAGACCCCGGTGGCTTGTCATTGTTGATAGACAACAATACTTTTTCCACTTCTTCAAAACTCACTTTACGGAATTCAAAATTATAACGCTTGTCTTTCATAATTTGATCATTTATACTTGGATGTGTAGTGTCAGTGTTTGTTGCTGGCATGTCATGCCTAAATTTGCTAATCTTGCCAATGAAAAAATCATTAAAGTAGTTGGCAATATCAGTGGGTTTTGTGATGAATGAGCCATCTGATTAAATGAAAATGTCCTTTAAGGTGCTCCAAAGCTTTTTTACTATCATTCTTTATGTTATTTATCTTTGTTTCATAGTGTAGTTTCTTCTTCATTTTATTCAGTTTAATCACAATATTTCTCAATTTGCAGTACGTTGGCCAATCGGTTGTGCAGCCAGACTTATTTGCCATTCCTTTTGCCTCATCCCTCTCAACCATACCATTTTTCAATTCCTCATCAATCCACGGGATTTAGCAGTTTCTACAGTCATTTTCTTAATGGGTGCATGCTAATTAGTAACCGGGATAAGCAATTTCATAAATGTGTCAAGTGCCTGGTTGCTCCTCATTACACACCACCGACCAACAAATATTCTTTACATCAACAACATAGGAATCACTACAAAACGTATTGTATGACCTCTTATACACTATACTAGGCCTAGCCTTTGGAACTTTGGTTTTCCTAGATATGGCTACTATATTGTGATCACTACATCCGATGTATTTGGATACTGCTTTAAACCAATTTCTGCAGGGTTAGTAAAGATGTGGTCAAAACATGTTGATGATTTCATTCCTGTGCTGTTGGTACACTGTATTTGGAAAGTATTCAGAGTCCTTCACCTTTTCCACATTTTGTTAAGTTACTTCCTTATTCTAAAATGGATTGTTTTTGTAAGAATCCTCAATCTACACACAATACCCCACAATGACAAAGCAAAAACAGGTTTTAGATTTTTTTGCAAATTTATAAAAATTAAAAACTGAAGAATTACATTTACATAAGTATTCAGACCCTTTACTCAGTACCTTTAGCACCTTTAGCAGTGATTACAGCCTCAAGTCTTCTTGGGTATGACGCTACAAGCTTGGCACACTTGTATTTGGGGCGTTTCTCCCATTCTTCTCTGCAGATCCTCTCAAGCTTTGTCAGGTTGGATGGGGAGCGTCGCTGCACAGCTATTTTCAGGTCTCTCCATAGATGTTCAATTGGGTTCAAGTCCAGGCTCTGGCTAGGCCACTCAAGGATATTCAGAGACTTGTCCCGAAGCCACTCCTGCGTTGTCTTGGCTGTGTGCTTAGGGTTGTTGTCCTGTTGGAAGGTGAACCTTCACCTGAGGGCCTGACCGCTCTGGAGCAGGTTTTCATGAAGGATCTCTCTGTACTTTGCTCCGTTCATTTTTCCCTTGATCCTGACCAGTCTCTCAGTCCCTGCCGCTGAAAAATATCCCCACAGCATGATGCTGCCACCACCATGCTTCACCGTAGGGATGGTATTGGCCAGGTGATGAGTGGTGCCTGGTTTCCTCCAGACATGATGCTTGGCATTTAGGCCAAAGAGTTCAATCTTGGTTTCATCAGACCAAAAAATCTCGTTTAGGTGCCTTTTGGCATACTCCAAACGGGCTGTCATGTGCCTTTAACTGAGGAGTGGCTTCCGTCTGGTCACGCTACCATAAAGGCCTGATTGGTGGAGTGCTGTAAAGATGGTTGTCCTTCTGGAAGGTTCTCCCATCTCCACAGAGGAACTCTGGAGCTCTATCAGAGTGACCATCCGGTTCTTGGTCACCTCCCTGACCAAGGCCCTTCTCCCCCGATTGCTCAGTTTGGCTGGGCGGACAGCTTTAGGAAGAGTTTTGGTGGTTCCATACTTCTTCCATTTAAAAGTGATGGAGGCCACTGTGTTCTTGGGGACTACAATGCTGCAGACATGTTTTGGTACCCTTCCCCAGATCTGTGCTTCGACAAAATCCTGTCTCAGAGCTCTACCGACAATTCCTTCAAACTCATGGCTTAGTTTTTGCTCTGACATGCACTCTCAACTGTGGGACCTTATATAGACAGGTGTGTGCCTTTCCAAATCTTGTACAATCAATTGAATTTACCACAGGTTGACTCCAATCAAGTTGTAGAAACATCTCAAGGATGATCAATGGAAACAGGATGCACCTGTTCTCAATTTCGAGTCCCATAGCAAAGGGTGTGAATACTGATGTAAATAAGGTATTTCTGTTTTCTAAAAAGCTGTTTTCGCTTTGTCATTATGGGGTATTGTGTGTAGATTGATGAGGAATTGTTTTTATTTAATCAATTTTAGAATAAGGCTGTAACGTAACAAAATGTGGAAAAAGGGGGCTGATTACTTTCCGAATGCACTGTAACTACCCTGGTAGGTTGACTGATAATCCGAACCAGGTTGCAGGCACCAGTTACAGTTTGAAGCTTTCTCTTGAGTGGGCAGACTGATGAAAGCCAGTCAATATTTAAATCCCCCAGAAAATATACCTCTCCATTATTAAAAGCTTGACCAGTAAAAAGGTTGTCAGATGAATAACAGTAACAAAAGCGGATAGCGATGGATAGCAATAGCACAACAATGATAAGATTTAATAGTGAAAAACAACAACACTCTTATGGGGAAACAGCCTATTACATAAGGGAAATCTGTATTCATGATACCCAGCCACCAACAACCCTCCTTCCCAGCTTCTCATTTAACCACCTTGATATCAGTAAGAGTTTGTCTGGCGACCTCTACTTTGAAAACATAAGTCACAGTAACTGGTCAACCGTGATATTTACCAAAATAAAAACACCTCTAGTTAATCCTATTTGTTTGTGTTGGTAGGCGTCTTTTACTTTTCTCTTTTCCCTTTACTTTTTTAGCAGGAGCTCAACAAACAGGCAGAATCATATAAGCCCTTCAACAATGTTATTACTTGTTGATTCAACACGCCGAAGAGGCTAGCATAACTCTCCATGTCAAGGATTAGCACTCCTAAAGCGTGGATTAGCCAACACCAGTGCGAGACTGAGCCTCACTCTGGTCCATGACTACTAACTCTCTTTCCTCACAGATGAAAACAGCAACAGCATAGGAAATACACTTTTCATCACAAAGGTATTTTGAATAGAAGTAGATTGAAGTATCTACCTGGAGATTCCTACAGTGAACTAAGATAGCCTGGTCCCAGATCTGTTTGTGCTGTCTTGCCAACTACTATGGTCATTGTTATGACCATTTTGCCAACAGCACAAACATACCTTGAACCAGGCTAGAACTAAGTAGCACCTGCAATGTGAACATTACACTAGTAAGATAATATTTTGGAGGGATCAGCCAAGAATAGGAACAACATGGAGAAAGCAACAGCTGTACAGTATGAACAGATGTAGTCTGCATCCCAAATGGCACCCTATTCCTTAGTGAATTACTTTCGACCAGAGCCCCAGATCCCATCGGTCCTGGTCAAACATAGTGCACTAAATACTAAGAAAATAGGGTGCCCATTTAAGACACACATAATGCTTTTTTATGAGAGGATGGATTTCAAATATTGCAGAGCAGAAAGCAGGCAGTGATGTTGGACAGTTATTACACAGAAAAACAAAACATACACACTCCAAAACAAGAGCACAGACCTACAGTACAGAAATACTGTATTGTTTCATAAAGGTGCTTGACATTTAACCAGTGTTAACTTCGTCAACTAAAATAGTGATAAAAATATTTGTCAAACACCAAGGGCGTTTCTAGGATATGAAGATATTGGCGGCGTAGCCGAAAGCCAGTAGGGGGGTCCGAGGGCATTCTCCCCCGGCCCCCCAGAAATAGGAATTTCAACAGCTAAATGCATGAATTGGGCAACGTTAACTATTTAACATTAGCGTTCTACATCTAGCTACATATTGAACTTCCATCCTCTCAGGCCAAGGGCACATTGTACATTACTGAGTACCACTCTCCATATTTTCAATCATAGTGGTGGCTGCATCATGTTATGGGTATGCTTGTAATCGTTAAGGACAGGGGAGTTTTTCAGGATAAAAATAAATGGAATAGAGCTAAGCACAACCAAAATCCATGTTCAGTCTGCTTTCCACCAGACACTGGGAGATGAATTCACTTTTCAGCAGGACAATAACAGAAAGCCAAGTCTACACTGGAGTTGCTTATCAAGAAGACAGTGAATGTTCCTGAGTGGCCGAGTTGCAGTTTGACTTAAATCTTCTTGAAAATCTATGGCAAAACCTGAAAATGGTTGTCTAGCAATGACAAACAACCAATTTGACAGAGCTTGAAGACATTTGAAAATAATAATGGGCATATATTGCACAATCCAGGTGTGGAAAGCTCTTAGAGACAGATTCACAGCTGTAAGGTGTTCCTACAAAGTATTGACTCAAGGGTGTGAATACTTACACTACCGTTCAAAAGTTTGGGGTCACTAAGACATTTCCTTGGTTTCGAAAGAAAAGCAAATTTTTTTGTCCATTAAAATAACATCAAATTGATCAGAAATACAGTGTAGACATTGTTAATGTTGTAAATGGCTATTGTAGCTGGAAACGGCTGATTTTTTATGGAATATCTACATAGGCGTACAGAGGCCCATTATCAGCAACCATCAGTCCTGTGTTCCAATGGCACGTTGTGTTTGCTAATCCAAGTTTATCATTTTAAAAGGCTAATTGATCATTAGAAAACCCTTCTGCAATTATGTTAGCACAGCTGAAAAATGTTGTGCTGATTAAAGAAGCAATAAAACTGGCCTTTTTGAGACTAGTTGAGTATCTGGAACATCAGCAATTGTGGGTTTGATTACAGGCTCAAAATGGCCAGAAACAAATAACTTTCTTCTGAAACTCGTCAGTCTATTCTTGATCTGAGAAATGAAGGCTATTCCATGCGGGAAATTGCCAAGAAACTGAAGATCTCGTACAACGCTGTGTACTACTCCCTTCATAGAACAGCGCAAACTGGCTCTAACCAGAATAGAAAGAGGAGTGGGAGGCCCCGGTGCACAACTGAACAAGAGGTCAAATACATTAGAGTGTCTAGTTTGAGAAACAGCCATATCTCAGACTGCCCATCTTAATCTTTTATTTTTATTGGCTAGTCTGAGATATGGCTTTTTCTTTGCAACTCTGCCTAGAAGGTCAGCATCCCGGAGTCACCTCTTCACTGTTGACGTTAAGACTGGTGTTTTGCGGGTACTATTTAATGAAGCTGCCTATTTTATTTACAGTGCCATGGAAAAGTATTTGTCCCCTTTCAAATTTTCTCTACTTTTGCATACAGTGGGGAAAAAAAGTATTTAGTCAGCCACCAATTGTGCAAGTTCTCCCACTTAAAAAGATGAGAGAGGCCTGTAATTTTCATCATAGGTACACGTCAACTATGACAGACAAATTGAGATTTTCTTTTCCAGAAAATCACATTGTAGGATTTTTAATGAATTTATTTGCAAATTATGGTGGAAAATAAGTATTTGGTCACCTACAAACAAGCAAGATTTCTGGCTCTCACAGACCTGTAACTTCTTCTTTAAGAGGCTCCTCTGTCCTCCACACATTACCTGTATTAATGGCACCTGTTTGCACTTGTTATCAGTATAAAAGACACCTGTCCACAACCTCAAACAGTCACACTCCAAACTCCACTATGGCCAAGACCAAAGAGCTGTCAAAGGACACCAGAAACAAAATTGTAGACCTGCACCAGGCTGGGAAGACTGAATCTGCAATAGGTAAGCAGCTTGGTTTGAAGAAATCAACTGTGGGAGCAATTATTAGGAAATGGAAGACATACAAGACCACTGATAATCTCCCTCGATCTGGGGCTCCACGCAAGATCTCACCCCGTGGGGTCAAAATGATCACAAGAATGGTGAGCAAAAATCCCAGAACCACACGGGGGGACCTAGTGAATGACCTGCAGAGAGCTGGGACCAAAGTAACAAAGCCTACCATCAGTAACACACTACGCCGCCAGGGACTCAAATCCTACAGTGCAAGACGTGTCTCCCTGCTTAAGCCAGTACATGTCCAGGCCCGTCTGAAGTTTGCTAGAGTGCATTTGGATGATCCAGAAGAGGATTGGGAGAATCTCATATGGTCAGATGAAACCAAAATAGAACTTTTTGGTAAAAACTCAACTCGTCGCGTTTGGAGGACAAAGAATGATGAGTTGCATCCAAATAACACCATACCTACTGTGAAGCATGGGGGTGGAAACATCATGCTTTGGGGCTGTTTTTCTGCAAAGGGACCAGGACGACTGATCCGTGTAAAGGAAAGAATGAATGGGGCCATGTATCGTGAGATTTTGAGTGAAAACCTCCTTCCATCAGCAAGGGCATTGAAGATGAAACGTGGCTGGGTCTTTCAGCATGACAATGATCCCAAACACACCGCCCGGGCAACGAAGGAGTGGCTTCGTAAGAAGCATTTCAAGGTCCTGGAGTGGCCTAGCCAGTCTCCAGATCTCAACCCCATAGAAAATCTTTAGAGGGAGTTGAAAGTCCGTGTTGCCCAGCGACAGCCCCAAAACATCACTGCTCTAGAGGAGATCTGCATGGAGGAATGGGCCAAAATACCAGCAACAGTGTGTGAAAACCTTGTGAAGACTTACAGAAAACGTTTGACCTGTGTCATTGCCAACAAAGGGTATATAACAAAGTATTGAGAAACTTTTGTATTGACTAAATACTTATTTTCCACCATAATTTGCAAATAAATTAATTAAAAATCCTACAATGTGATTTTCTGGATTTTTTTTACTCATTTTGTCTGTCATAGTTGACGTGTACCTATGATGAAAATTACAGGCCTCTCTCATCTTTTTAAGTGGGAGAACTTGCACAATTGGTGGCTGACTAAATACTTTTTTCCCCCACTATATTTGTGATACTGAATGTTATCAGATCTTCAACCAAAACCTAATATTAGATAAAGGGAACATAAGTGAACAAATAACACAACAATTACATGTTTATTTCATAAACAAAGTTATGCAACACCCAATTCCCCTGTGTGAAAAAGTAATTGCCCCCTTACACTCAATAACTGGTTGTGCCACCTTTAGCTGCAATGACTCCAACCAAATGCTTCCTGTAGTCGTTGATCAGTCTCTCACGTCGCTGTGGAGGAATTTTGGCCCACTCTTCCATGCAGAACTGCTTTAACTCAGTGACGTGTGGGTTTTCAAGCATGAACTGCTCGTTTCAAGTCCTGCCACAACATCTCAATTGGGATTAGGTCTGGACTTTGACTAGGCCATTCCAAAATTTCCAATTTGTTGCTTTTTAGCAATTTTCATGTAGTCTTGATTGTGTGTTTTGGATCATTGTCTTGCTGCATGACCCAGCTGCGCTTCAGCTTCAGCTCACAGACGGATGGTCTGACATTCTCCTGTAGAATTCTCTGATACAGAGCAGAATTCATGGTTCCTTTTATCAAGGCAAGTCGTCCAGGTCCTGAGGCAGCAAAGCATCCCAAAAACCATCACACCACCACCACCATGCTTGACCTTTGGTATGATGTTCTTACTGTGGAATGCAGTGTTTGGTTTTCGCCAGGCATAATGGGACCCATCTCGTCCAAAAAGTTGACTCAAGTTTGTCAAAAAGCACCTGGATGATCATCAAGACTCTTGGAAGAACGTTCTATGGACAGATGATTCAAAAGTATAACTTTTTGGATGACATGGTTCCAGTAATGCCTGGCAAAAACCAAACTCTGCATTCCACAGTAAGAACATCATACCAAAGGTCAAGCATTTTTTATTTTTTTTTACATTTTTAGTCATTTAGCAGACGCTCTTATCCAGAGCGACTTACAGTTAGTGAATATATATATATATTTTTTATACTGGCCCCCCGTGGGAATCGAACCCACAACCCTGGCGTTGCAAACGCCATGCTCTATCAACTGAGCTACATCCCTGCCGGCCATTCCCTCCCCTACCCTGGACGACGCTGGGCCAATTGTGCGCCGCCCATGAGCATGGTGGTGGTGGTGTGATGGTTTGGGGATGCTTTGCTGCCTCAGGACCTGGACGACTTGCCTTAATAGAAGGAACCATGAATTCTGCTCTGTATCAGAGAATTCTACAGGAGAATGTCAGACCATCCGTCTGTGAGCTGAAGATGAAGCGCAGCTGGGTCATGCAGCAAGACAATGTGTCACGATTTAACTAGATATGAACCCAAATGGAGACAACTACACCGAGCCAGAGAAGGTTTAACAGGTTTATTTACAAAAGTTCAATTTGTCCAGGTTTCCAATAATAGGGGAAGAGCAAGTCCAGGTTAACAGGGAGGGTAACAGATCCAGGTTCAGAGCAGGAGTGGTACCGTAACGTCCTAGTGTCCGTGGTGAGTCCAAAAGGAAGGTCCGGTAGTGGTAAGCAGGATGGTGGTGGCAGGAGTGAAGCGGAGGCAGGAGTCAGGTTCCAATAATCTGTGGCACAGGAGAAAAGTAACTAGAACAGGCCAAAAACACAAAGGGCGAAAACAAGCAGGTTGAGTCAACAGCGAAACTAACATGGTAGTCTTGACTATGATCTGACGATGAGTGGCAAGTTTGACCGGGTCTTAAAGGCTGAGGTGATTATGGTGAATGAGCTGCAGCTGGAACCCTGACTCCCACACACCAGACTTCACTCCTGCAATCAAGGACAGACAGAGGGGAGGGAGAGAGCAGAGAGAGCTACCTAGCAGCAGTAGGCCTAACACAATGATCCAAAACACACAATCAAGTCTACATGAAAATTGCTAAAAAGCAACAAATTGGTCGTTTTGGAATGGCCTAGTCAAAGTCCAGACCTAATCCCAATTGAGATGTTGTGGCAGGACTTGAAACGAGCAGTTCATGCTTGAACACCCACACATCACTGAGTTAAAGCAGTTCTGCATGGAAGAGTGGGCCAAAATTCCTCCACTGCGACGTGAGAGACTGATCAACAACTACAGGAAGCATTTGGTTGGAGTTATTGCAGCTAAAGGTGGCACAACCAGTTATTGAGTGTAAGGGGGCAATTACTTTTTCACACAGGGGAATTGGGTGTTGCATTACTTTGTTTATGAAATAAATATGTAATTGTTGTGTTATTTGTCCACTTATGTTCCCTTTATCTAATATTAGGTTTTGGTTGAAGATCTGATAACATTCAGTATCACAAATATGCAAAAGTAGAGAAAATTAGAAAGGGGCCAAATACTTTTCCATAGCACTGTATAAAGCCCTTTTTACATCAGCAGATGTCACAAAGTGCTAAACAGAAGCCCAGCCTAAAACCCCAAACAGCAAGCAATACAGATGTAGAAGCACGGTGGCTAGGACAACCCCCCTAGAAAGGCAGAAATCTAGGAAGAAACCTAGAGAGGAACCAGGCTCTGAGGGGTGGCCAGTCCCCTTCTGGCTGTGCCGGGTGGAGATTATAACAGTACATGGCCATTAAGGCCAGATTTTTCTCTGTTTAAACGTTCATAGTGCCACTTTATAGGATGTCAATATAAATGAATGTATTTATGGTTGTTTGTAATTTTGTCTTGCCTTTTAATCATTATGTGTTATTGTTTTTACCATCGAGGACCACTTTGGAAAAAGCGTTTTAATTAATACTTTTAAGTGATATCCTCTGGGTTCACAATGTACATTGTGTTGTCTATGTCTGTTACCCAAAATAAATTGTATTCAATAAAAAAGAAATATAATTCAGGCTGTAACAACTAAATGTGAAATAAGTCAAGGGGTATGAATATTTTCTGAAAGCACTGTAACATAGCCGGCACTGCTATCATCCTCTTACCACTTCACCAAATCTTTCCCAAACATTACTTTTCAAGCCCTCCCTTCTATTTATTTTCAACTCTCCATTTCACAGCTTTTCTCTTCTTGAATTAAACTCAAACACATCTACTCATTCAAGGGTTTTTCTTTATTTTTACTATTTTCTACATTGTAGAATAATAGTGAAGACATCAAAACTATGAAATAACACGTATGGAATCATGTAGTAACCACAAAAGTGTTAAACAATTCAAAATATATTTTATATTTTAGATTCTTCAAAGTAGCCACCCTTTGCCTTGATGACTGCTTTGCACACACTTGGCATTCTTTCAACCAGCTTCACGAGGAATGCTTTTCCAACAGTCTTGAAGGAGTTCCCACATATGCTGAGCACTTGTTGGCTGCTTTTCCTTCACTCTGCGGTCCAACTCATCCCAAACCATCTCAATTGGATAGAGGTCGGGTGATTGTGGAGGCCAGGTTATCTGATGCAGCACTCCATCACTCTCCTTATTGGTCAAATAGCCCTTACACAGCCTGGAGGTGTGTTTTGGGTCATTGTCCTGTTGAAAAACAAATGATAGTCCCACTAAGCGCAAACCAGATGGGATGGGGTATCGCTCCAGAATGCTGTGATAGCCATGCTGGTTAAGTGTGCCTTGAATTGTAAATAAATCACTGACAGTGTCACCAGCAAAGCACCCCCACACCACCAGACCTCCTCCATGCTTCACGGTGGGAACCACACATGCAGGGATCATCCGTTCACCTACTCTGTGTCTCACAAAGACACGGCGGTTGGAACTAAAAATCTCAAATTTGGACTCATCAGACCAAAGGACAGATTTCCACCGGTCTAATGTCCATTGCTCGTGTTTCTTGGCCCAAGCAAGTCTTTCCTTCTTATTGGTGTCCTTTAGTAGTGTTTTCTTTGCAGCAATTCAACCATGAAGGCCTGATTCACGCAGTCTCCTCTGAACTGTTGATGCTGAGATGTGTCTGTTACTTGAACTCTGTGAAGCATTTATTTGGGCTGCAATCTGAGGTGCAGTTAACTCTAATGAACTTATCCTCTGCAGCAGAGGTAACTTTGGGTCTTCCTTTCATCTGGCGGTCCTCATGAGAGCCATTTTCATCATAGCGCTTGATGGTTTTCGCGACTGCACTTGAAGAAACTTTCAAAGTTCTTGAAATGTTCCGTATTGACTGACCTTCATGTCTTAAAGAAATTATGGACTGTCGTTTCTCTTTGCTTATTTGAGCTGTTCTTGCCATAATATGGACTTGGTCTTTTACAAAATAGGGCTTTCTTCTGTATACCACCCCTACCTTGTCACAACACAACTGATTGGCTCAAATGCATGAAGAAGGAAAGAAATTCCACAAATTAACTATTAACAAGGCACACCTGTTAATTGAATTCCATTCCAGGTGACTACCTCATGAAGCTGGTTGAGAGAATGCCAAGAGTGTGCAAAGCTGTCATCAAGGCAAAGGGTGGCTACTATGAAGAATCTCAAATATAAAACCCTGGAATGAGTAGGTTTGTCCAAACTTTGGACTGGTACTGTACATTTATGGATTTTCTAAAGGTATTGTTTTCTCTTTATTCATCCCTAAACCAGCCCGCCCCGCGGATATAACCACAGGGACTGCAGGTTATGAGTCAAGGCGCGCATCACTAGCGCTCACCCCTCCTCTGCTTCTCTCCATCGCTTTCTCTTTCTCTGTGTCGTTCTCTTGTCTGCCCTCCTCTCCTGTCCTGTCCTGGTTGTAAAAAGTGTAAAAGTAAACCATTTTTTAAATAGTGATTGGCTTTTTCACCTCACCTGCAAATTGTTTGTAAACCATGTTTTACTTTGTCACTGTCTGTATTTCACCTGTTATAATTTGTGCAAATAAATACAACTAATTAGTATCTATAGAGCAGCTTGAGGTGATACAGTCTACTGTGTGCTCAACCTACCTCTGTTTTCTCTCCTTCTGACCTCTTCTGTCTCTTTCTCTGTGTGTTGTCTGTTGCTGTCTTAGGTTCTTGTTTGTTACTGTCTCTTTTGTCTATCATCTTCTGTTATGGCCTGTTCTGTTCTCCTGGTGTCTCTATCTATCATATGCTATTATTCTGTTGCTGTTTTTGTGTCTTGTCTGGTGTGTCTCTCTCCATCATCTATTCTTCTGTTGCGGTTTCTGTGTCTTGTCTGGTGTGTCTCTCTCCATCATCTATTCTTCTGTTGCGGTTTCTGTGTCTTGTCTGGTGTGTCTCTCTCCATCATCTATTCTTCTGTTGCGGTTTCTGTGTCTTGTATGGTGTCTCTCTCCATCACCTATTCTTCTCTGTTACTGTCTCTGTGGGTTGTCTGGTGTGTCCAGTGCTTAATTTGAGGCCAATTCTGCCGGAACAGGATCAGGCACCTCTCAGTTTTGGACCGCTGCATTCTGAAACCTTTCTGCCTGGATCCAGTACATCACATGGCATGACAAACAGGCCTAATTTTCACTGTTTGCAATGTTAAAATGCTAATAAAAGCGAAGAGGCTTAGGCTATATCAAGTTGCCTCCTCGTTAATTCTGCTGCCCCCTAAAAAACGATTTTCAGCATGCATATGATATTATTATTATTTTGAGACCAACGCGTGGCCATTGCTGTGGTGAGAGAGAGAAGTGTGCCCCTGTATCTCTCTCACAGAATTACAATGAGATTATATGTATATTATCCCTCTCCCTCTTTCTGCTCTGAAAGACATGAGCCTGCAACTCTCCAGCACTGAACTTCATAATTTGTCCAAAATTATTCTATATTCTTATTAGTTGTATGTTCTTCCTTGCATGGTTATGGTTAGATAGGCGATATTATTTGCAGTTGAATTGAACATGTTGTTGGCAGTAGCCTACCTGAATGCTGGCCTGTAGAACACTGGGAGGAACGCATCTGCAATTTGATAAGAACAGGCAGTAGCCCACTCAAGCCCCAAAATCTGTTTGAGAACATTGATATGGATGTTTTCACAACAAAACGTATTTAATTAAACTGTTGAGAGCCACTCTGTGCGCTCGAGAAAGAAATGAAGGAGAGCGAGAGGAGACGATGTAAATGGTGAGATATTCTGTAAGGTACGTGTCCACCTATTAATTCTGAAAATATAAATAGGCCCTACTATAACTATGCAAATTTCAATACAAATTCACTACAATAACTGAATCACAAGCGCATACAGTCAGGAAGCCCACAATTTGGCACGCGCAGCAAATATCAAACAACTGCGTTTATAGAAAGCAAAGTTTCCCCAAGACCATCTTAAAAAACAAATCCCATGTGTGCAAATCCTAGAAACGCTTCTGCTATTGGCAAGCCCCCCAGGTCACCCCCTCTATCTCTCACTTTGTGTCCCGGCACCTCCCGATTTACAAATTAAGTACTGGGTGTGTCTTTCTCCATCAGATCATACTCTTCTGTTGCTGTATCTGTGTCTTGTTTAGTGTCTCTCTCCATCATCTACTCTTCTGTTGCTTTCTCTGTTTATTGTCTGTTCAAGGGGATACTGGGGTAACTTGTTTTGTGCCTGTGTCTGGGTCACTGTAACGAGTGTCAGTGTAATGCGGTGGATCGAAGTCAGGCGCAGGACACAGAACTCGAAGAAACGTACTTTACTGAAAATTAGTAAAGAAAACACAGAAATACCTCCACACAGGAAGGAACTAACCCGCTCACCAACGGCACATGAAACGAAAAAACAACCACGCACAAAACACATTGGGAGCCACTGGGTTAAATAGGGAAGGCGTGATTACAATAATGGGCAACAGGTGTGTGACATTAGACAACAGGTGCAACATAGGAACATAGATCGGCAGTAGCTAGTATTCCGGTGACGACGAACGCCGCAGCCTGCCCGAGCAAGGAGGAGGGGCAGCCTCGGCAGAATCCATGACAGTACCCCCCCCCCCTGACGTGCGGCTCCAGCCGTGCGTCGACACCGGCCTCAGGGACAGCCAGGAGGATGCGGTGCGGGTCGAGTCGGATGACTACGGTGGAAATCCCTCAACATGGAGGGATCGAGGATGTCCCTCCTAGGGACCCAGCACCGCTCCTCCGGACCGTACCCCTCCCACTCCACGAGATACTGCAGGCCTCCCACCCGACGCCTCGAATCTAAGATGGAACGGACCGAGTACGCCGGTGCACCCTCGATGTCCAGTGGGGGCGGAGGAACCTCGCGTATCTCAGACTCCTGGAGTGGACCAGCTACCACCGGCCTGAGGAGAGACACATGGAATGAGGGGTTAATACGATACTCATGAGGAAGCTGTAACCTATAAAATACCTCGTTCAATCTCCTCAGGACTTTGAATGGCCCCACAAACCGCCGACCCAGCTTCCGGCAGGGCAGGCAAAGGGGTAGGTTTCGGGTTGAGAGCCAGACCCGGTCCCCCGGTGCATACATCGGAGCCTCACTGCAGTGGCGGTCGGCGCTCGCCTTCTGCCGCCCGATGCAGGCGCACATGGGCAGCGTTCCAGGTCTCCTGCGAGTGCCGAAACCATTCATCCACCGCAGGTGCCTCGATCTGGCTCTGATGCAAAGGTGCCAGAACTGGCTGATAACCTAATACACACTGGAATGGAGTAAGGTTAATAGAGGAATGGCGGAGTGAGTTTTGGGCCATCTCTTCCCAGGGGAGGAAAACCGACCACTCCCCCCGCCGGTCCAGGCAATACGACCTCAGAAACCTACCCACCTCCTGGTTGACTCTCTCCACCTGCCCGTTACTTTCGGGGTGAAACCCTGAGGTCAAGCTGACCGAGACTTCCAGACGTTCCATTAACGCCCTCCAAACCCTCGAGGTGAACTGGGAACCCCGATCAGACACTATATCCTCAGGTATCCCATAGTGCCGGAAGACGTGTGTAAATAGGGCCTCAGCAGTCTGTAGGGCCGTAGGGAGATTGGGCAGAGGAATGAGGCAGCAGGACTTAGAAAACCGATCCACAATGACCAGGATCGTGGTATTCCCTTGTGAGGGAGGAAGATCCGTCACGAAATCCACCGATAGGTGGGACCACGGTCGTTGTGGAACGGGTAGGGGTTGCAATTTCCCTCTGGGCAGGTGTCTAGGAGCCTTACACTGGGCGCACACCGAGCAGGAGGAAACATAAACCCTCACGTCCTTAGCTAAGGTGGGCCACCAGTACTTCCCACTAAGACAATGCACTGTCCGTCCGATACCAGGATGACCAGAGGAGGGTGACGTGTGAGCCCAATAGATCAACCGATCGCGGACCTCCAGCGGGATGTACACACGACTCTCTGGACACTGGGGAGGAGTGGGTTCGTTACGCAACGCCCGCTCGATGTCCGCGTCCACCTCCCACACCACCGGTGCCACCAGACACAACGCCGGAAGTATGGGAGTGGGCTCCATGGAACTCTCCTCGTGTCATACAGTCGGGACAGAGCATCTGCCTTAGCATTCTGGGAACCTGACCTGTACGAAAGGGTGAAACAAAAACGGGTGAGAAACATTGCCCAACTTGCCTGGCGAGGGTTTAATCTCTTCGCCGCCCGGATGTACTCCAGATTGCAGTGGTCAGTCAAAATGAGAATAGGGTGGTTAGCCCCCTCAAGCCAATGTCTCCACGCTTTCAGGGCTTGGACCACGGCCAACAGCTCTCGGTCCCCCACATCATAGTTGCGCTCCGCCGGACTGAGTGTCGTAGAAAAGAACGCACAGGGGCGGAGCTTGGGTGGTGTGCCCGAGCGCTGGGAAAGTACAGCACCTATCCCAGCCTCCGACGCGTCCACCTCAACCGTGAAGGCCAAGGAGGGATCTGGATGAGCCAGCACTGGAGCCGAGGTAAACAGGTTTTTCAGATGATTGAACGCCCTGTCCGCCTCAGCTGACCACCACAGACGCACCGGTCCCCCCTTCAGCAACGAGGTAATGGGAGCCGCTACCTGACCAAAGTCCCGGATAAACCTCCGGTAGTAATTGGCAAATCCCAAAAATTGCTGCACCTCCTTCACCGTGGTTGGAGTCGGCCAATTACGCACGGCCAAAATGCGGTCACTTTCCATTTTCACCCCAGACGCGGACATGTGGTACCCTAGGAAGGAGATGGACTCCTGAAAGAACAGGCATTTCTCCGCCTTGGCATACATGTCATGCTTCAACAGTCGTCCAAGTACCTTACGCAGCAGGGACACATGCTCGGCCCGTGTAGCGGAGTATATGAGAATGTCATCAATATACACCACTACACCCTGTCCGTGCAGATCCCTGAAAATGTCATCGACAAAGGCTTGGAAGACTGATGGAGCATTCATCAACCCGTATGGCATGACGAGGTACTCATAGTGTCCTGAGGTAGTGCTGAAAGCAGTCTTCCACTCATCTCCCTCCCGAATACGCACCAGATTGTACGCGCTCCTGAGATCCAATTTCGTGAAGAAGCGCGCCCCGTGCATTGATTCCGTCATACATGCTATCAGAGGTAAGGGATAGCTGTACTTGACAGTGATCTGATTAAGCCCACGGTAATCAATGCACGGGCGGAACCCACCATCCTTCTTCTTCACGAAAAAGAAACTCAAGGAAACAGGTGAAGTGGAAGGCCGAATGTATCCCTGTCTCAGAGATTCGGAGACATATGTTTCCATAGCCGCCTTCTCCGCCTGTGACAGAGGATACACGTGACTCCGGGGAAGTGCAGCGCCTACCTGGAGATCTATCGCACAATCCCCCGGACGATGGGGTGGTAATTTAGACGCCCTCTTCTTACTGAAGGCGAGAGCCAAATCGGCATACTCAGAAGGAATGTGCACTGTGGAGACCTGGTTTGGACTCTCCACCGTAGTAGCCCCCAAGGAAACCCCTACACACCTCCCTGAGCACTGACTGGACCATCCCTTGAGAGCCCTCTGTTGCCAGGAAATAGTGGGATCATGAGTGGTTAACCAGGGAAGTCCCAACACCACAGGATACGCAGGAGAATCAATCAGATAGAGACTGATCCTCTCCTCATGACCCCCCTGCGTCCTCATTAAGAGGGGTGCGGTAACCTCCCTGATTAGACCTGACCCTAGCGGGCGACTATCTAATGCGTGGACAGGGAAGGGCACATCCACACGAACAGTAGGAATCCCTAACCTATGAGAATATTTACGATCAATAAAATTCCCAGCTGCGCCTGAATCTACTAGCGCCTTATGCTGGGAATGAGGAGAAAACACTGGAAACACAACCTCTATACATAACTGACCAACAGGGAGCTCTGGGTGAGTCGGGTGCCTACTCACCTGAGATGGTCGACCAGTGCTCTGCTTACTGCCTCGACTCCCTGGGGACCCTCCCAAGCACCGACCCGCAGTGTGTCCTCTGCGGCCACAGTTGGTGTAGAGGATGGCCCCTCTCCTGGTCTTCCTAAGCGCAGCACCTCAAAGCTCCATGGGGGTAGAGTCGGAGGTGCTGGGGGATGGAATGAATGGGCCCTGATCAGACCGTCCGTGGGTCTCCAACAGGTTATCCAGCCTAATGGACATCTCCACCAGTTGGTTAAATAGGGATTACAATAATGGGCAACAGGTCTGTGACATTAGACAACAGGTGCAACATAGAAACATAGAACATAGATCGCCAGTAGCTAGTATTCCGGTGACGACGAACGCCGCAGCCTGCCCGAGCAAGGAGGAGGGGCAGCCTCGGCAGAATCTGTGACAGTCACCTAAGGGTATTTTCACACTTGGTCCATTTCAGCCAATTTTTGTGACCTCAGTGCGGTTCGCAGAAGTTTTTGTGCAGTGTGAACACTCCAAAGGAACTCAGACCCCTCAAAAGAGACTACTGCAACACCGCTCCCCCTGCCATAAACACTCACATTGGTACCACAAAAGAGAGAAGATGATGTGCAGATTCGCAGCAAGAAAAGTGCTGTTTTTGGATATTGATTAGCGATTGTCAAGGATGCACAGAAATTCCAAAATATGTGTGGAGTTGTTAGTTCAGATTATTTATTTGCAATATGTGATCAATAAGAGAGTTTCATAAACTGTTTATTCAATTGTGGGGTTTGAATAGTGTGAGAAGACAACAACATATTTGGTGAGAATCACAACAGGATACAAAATCTATTATAGTTCTTAAAGGGGCAGTAGCCTACATTGGGTGTACAATTTTCAATTACAGCATTATTTAATCTGCTGTTACTCTTCTGTTATTTATTCTGTTACTAATAATATTTACATGTTAACAATTATTATGTCTCATATTTTAACTAAATGCAGTCTATTAGCTTCCAAAATGTAAGTAGGTATATCTAGCTGTCCGATAACACGTTCTGATTAAATGGCTTATCCTGCACTTTGTAAAGGCCCAGAGTGCATTGAGTGAATGTTGGAAAAAGATATTGGTTCCTTTCTAAACATAGCAATGTGAGTGCAAAGAGGACTCGCACCACAAAATTGGTAAAGTGAACTGGCACAAGAGTTGATTCCTCATTCAAAGGCAAGGGCAGTGTGAATACAGAGTTCACTTTAAAGAGGACTCAGATCGGTTCTTTTAAAGAGGTCTATATGTGAAAACACCCTAAATCATCCTCTTCCCCACCATTTGCCCTTGGCTGCTGCTGTTATAAGTGCTCCACTGGCCTGCTGTTCTCATCTGTCCTCCTCCTTAGCTGATCTGAAAGGTCACAAGGTAGTGGTGCAGCATGTTATTAGTTAGTTTTAAAGGGCGACTGCAATTCCTGATTTTGCCTCGTTTTTTGATTTGGTTCATTAAGAAATGCTAGCGGCCATGACTGAGTTGGTTTCAGGGTGTGGTTTGATGTGGGTGCCTCGTGTGTGTTCACAGGTGGGAAGAGTTAGCCAAATTATTTCACCAATTGGCTTCAGCCGGTTGGTGTGCAACCTGCCTTTGACTTTGGATCTCCAGAGCTAGTTAGGGACAGTCAATAAATTACACAATGTAAATGAGACAATATTTTCATGTTGCACACCTTTTAGTGTTTTTTTTTTGTTTGTTTTTTTAGTGTTCTCATTAAATGCTTTCAATATTTGTATATGAATTTCTAAAATGTATAGTTGGTTTGAGGTTTTTAAGTCATTGAAATTTGGAGCTATTGGAATTTTAACATATTGTCCCATGTACATTGTGTAATTTACAGATCGTCCGTAACTAGCCCCATAAGGATATCTAAAGTAAACCCAAATTTACCACAGGGATTACGATCGGGGCACGGGCAGCTGCACTCCGTATTGATGATTACTTGTGTGCTGTCAGCTGTGGGCATGTGGGCAGGATTGAAATAAAAACAACCTTAATTTATTTTTTGATGCAGTTACAACCACAAGTCACAAAACTCTATTTTGGACAAGACTGATTTTTTATGGCCCCCACCCCCATCAAAGTAGCCCATCACTGATCTAGGCTATCTGAATATAAAGAGACATGAGCCATAAAAATGTACCTGTAGAATGCAATAAGTTATAAAACCTCGTCAGTTCTACCAGCTAATGGGAGATTTTTTGATTACATAACATTTGAGGACACATAATTTAAGGGCCTATGTATTGTCAAGTTTTGTTCATCTACAATCTAACCAAAAAGCTAGCCATCTTTTCCCCTCTCTTTCTGGCTGCCCTCCCCCTTCCCTTCTAAGATCAAGTTCAAGTGTTTTTTATCATTTTTATCATACACATGATATAACCGCTTGACAATGCAACAACAATAGAAAAAGTAAGTAGCTATGTGAATAAAAAGAGTAATACAAATAAAAGCTCAATTAAATAATTAAACCAAATTAATAACATTTACATTTTAGTCATTTAGCAGATGCTCTTATCCAGAGCGACTTACAGTTAGTGAGTGCATACATTTTTCATACTGGCCCCCCGTGGGAAACGAACCCACAACCCTGACGTTGCAAGCGCCATGCTCTACCAACTGAGCTACATGGGGCCCTATAATAATAATAATAATGGGCTTTTTTTTCTAGTTACATATATGGAAATAACAGGCATGAGCCAAGCATGTTTGCCTGTAGAATGGAATAGGTTATAAGATCTCTATGATTCATTTAATTTAGTCAGTTCTCCCACCTCAACATTGCTAATTTTGAACAGGTTTAAATATAATGTTGTAGTATAGTTCAGCTTCAGTCCACAGGGGGACACTGTATCACTGACAGAAGATAAATTATGTGCTTCAGTCAGAAAAACGTTTTCTAATCTCTTCGGTCTCAGCTAGCTAGCCAGACAGTAACTACTGAAGTACCACATCCTTATGATATACATATTTTCATAAGGCCAATGCAAGAGAGGTTGAAATGTCTGACTGAAATACGGGACAAAAAATAAAAATGTGAATTTGTTGATAAGATGTGGGACATGATTGTTTGGTTGCGGGACGTGGGACAAAGGGCCAAAATGCGGAGCTGTCTCGCACAATCCGAGCCATGTGGTCGCCGTAGGTCCACTCCATTGGGAAATCTCGACCAATCACAGCAGGCACGGTGTCACTCCAAGGGCTTCTTGCAGTGCCTCCTGCTTGCCTAGAGCAGTATATTTCATTGTTTATTTTTGTCCTAAAAATTGGCATGTTTTTTCCATTAATTTTTTATACTGCATAGTGCAAGTGATGTGTGGTTATGGAAACTCATATCAGACGATAATGTAAAAGAACCAACAAAGTTTTTTGGACCATGAAAAGGTTCGGGGCTGGACCAAAAACATCGGGTCTGCAGCCCCGGCCTAATGATGCCACTGTCAAACACCTATATTTCAGTGGCAATTGATGAGCCATAACTGACTAAATAGACCCAGAAAAAAATATAACTAAATTAAATAAAAAAATAATTTGGGTTGACAAAAACGAGACTAAATCATCTCTGTGACTAAAATCTGCCTAGTAAGTGGACTAGACAAGAGTTTTGGAGAGATTGAGATCTTTTCAGTGATATTTGAATTGATGTAAGTAAGGAACCATGGCTACTCTTCTGGTGGTAAAAGCTCCCGGTAGAAAAAGGGGCGATGTTTGGAGCCACTTGACTTATCGTGTAGATTCAAACAATACCAAATGCAACGTTTCCATGGGAGAAGACAGCGTTTACACCCACAAGTTGTCGGGGGGAAATGCTACCGACCTCAAGAAACATCTAAAAGCGCCTCATCCCAATATATTGGGCTATGCTCAGGTAGGCTAATAACAGATTGATAATGCTAGCTAGTAGTTTGCTGCAACCTATCAGACCACTACTTAAGTTATGACACAACTTTGATTACAATATAGCTACAGTATGTCAAGGGGCAGGGCTCCAGAAGACTGCAACCATTTAGTGGCATTTTGCGACCCTTTGACTTTGCTGTGCGTGTTAAATCTGTAATAGGTCGTGTGCGAGCTGAACAAATTACCTCACTCAAAAGTTTCAGAACTTCCTAGTTTTTGGCTAAAACCATGATTCGATCAAACAGTAGAGTGCATTATCCTCATGATTCCTATAATTGTCAGCCCAGTCCCTCGGCCTGTTCTGCTGGGGCCTGCTGCTGTGATGAGGGAGCCACTTGACTTGTGCTCCAGGAGAGAGAAAAAAGGCTTCTGTTTGTATAACATTGCAAAATCCAATTGACGGAAATAAATAGCTTTGGAAGCAACTACTGTTGTTCTCAGATTTCTGTGTGGATACTTTTTATTTGTGATCGCTTAATATTGAGCCCAATAGGAACTATTTTACAACAAATATATTTTATATGGCTTTAAGATGGGAAGCGCACGAAATGCGCAATTGCGCATAGGCCATTCCAAGTGCATTGGGTAGCAGGCTACAACTGCAAGGTTTTTTGGGGGGAATTACATTTATTGTTAGATTAATACATGACTACTAGCAGTGGGTCTTATATTTAGTGTTAGAGATCTAGCTAATGTGTTTTAAGTTTTCACTTCCTCACGTGGTGAATAAGACCCAAAATAAATGATACTAGTGCACATAAAGATGTAGGCAAATTCATCTCTATTGAAACAGAAATTTCAGAAATTTCTGGAGCCCTATTTTAACAGTAAAATATAACAATACCCTATTGTCAACTCACAATTCATAACAAACACTGGATTAGGTTGCACATCATGCGTTCCTGCTTGGACATGTTAGATGAAACAATTTACACTACAAGACCAAAAGTATGTGGACACCTGCTCGTCGAACATCTCATTCCAAAATCATGGGCATTAATATGGAGTTGGTCCCCCCTTTGCTGCTATAACAGCCTCCACTCTTCTGGGAAGGCTTTCCACTAGATGTTGGAAAATTGCTGCGGGTACTTCCATTCAGCCACAAGAGCATTAGTGAGGTCGGGCACTGATGTTGGGCGATTAGGCCTGGCTCGCAGTCGGCGTTCCAATTCATCCCAAAGGTGTTCAATGGGGTTGAGGTCAGGGCTCTGTGCAGGCCAGTCAAGTTCTTCCACACCGATCTCGACAAACCATTTCTGTATGGACCTCGCTTTGTGGACGGGGGCGTTGTCATGCTGAAACAGGAAAGGGCCTTCCCCAAACTGTTGCCACAAAGTTGAAAGCACAGAATCGTGTAATGTCAGCGTTGATTTCCCTTCACTTGAAGTAAGGGGCCTAGCCCGAACCATGGAAAACAGCCCCAGACCATTATTCCTCCTCCACCAAACTTTACAGTTGGCACTATGCATTGGGGCAGGTAGCGTTCTTCTGGCATCCCCCAAACCCAGATTTGTCCCTCGGATTAATGAGGCAATAAAAATGTGATTTGACTAAAATATTACTAAAAAGAAAGGACATTTACAGTAGTTGACTAAAATGGCCCACTGTTTTTGTAATTTTGACAATAACTAGACTATATTATTATTCAAATGACAAAAAGAGTGCCGAAATTAACACTGCAATTAACTCCAATTATAAAAATAGTCTGGTTGATATAGTCTTATGGGAACCCTACTAATAGTTGTTTTTCTCAATTTTAGCAAGTATTAATTATGACAGCGATAACGATCACTATTAAGTACAGTATATACTGTGCCAATGACGTGCAGTACACAACCTCCATCGAGTAATACAATATCCTCACAAAGGTATCCTATTGATCATTGCACTGTAGTTACTGGAATATACTGTACATGCTTTTTCACCTTTGTGAAACCATACCACAAGGAGCAATTTACAAGAAATGCAGGTGTTTCAAATGTATTATGCATCAAGCTAATATACAAAGCATTACCCTACACTTCCCTTTACTCAAAAGCCTTAGTATTGTGTCAGAGTATCAATATTTGGAGAAAGATTGTGTTTGTGGATGGAAGCTGTTATTTTTTTCAAAAGTAGAAGAACAGCATACAATAACAGTCGATAAAGATATTGATCTCTACAACCATTCTGAAAGACCTCTCTGGGAGATGTTTTGAGCTCTGATCATAAGAACACCCCGTTAGCAGCCAGTTTCAGTCTGTCCCATAGCTTAGCCTCAGCTCAGCCACACGATCCAAAATCCACCTTCCAGACGGTTTGAGGGATGCTAAATAAACAGCCTGTGTCCCAGAGAAGTGTCTGTGACTTGACAGGCCTTGACATGAAGGGAAAAATGTCATTGGCCCTCCGGACCAGTAATTCATCACAGCCAGCGGCCCAGTCAGCAGAGCCACTAACCCACTGTGACCTCATTCCAGTATTCCAGGTGCTCTGAGGCGCACAGCACACCGACCCTACTGAGAAGGGCTAGGTGCACAACATAACCTGCTGATAAGCACTGAGGCGAACAGACACCCTACTGAGAGGGGCTAACACCCTACTGTTGCACCACAGATCCTACTGGGAGAGGCTAGGTGTTGCATAGGGTTGCAAAATTCCAGTAACTTTCTCAGGTTTTCCAGAAACCAGGCTAGAATACTCCTGGAAGCAGAAGGGAATAAGCAGAAGAGCGTGAACTATCGGTGGTTAATTAGTCTTTAATGAGTGTCGTAGGGCGGCAGACCACCTGGGAGTGGATTGGCAGTCTTCTCCCCCACAGCGGAGTTCCTCCAAGGTTGGGGGAAGGTATGGTCATATCGATTTGCTGCAGAAGCTGTATAAGACTGTGGAGGCGGGGAAGCTGGTTTCAGAGCTACAGCTGATTTTGTGCTGTGTCTGTCTATCCTGGCTGTGAGCAAAAGTATGGGGGTAACGGTGGTTGTGATCACCCTGCGTGACACTACCCAGCCCATGTGAACCCCCTGCAGCAGCAGTTGCAGGTCCTCCCAAGGAGTCAACGCCCTTAAGCAAGTTCTGACGTTGTCCCGGATTTCTGAGGCACAGGCGGATGGATTTGGATCACAGGAGGTTGGTGGCACATTCATTGGGGAGGTTGGGCTCGTGGTAATGACTGGAGCGGAATAAGTGGAATGGTATCAAATGTACTGAACAAAAATATAAACTCAACATGCAACAATATAATAATATGGGATAATGGGACCCATCTCGTCCAAAAAGTTGACTCAAGTTTGTCAAAAAGCACCTGGATGATCTTCAAGACTCTTGGAAGAATGTTCTATGGACAGATGATTCAAAAGTATAACTTTTTGGATGACATGGTTCCATTAATGCCTGGCGAAAACCAAACTCTGCATTCCACAGTAAGAACACATCCACATGGTGGTGGTGGTGTGATGGTTTGGGGATGCTTTTCTGCCTCAGGACCTGGACGACTTGCCTTAATAGAAGGAACCATGAATTCTGCTCTGTATCAGAGAATTCTACAGGAGAATGTCAGACCATCCGTCTGTGAGCTGAAGCTGAAGCACAGCTGGGTCATGCAGCAAGACAATGATCCAAAACACACAATCAAGACTACATGAAAATAGCTAAAAAGCAACAAATTGGACGTTTTGGAATGGCCTAGTCAAAGTCCAGCCCTAATCCCAATTGAGATGTTGTGGCAGGACTTGAAACGAGCAGTTCATGCTTGAAAACCCACACGTCACTGAGTTAAAGCAGTTCTGCATGGAAGAGTGGGCCAAAATTCCTCCACAGCGACGTGAGAGACTGATCAGCAACTACAGGAAGCATTTGGTTGGAGTCATTGCAGCTAAAGGTGGCACAACCAGTTATTGAGTGTAAGGGGACAATTACTTTTTCACATAGGGGAATTGGGTGTTGCATAACTTTGTTTATGAAATAAATATGATATTGTTGTGTTATTTTTTCACTTATGTTACCTTTATCTAATATTAGGTTTTAGTTGAAGATCTGATAACATTCAGTATCACAAATATGCAAAAGTAGAGAAAATTAGAAAGGGGGCAAATACTTTTTCATAGCACTGTAAGCTTTTTGTGCTTATGGAACATTTCTGGGATCTTTTATTTCAGCTCTTGAAACATGGGACCAACACTTTACATGTTGCTTTTCTATATTTTTGTTCAGTGTACATCAAACACATGGTTTCCATGTGTTTGATGCCATTTCATTAGCTCTGTTCCAGACATTATTATGAGAAGTTATCCCCCTTAGCAGCCTCCACTGATTTGGATGAGCCAGTTTCGCCAAGATGGTTGCTTGGCTCGGCTATGGAGTCTTTACAGGCCCGTTTCGATGAGAAACAAAAACAGGACGCAGCTCTACCGATCCTTTTCCCACTAAAATATTTTGCGGGGTCGGTTCGGCAGTTCCCGAGGCGTGAAGGAAAGGGTCCAGGCCAGAGTTGGGTTGCCCTAGGCCAGGGGGCAGCTTCAATTTCGGTTTTTGACCGTCTTGGTGCTTCTGGGCAGCAGCGGAGGTCTTGGCACTGATGCCGTGCTGGGTTAAAGGAGAGCAGGGTGAAAGCGGATTCTTCCGCTGCGCAGGGGAAGAAGCAGACCTTGCAACCATAGCTGGAGGCCGGGGAAGCGGGCTTGTTCTTGGGACCTCCTCCCCAAGCATTTACTATGGCAACATTGCTCCCAAGTGACTCTGTCAATGGGGGAAAGTTACTGGTTGCCGAAGTCCCCAAACCCGGTGTGGGCCTGGTATCAGAACGCCGGTACCACAAATTGTTTCTACCCAAGGTTCCTCTGTGTTGAGGGGTATAGAGAGTGCGGTATCTTCCAGGTGTGGGCATAGTAAACACAGTTCCTTCCCCACATTCAGACACACGGTTGTCAAGAGTGGTGGATATTAAAACAAGCATGACAGAAATAACAAATTATCCCAGTTCTCAGTGTGGCGCTCTGCCTCTTCAGGAGATAATGTATGGGAGACTGGCAGCATGCTCCGTCCAGTGGTGGGCATGCACAGTTTCACCATGTGTGATGAGGAAAATGACAAGGGGTACGGACTGCAGTTTGCAGTCCTTTTCATGGCGTCATTACGTCAATGGTCCCAGAGGTCCTCTCTCCTTCAAAAGCAGGCTACAGAGCGGTTGGTACAGCCATTACTTCTTAGCTAGTTCCTAAGAGCGATGGAACTTTGTGTCCCATGCTGGACTTGCGTGTTTTAATCAAGCACCTCAAGGTTTGCAAGTTCAAAGTGCTCACACTTCGCCGGCTATTGCAGTCGGTGCGTCCCAGCGATTGTTTCACGTCCATAGATCTGAAGCATGCATATTTTCATGTGGCTATACATCCTCCCCACAGACAATTTCTGAGGTTTCATTTCAAGAGTGTGGCCTACGAGTTTCTGGTCCAGCCTTTCGGGCTCTCCCTATCGCCCGCACCTTTTCCATGGTGCGGTGCCAGGGGATCAGAGTATTGGCCTACAGTATCTGGACGATTGGCTGGTCATAGTGGAGTCGAGGGAACAGATGGTGCTCAACACTGCCACACTGGTTTCCCATATTCAGTCTATGGGGTTCATAGTGTATCACAAGAAAAGTTGTTTGACTCCGGCTCAGCGCATTCCATTTCTGGGTCTCTGTCTGGACTCGGTTCTGAATCATGCGTTTTTGTCCCAACAGAGGAGGGTCGCATTCCAGCTCTGTCTGGCACGTTTTCAGCTGGGACACTCAGTGCCTTTTCGCTTGTGCCTGTGGTTATTGGATCTGATGGCCTGAATGATAGCTGTGGTGCCTCTGGGACTTCTGTTGATACGTCTGTTTCAGCGCAGGGTGATTGCTACGCGTCTGGATGCATCTCGCCACTGTCATCGGTTGCTCAAGGTATCCCTGTCATGCCTAAGGGTATTGACTCCTTGGAGGGACCCGTGACTGCTGTTGCAGAGGATTCACATGGGCCGGGTAGTGTCCCACAGGGTGATGACGGCAGATGCGTCCTTACTGGGATGGGGAGAGCTGTGTGTGGGCTACTCGGAAAGAGGTATTTGGTCTAGCAGATTATAAAAAAAGACTATTAGTCCTTACTTGGCTAAAAGAGAAGGAATATAATACTTATTGTTTACAGGAAACCCACTCTACAACCTTAGATGAAGATGTATGGAAAAGGGATTGGGAGGAAGAACTGTATTTCTGTCATGGTCAAAGAAATTAAAAACGGGTGATGATGTTAATTAACAATCATTTCGATCCAAATGTGCACACTGTCAAATAGATCAGCAAGGTAGGTGGATCCTTTTAAATATGCTTTTGGACGATAAACAGATTTAGCTCATCAATTTATAGGGTCCGAATAACGGCGATCCACACTACAATAATCTACCGATCTCACATGCAACCAAGGATTTCATTATTTTGGTGGGAGATTATAACACGGTTTTAAGTACTGCAATGGGCATAAAGGAAATCACACTACAAACTATCACCCTCAGGCACTTAAAGAGATCACGAATATCATAGACAGATTAGAACTTGTAGATATATGGAGGCTTAAAAATCCTGACCTAGTGAAATATACATGAAGTTCGGCTGTACCACTTCATTTCCTGTTACAAATACCTGTCACGAACTCGGATACATCCTGCGCCTCAACCTGTTGCTTCGGCCTGTTGTTTCCAAAGTTGTATTTTGTTCATAAGTGTTTGTGTCAACACCTGATACCAACTAGCCAGCTAGCTAGCTAGGTTGCAATGGAGCCCGCTTCGCCTGGAATAGCTAACAAATGTTTCCAGCGCTGTAGAAGCTGTGTTTATTATGCTCTGGTCCAGGACAATATTGACAATCCGGAGTTCCAATGCGGCAATTGTTTGCTAGCGGAGGATTACAGGAATGAGGTGGCTATCCTTAGCAAGACAAATTTCAATTCTGCGCGAACTTATGGGGAAAATGCTAATTGGAACTTTCTCGTTCTCAACTCCTGTGGCTGGACGCCGCTCGGGCCTGATGGATGTTTCCCTGCCTTGTCATCTGTCCCTATCCAAATGGCCTGTGCTACCTGGAACTTGCCTGCCAAGGAAGTAGACTCTATCTGCTTCTCCTCCTCCATCTTGTAGTGGAGTAGATAGAGAACAGCAAGAGGATTGTTCCAATCAGCACTTGTCCCATGTCACAAGTCGTGGAAACCGAAGGCAGCTGCATGCTGCTAAGCGGACGGGAGTGACTGCGAGAAGTTCGGAGCAAATTGACATAAGGAATAGCTTCGCTGCACTGGTACCTGATCTACCTGCGCCTTCATCGCTGGGATTGCCTGTGTCTGCGACGGCTATGCTGACTCCAGCACCAGCTTCATCGTTGAGTTTGGCTCCTTTCCCTCTCTCTGGATCTGACGGGGCACTGCCTGCTGTGGGAGGTCTGGACCTATTGCCGGGAGCAGCGGGCGTATGCTATCCTGCTTCTCGTGGGCCCGTGAAAGGTTCAACGAATTGTGTGACGGGTAGGAATGGGCGGATTTCTCCATCCCCTTCTCCGGCAGTTGTATTGGGCAGGTCAATGCACGAGTACAGGATATCAATTAAGCTGCTCCCAAACATTTTAAACCTGCATCAGAAAATTGAGTCTATCATAGTTAATGTGGGATTGATTCAATTACATTATGAAGGGCAGCTCAGAACAGCTGAAGATGGATTTTAAAGAACTGAATGGGCCTCTGTTTGACACCAACAAACGCCCCATAATATCTGTGTTACGCTATGGTTCAACCCAGCACTCAGAGAAACAAACACGACTAAGGGAGAGAAGGAAACAAATATTATTTTAATAAAAGTTCAATTTGTCTTAGTCCAAAAAACAACTGAAGAAAAGGAACAGAGTGGGCTAGTCGGCTCCGGAGGAAGGAGAGGCTGAGGCAGGCAGGCAGGCAGGCAGGCAGGCACGAAGGCAGGCAGGCAGGGAGGTATGTCTGAACTGAAGACAAAACAAACGACAGGTTAAGGAGAGTAAAAAGCCAGGCTGAAGACTAAGATAATAACTTTACTGGTGAGCCAAGTTACCGCTCTAGTAAGAACAACGATCTGGCGCCGGTGGAGAGCCATGCCCAGGAATTAGTAGTGCAGGTTGATGAGAGTATAGGATGCAGCTGCGTAGGCAGGAATCACTGGAAACAACCCGCAGCTGCACAGGAGAGGCAGATCCTGAGCACGCCCCCTGATCCACTCCAGACACACCCACATAAAGGGGACAAACACACATACAGATACAACAGACAAAGAGGGGACAAAACAAGGAGGAAGGGAAACAGAAAAGGGAGAGACAAGCTGCCCACATAACAGTACCCCCCCTCAATGGTCGCCACCTGGCGACCCACCAGGCCTGTCAGGGTTGTCGTGATGGAAGTCCGTGATCAGCTGAGGATCCAACACAAAACGCTTAGGGACCCAAGACCTCTCCTCTGGTCCATAACCTTCCCAATCGACTAGGTATTGGAGACCCCTACCCCGCCTCCGAGAGTCCAGGAGCCTACTGACGGTGTAGGCCGGATGGTCGTCAATGAGGCGAACAGGTGGAGGTGGATCAGCCGGCGGGCACAAAAGGCTGGAGGACACAGGTTTCAGTTGGGAGACGTGGAAAGTAGGGTGTATCTTCATGGCTGAAGGCAACTTCAAACGAACCGCAGCGGGGTTAATGATGGACTCCACCACAAACGGACCCAGGTACCGAGGGAGACAGCTTGCGTGATTTGGTACGAAGAGTACGTTCTTAGATGACAGCCAAACCTCTTGACCAGGATGAAACACAGGTGCGGGAGTCCTGCTCCTATCCGCTGTCGTCTTGTTCCTGTCGGTGGTCCGAAGCAATGCTTCCCGAGCGTCGCTCCACACTCTCTGGCAGCGGCGGAGGTTCTCCTGAACCGAAGGAACAGCCAATTCCTTCTCCTGAGCAGGAAACAGAGGGGGTTGATAACCCATGGTAACCTCGAAGGGTGAAAGACCGGTGGCAGAGGTGGTGAGGGAGTTGTGGGCGTACTCTATCCAAGGCAGATGTTTGGCCCAGGATGATGGATGTTGAGCAGCCACACAACGAAGGGTTGCTTCGAGGTTTTGATTGGCTCTTTCTGTTTGACCGTTGGTCTGGGGATGAAACCCTGAGGACAGACTAACGGGAAGCACCCAAAGCAGAACAGAAAACCTTCCAAACACGGGAAGTAAACTGTGGGCCTCTATCAGATACGATGTCCACAGGTATTCCATGGGGACGGAATACATGTTGGACTAGGAGGTCCACTGTCTCACTGGCAGACGGTAATTTTGGTAATGCTATATAGTGGACAGATTTAGAGAATCTGTCCACAATGGTAAGTATAGTATCATTACC
The DNA here is from genome assembly GCF_020615455.1 of Coregonus clupeaformis. Classification (NCBI taxonomy): domain Eukaryota; kingdom Metazoa; phylum Chordata; class Actinopteri; order Salmoniformes; family Salmonidae; genus Coregonus; species Coregonus clupeaformis. The sequence continues at coordinate 49,712,740 of NC_059206.1, forward strand.
TTCAGACTTGGGTAGGCCGGTGACAAAATCCATGGTAATGTGGGACCAGGGACGGCTGGGAACTGGGAGGGGTAGCAGCAGCCCCGAAGGGGACTGATGGGAGGCTTTGCCCCGAGCACAGGTTGAACAGGCTGCCACAAAAGCCCGAACGTCAGTTTCCATTGAAGGCCACCAAAAATGTCTCCTAAGCAGCGTCAACGTGCGTCTCATCCCAGGGTGACCAGCAAAACGGGAGGTGTGAATTCACTGCAACACCTGAGACCGGACCGTCTCGGGAACAAAGAGTAGGTTGGGAGGTCCATCACCCGGTCCCGGGTCCGTGGCAAGTGCAGTCTTCACAAGAGACTCGATCTCCCACTGTACTGCCGCCACGACGCATGAGGAAGGCAGGACTGCCTCAGGCTCGCTGGTCTCCGAAGGGTCAGCAAACTGGCGGGACAAAGCATCTGGTTTAACATTTCTTGACCCTGGTCTGTATGTAAGAATAAAGTTAAACCTACTAAAAAACAGGGCCCATCTGGCTTGGCGTGAGTTGAGTCTCTTAGTGGCTTGGATGTAAGCCAAGTTTTTGTGGTCTGTCCAGACCACAAACGGCAGTTCAGCTCCATCCAGCCAGTGCCGCCATTCTTCCAGTGCTAGCTTGACCGCCAGCAGTTCCCGGTTTCTAACGTCGTAATTCCGTTCTGTGGGTGACAATTTCTTGGAGAAAAAAGCACAGGGGTGAAGCTTTTGGTCTGTGGGAGAGCGCTGGGAGAGGACTGCTCCCACACCTGAGTCCGACGCGTCCACCTCCACAACAAACTGCAGAGAGGTATTGGGGTGTATCAACACGGGGGAGGTGGAAAACAGTTCCTTCAAAACCCCTACCGCCTGCTCCGCCTCAGGGGACCACAGAAAAGGGACTTTAGGGGATGTGAGTCTAGTAAGGGGTGCCACCACTTTACTAAAACCCTTAATGAATTTACGGTAGAAGTTAGCAAAGCCCAAAAATCGTTGAAGTTGCTTACGGGTGGTGGGTGTGGGCCATTCCGTCACTGCCCGGATCTTCTCGGGGTCCGCCTTCACCTGCCCGCTCTCAATTATGAAACCAAGGAACGATGTAGACTGTTTGTGGAACTCACACTTTTCTGCTTTGACGTACAGCTTGTTCTCCAAGAGCCGTTGAAGGACTTGCCGGACGTGTGACTCATGCTCCTCGGGTGACTTGGAAAAAACAAGAATATCATCCAGGTATACAAAGACAAAACGGTTCAAAAAATCCCTAAGAACATCGTTCACCATGGCTTGGAAAACAGCAGGGGCGTTTGAGAGCCCAAAGGGCATGACCAAATACTCAAAATGTCCCAGTGGAGTGTTGAAAGCGGTTTTCCACTCATCTCCCTTTCGGATTCGGACAAGGTGATAAGCGTTCCTGAGGTCGAGCTTGGAAAAAACTGTGGCGCCATGCAGAGGTTCAAAAGCTGAGTTGATGAGTGGAAGGGGATACTTGTTTTTAACAGTTATGTTGTTTAAACCCCTGAAATCGATACAGGGGCGTAACGACTTGTCTTTCTTTTCCACGAAAAAGAACCCTGCACCCAAAGGAGACGACGAGGGACGGATTATGCCCGAGGCCAGAGAATCCCCAATATACTGCTCCATTGCCTCTCTTTCCGGTCGGGACAGATTGTATAAGCGACTAGAGGGCAAGGGAGCACCAGGAAGCAGTTCAATAGGGCAATCATAAGGCCTATGTGGTGGTAGAGACAGAGCCTTGTCCTTACTGAAAACCTCCGCTAAGTCATGGTATTCTTTGGGGACAGATGACAGATCGAGAGGAGCTGAGGGATGAGTTGGGTTACACTTAGTGGGGGGAACCGCTGATCTAAGGCACTCTGAATGGCAGTTAGTGCTCCAACTGAGAATGGTGTGACGTGTCCAATCAATTTGTGGGTTGTGAAGAGCCAACCAGGGGAAGCCAAGGATTAGGGAGGTAGCTGAGCCAGACATAACTCTTAACTGAATGCTTTCACAATGATTGCCAGAAATCACTAGGGAAACGGGGGAGGTTTGATGAGTTATCTCCGCGAGGAGGCGCCCATCAAGGGCTGTGACCCGAATGGGGGTAGGTAGTGGCTCCATGGGGATACGAGCTTGGGTAACGAACTGGTGGCTAATAAAGTTGTCTTCTGCACCTGAGTCTATGAGAGCTGAGAGTGGCAGGGAATGACTCTGGAAACGTAAGGTTACAGGTACTTGTAATCGGGGAATGACGGGTTCGGATCTGACTCTGGGCTCGCAAGTAGACCCACCGTTACGAGCGAGCCTTGTCTTTTGGGTCGCTTAGGGCATGTAGCCAGAATGTGTGTGGCGTCTCCACAGTACAGGCACTCACCTGCCTGGAGGCGCCGTTGCCGCTCTGCTGGAGGTAGTTGAGCTCGACCCACTTGCATTGGTTCCTCCTCTGTGCTCGGGATGGGATCAGGAACAAGACGCTGCCGGCTCCGGGGAGTGAGACTCGAGTGGTTGAAGGCTGGGGAACTCGTCCTCCTAGATGTGGCCGACCGCCTCTCTCCCGACGCCTCTCCCGCAACCGGTTGTCTAGCTTAATGGACAGGGAAACGAGAGAATGTAAATCATGTGGCTCATCACGAGCAGCCAGTTCATCCTTAATGGCTTCATTCAAACCGTTTAGAAATGCTCCTTGAAGTGCCACATTGTTCCACTTGGAGTCCGCTGCCAACGTCCAGAACTCAATAGAGTACTCTGCCACACTGTTAGAGCCCTGCCTCAAATTAAAAAGTATCTTGGAGGAATTACCCACATGGTCAGGATGGTCAAAAACAGTCTTCAATTTAGCAGAAAAATCTGCAAAAGTCAATCCAGTCAAAGTTTGATCTGAGCACACAGCCTCAGCCCAAACCAGAGCTCTCCCTCTTAACAGCCCCAGAGCATAATGTACCTTAGAGGAATCAGTAGAAAACGACAGTGGTCTCTGCCGAAAAATCAAGTCACACTGAAGCAAAAATCCCCGGCACTTGTCCAATTCTCCATTGAACGGTTCAGGCGACGTGACAGGGGGTTCCCGACGGAACGAAGCCTGCATAATGTCCGAGGAAACAACTTGGGGTGCATCAAACTGGGGGTTAGAGAGAGATGGAGAACTGATAACAGACAATTTAGAGACTTGTGTAGTTAACTGAGTCACCTGGTTCAGCAGTTGATGATTATCTTCCACAAGAGTCCGAATCAATTGGTCATGCTGTCCTAGCAACGTTCCTTGAGCCTGGATAGCTTGTTGGAAGCTGTCTTCGTTTGCCCCGTGCTGTTTCTCTGTTGGGTCCATGGCCAGATCGTTCTGTTACGCTATGGTTCAACCCAGCACTCAGAGAAACAAACACGACTAAGGGAGTGGAGGAAACAAAAATTATTTTAATAAAAGTTCAATTTGTCTTAGTCCAAAAAACAACTGAAGAAAAGGAACAGAGTGGGCTAGTCGGCTCCGGAGGAAGGAGAGGCTGAGGCAGGCAGGCAGGCAGGCAGGCACGAAGGCAGGCAGGCAGGGAGGTATGTCTGAACTGAAGACAAAACAAATGACAGGTTAAGGAGAGTAAAAAGCCAGGCTGAAGACTAAGATAATAACTTTACTGGTGAGCCAAGTTACCGCTCTAGTAAGAACAACGATCTGGCGCCGGTGGAGAGCCATGCCCAGGAATTAGTAGTGCAGGTTGATGAGAGAATAGGATGCAGCTGCGTAGGCAGGAATCACTGGAAACAACCCGCAGCTGCACAGGAGAGGCAGATCCTGAGCACGCCCCCTGATCCACTCCAGACACACCCACATAAAGGGGACAAACACACATACAGATACAACAGACAAAGAGGGGACAAAACAAGGAGGAAGGGAAACAGAAAAGGGAGAGACAAGCTGCCCACATAACAATCTGGCCCTGTGCCCTCCCTAAATCGTGGCATTGAACGTTTCAGCAGACTTTTAGCCCTCCATAACTGGCTACAATACTATTGCAGCTCTGTGGGTGTAACATTTATTTACAATTTTGATACCTTCTGGAAACAAAGCTTGTTTTATAAGGAGGATGGGATCCACTCAAATCATTTGGGTTCCTGGATCCTTTCACAGCCTTATAAGGCTGCGTTGAGACAATTACTTGTCAATGACCCAAGCCCAGCTCAGTTAATGCCTTACCATTGTGTCGCTGAGTTGTCATAATGCTTCAGCAAATGTACATTATCCCAGGGGAGTTGGAAGACACAATGCAAGTAACCTAATTTATGTCCCTCTAACTGCCCTGAATGCCTCTGCTGATCCTACAGCTATTGAATGCAGTAATCATGTGCCTATGAACCAGAGTTATACTGTTAACACTGAAGTGGTGTGCCCTAGTAGGAAGTCTACTGTGTGCAGCTCACCCTGCACTAATATAAATAACATGAGCATATCTATTTCTGCTAAGCTTCCCAGTAAAGAAATGAAAACAATCAAGCATCCCAGAAAAGCGCTAAAAATAACCCACGTTAACATATGTAGCTTAACAAACAAGGTTCATGAAATCAATAATTTGCTAGTAACAGATGACATTCATATTCTGACAATCTCTGAAACTCACTTAGATAATACCTTTGATGATAGTGGTAGCAATACATGGTTATAACATCTACAGAAAATACAGAAATGCCAGAGGCTGAGGTGTTGCCGTTTAATATTCACAACCACATTCCTGTAAAGCTTAGAGAGGATCTCATGTTAAATATTGTTGAAGTAATATGGCTACAGGTTCATCTGCCTCACCTAAAGCCCATTCTGGTGGGAAGCTGCTATAGACCACCAAGTGCTAACAGTCAGTATTTGGATAACATGGGTGAAATGCTTGATAACGTAGGTGATATCAACAGAGAGGTATATTTTCTGGGTGATTTAAATATTGACTGGCTTTCATCAAGCTGTCCACTCTAGAAAAAGCTTCAAACTGTAACTAATGCCTGCAACCTGGTTCAGGTTATCAGTAAACCTACCAGGGTTGTTACAAACAGCACATGAATGAAATTACCAGCATGTATTGATCACATCTTTACGAATGCTGCAGAAATTTACTTTAAAGCAGTATCCAAATCCATCGGATGTAGTGATCACAATATAGTGGCCATATCTAGGAAAACCAAAGTTCCAAAGGCTGGGCCTAAGATAGTGTATAAGAGGTCATACAATACGTTTTGTGGTGTTTCCTATGTTGTTGAATATTTGTTGGTGTGTTGTGTGTAATGAGGAGCAACCAGATGCTGCACTTGACACATTTATGAAATTGCTCATTCCAGTTACTAATAAGCATGCACCCATTAAGAAAATTACTGTAAAAACAGTTAAATCCTTGTGGATTGATGAGGAATTGAAAAATTGTATGGTTGAGCGGGATGAGGCAAAGGGAATGGCAAATATGTCTGGCTGCACAACCAATTGGCAAACGTACTGCAAATTGAGAAATCATGTGACTAAACTGAATATAACTAAGAAGAAACTACTCTATGAAACAAAGATAAATGACATAAAGAATGATAGTAAAAAGCTTTGGGGCACCTTAAATGACATTTCGGTGCAAAAAGGCAAACTCAGCTCCGTCATTCATTGAATCAGATGGCTCATTCATCACAAAACCCACTGATATTGCCAATTACTTTTTCATTGGCAAGATTAGCAAACTTAGGCATGACATGCCAGCAACAAACACTGACACTACACATCCAAGTATAACTGATGAAATTATATGAAAGACAAGCATTTGAATTTTGAATTTAGAATTCCGTAAAGTGAGTGTGGAAGAAGTGAAAAAATTATTGTTGTCTATCAACATTGACAAGCCACCAGGGTCTGACAACTTGGAAAATGACTGAGGATAATAGTGGACGATATTGCCACTCCTGTTTGCCATATCTTCAAAGCCTACTAGAAAGTGTGTGCCCTCAGGCCTGGAGGGAAGCAAAAGTAATTCCGCTACCCAAGAATAGTAAAGCCCCCTTTTATGGCTCAAATAGCCGACCAATCACCCTGTTACCAACCATTAGTAAACTTTTAAAAACATTTTTTGGACCAGATACAATGCTATTTTACTGTACACAAATTGACAACAGACTTTCAGCACGCTTATAGGGAAGTACATTCAACAAGCACGGCACTTACACAAATGACTGATGATTGGCTGAGAGAAACTGATGATAAAAAGAAGTGCAGCTTTTGACATTATCGATCATAATCTTGCTATATTGTGGATAAAGAGTTTCCTGTCTAACAGAACACAGAGGGTGTTCTTTGATGGAAGTCTCTCCAACATAATCCATGTAGAATCAGGAATTCCCCAGGGCAGCTGTCTTGGCCCCTTACTTTTTTCAATCTTTACTAATGACATGCCACTGGCCTTGAATAATGCCGGTGTGTCTATGTATGCAGATGACTCAACACTATACACGTCAGCTACTACAGCGAGTTATATCACCGCAACACTTAACAAAGAGCTGCAGTTAGTTTCAGAATGGGTGGCAGGGAATAAGTTAGTCCTAAATATTTCAAAAACTAAAAGGATTGTATTTGGGACAAATCATTCACTAAACCCTAAACCTCAACTAAATCTTGTAATAAATAATATGGAAAGTGAGGAAGTTGAGGTGAGTAAACTGCTTGGAGTAAACCTGGATTGTAAACTGTCATGGTCAAAACATGTTGTTACAAAAGTAGCTAAGATGGGGAGAAGTCTGTCCATAATAAAGCGCTTCTCTACCTTTTTACCAACACTATCATCAAGGCAGGTCCTACAAGCTCTAGTTTTGTCGCACCTGCACTAATGTTCAGTGGTGTGGTCAGGTTCCACAAAGAGGAACCTCTGAAAATTACAATTGGCTCAGAACAGGTCAGCATGGCTAGCTTTAAATGTAGACGGAGAGCTAACATTAATAATATGCATGTAAATCTATAATGGCTCAAAGTGGAGGAGAGATTGACTTCATCACTGCTTGTTTTTGTAAGAAGTGTTGATAGGCTGAATGCACCAAAGTGTCTGTTTAAACTACTAGCATACAGCTCGGACAGCCATTCATACCCCACAAGATATGCCACCAAAGGTCTCTTCACAATCCCCAAGTCAAGAAAATACTATGGGAGGCGCACAGTACTACATAGAGCCATGGCTACATGGAACTCTATTCCACATCAGGTAACTGATGCAGGCAGTAGAATCAGATTTAAAAAACATAAAAATACACCTTATGGAACACCGAGGACTGTGAAGAGACACACACAGGCACAGACCCACATACACATGATAAGACACGCACTCTACACACACATACACATGGATGTTGTATTGCAAATATGTGATAGTGGAGTAGTGGCCTGAGGGAACACAGTAAATGTATTGGGTAAAGTGTTATGAAATGTAATGTCATGTAATATTTTAAACTGTATATAACTGCCTTAATGTTGCTGGACCCCAGGAAGAGTAGCTGTGTTGGCTAATGGGGATCCTTAATAAATACAAATACATGGAGGAGGCTTATAATCAAGTTAGTCGTCTTGACTACTTTCTTGTCTTTCTCACTGGCATTGTGTTGTGTGACAACTGCACATTTTAGAGTGGCATTTTATTGTCCCCAGCACAAGGTGCACCTGTGTAATGATCATGCTGTTTAATCAGCTTCTTGATATGCCACACCTGTTAGCTGGATGGACTATCTTGGCAAAGGATAAATGCTCACTAACAAGGATGTAAACAAATTTGTGCACAAAATTGAAGAGAAATACGTGTTTTGTGTATATGGAAGAATTCTGGCATATTTTATTTCAGCTCATGAAACATGGGACCAGCACTTTACATGTTGGGTTTATATTTTCTTCTCTAGCCTCTGTGGACATTTAAAGACACAAACTTCACATTACCCTGTAGTTTACATATAAAATGGGGGGATATTGAAGTAGAAATACTTGGTAGTCATATCCCTAAAGATATAAAATAACTTACCAAGACTACATTTCAATAGAAAGGAATCTGTTTTGGCTCTGTACTCCAGCACTTTGGTTGAAATGATACAATGACTATGAGGATAAAGTACAGACTGTCAGCTTTAATTTCATCCATATCGGGAGAACCGTTTAGAAATTACAGCACTTTTTGTACATATTCTCCCCATTTTAGGGGACCAAAAGTATTGGGACAAATTCAGTTGTGTACAAAAATGTGAATTGTCGTCTGTTCTTCTCAATGAGGGATCTGGGCGCTCCATTGTGAACGGATGCTTTGGCGTATCAGTGGCCACCGACCCTGCGCTATGCGTTTCCTACGGTGGACTTGAGAAGATCCGTCAAGAGGGTCTGTTGTTGATTCTGGTGGTTCCCCGTTGGCCCAGACAACCCTGGTTCCCGGAGATCATCTGCCTGTTGGACTGCACCTGTCCACAGAAGCAATCAATCAATCAGGTTCCAAACTCTCCACCATGGCCAAGACCAAAGAGCTCTCCAAGGATGTCAGGGACAAGATTGTAGACCTACACAAGGCTGGAATGGGCTACAAGACCATCGCCAAGCAGCTTGGTGAGAAGGTGACAACAGTTGGTGCGATTATTCGCAAATGGAAGAAACACAAAATAACTGTCAATCTCCCTCGGCCTGGGGCTCCATGCAAGATCTCACCTCGTGGAGTTGCAATGATCATGAGAACGGTGAGGAATCAGCCCAGAACTACACGGGAGGATCTTGTCAATGATCTCAAGGCAGCTGGGACCATAGTCACCAAGAAAACAATTGGTAACACACTACGCCGTGAAGGACTGAAATCCTGCAGCGCCCGCAAGGTCCCCCTGCTCAAGAAAGCCCATATACAGGCCCGTCTGAAGTTTGCCAATGAACATCTGAATGATTCAGAGGAGAACTGGGTGAAAGTGTTGTGGTCAGATGAGCCCAAAATCGAGCTCTTTGGCATCAACTCAACTCGCCGTGTTTGGAGGAGGAGGAATGCTGCCTATGACCCCAAAAACACCATCCCCACCGTCAAACATAGAGGTGGAAACATTATGCTTTGGGGGTGTTTTTCTGCTAAGGGGACAGGACAACTTCACCGCATCAAAGGGACGATGGACGGGGCCATGTACCGTCAAATCTTGGGTGAGAACCTCCTTCCCTCAGCCAGGGCATTGAAAATGGGTCGTGGATGGGTATTCCAGCATGACAATGACCCAAAACACACGGCCAAGGCAACAAAGGAGTGGCTCAAGAATAAGCACATTAAGGTCCTGGAGTGGCCTAGCCAGTCTCCAGACCTTAATCCCATAGAAAATCTGTGGAGGGAGCTGAAGGTTCGAGTTGCCAAACGTCAGCCTCGAAACCTTAATGACTTGGAGAAGATCTGCAAAGAGGAGTGGGACAAAATCCCTCCTGAGATGTGTGCAAACCTGGTGGCCAACTACAAGAAACGTCTGACCTCTGTGATTGCCAACAAGGGTTTTGCCACCAAGTACTAAGTCATGTTTTGCAGAGGGGTCAAATACTTATTTCCCTCATTAATATGCAAATCAATTTAAAACATGCGTTTTTCTGGAATTTTTTGTTGTTATTCTGTCTCTCACTGTTCAAATAAACCTACCATTAAAATTATAGACTGATCATGTCTTTGTCAGTGGTAAAACGTACAAAATCAGCAGGGGATCAAATACTTTTTTCCCTCACTGTACAAGGGTATAAGTTGCTGGGATAATTAAAAGTCTGTGATAATTGAAACATACCGATGCACTAATTGTGTCAGGGTTCAATTATCCTTGGGCTCCCGAGTGGCGCAGCAGTCTAAGGCACTGCATCTCACTGCATCTCAGTGCTTGAGGCGTCACTACAGACCCCCTGGTTCGATTCCAGGCTGTATCACAACCGGCCGTGATTGGGAGTCCCATAGGGCGGCGCACAATTGGCCTAGCATCCTCCGGGTTTGGCCGGTGTAGGCCGTCATTGTAAATAAGAATTTGTTATTAACTTACTTGCCTAGTTAAAAAAAACACTAGGGTCTTAGTATAATTCAATGGGAAATAGTGAGAAGATGGGAGAGGTGTTCAGAAGTATTCAAGTGTGACTTCTAGATCTGATTCATAATCAAATCAATCACATTTGATTGGGCACATTCGCAGAATACAACAGGTGTAGACTTTACAGTGAAATGTTTACTTATGAGCCTTTTCCCAACAATGTAGATTTAAAAAGTAAGAAAACTATTTGCTAAATAAAAATAAAATATATATTAACACAATAAAATAACAACTCCTTTAGGGTCACGACTTAACCACAGAACTAGAGTGGAGTGTGTGTACTTTGTGTTGTGAGCGGCACTTGGGTTGAGGTTGACCAGGCCGTGTGATATTGAGTGTGATGTGGAGTGTGATATTAGGCGAAGCGGTACACACCACAGGGTTCCAGCGCCATATTGACCCCTGAGCATCTCCCCAGTATCAGCCTGTGAGTGACAGACAGACACTTTTCAGGTGGAACATTGTCTGCATCGCAAATGGTCCCTGGTCAAAAGTAGTGCACTGTAAAGGGAATAGGGTGCAGTTTGGGATGTACCCATTGTTAGAGCAGCTAGGGGATCCAGTTGGGGGAATTTCAATATTTTTGACGTGAGGGAAGGAGGGAGTGGCAGTGATACAACCCTCCGTCAGTGGGCCATCTGTGGATCAATGGGCAGAATAATACGGAGAAATGGACTGATCCCACAGGAGAAACTGACCTCAATACATAACAGGAGTGGTACTGTTTGGAGATGCACTGTTAAAGGAGTTGTTCACTATTTTACAACTTAATGTTAATGGTTCCTCACCGTGAAAGTAGTCTATGGGCCAGGAGAAACTATAATCCATGGTTCAGTTTTCTTTAAACGGCCATTACAAACCAGCTAACTTTAGCCACCGCTAGCTAATAATCAATGGAAGTGATTGGGGCAAATAATGTCCAAATCACCTGAAATCAACTCCATTATTTGGTTTGATGTTAATTAAAGCTGATTTTATTTGGCCATTTAAAAAAAAAAACACATGCCCTCATCACTTCCATTGGGTTTCTGTAAGGACTTTGCTTCATGTTAAAGACATCTGTAGTTTTAGTAATTCACAAAATGGTGGTGGATTTAAATGTAGTTATGCCCGAAACCTATAAAAAGGAAATTGGTTTATTCCCAGAGTCAGATTAATTAGTGGATACCATTTTTGTCTCTGCATGCAGTTTGAAGGAAGTTGCTAACTAGCGTTAGCGCAATTGCTCTATGGTAACTGCTAGCATGCTAGTAGGTACCATAGACTTCCAGTCATTGCGCTAACGCTAGCGTTGGCTCGTGAAACTACCTCTAACTTCCTTCATACTGGATGCATTGACATAAAAATGCTATCCATGAGTTCATCTGACTCTGGGGAAGTAGATAAAGGGCTTCATGCCAAAATCTAGAAGTATCCCTTTAATGCATTTAACACTACCCAAGGGTATATTATCTGATTGGAATTATTTTCCTCCTCTCCAACACAATTTCCTCCTCACTCCTTTTCTTTTTCACTCTGTGGGCCCTTTGCTGTGCAGATCTTGTATCCCTCCCAGCCCAGCCTGGCTTGTCACACTGCGTTGGCCATTTCCTCAACACAACACTACTGACTGTCACAACTGTAACCTGCTGTTTGATACAACATGCAAGTTGCATGCCCATTTCTGTCCCCTGACATTGTTTGATAGTGCACAGTAAAATTCACTGAATACAATATCAGATAAAATAGATTTATTGACGACATACTGTATGGTGACATGCTGTAGTAAAGGTATTGTGTCCAAGGACATTGTGTGTTTCAACTGAAGAAAGAGAAGAAATAGGCTGCCAGTACGAAAAATGTAGTAAAGGCTGCCTGAAGAAGACTCTTGCAGTCGAAACACATTGCAGTTGTGCTTATGTTATGTATACCATAGACTGATCTGCTCCTACTTATGTATTCTTTGTGTAAATATTATCTGTAAATAGCTTACTTATGTTTTCTGCATCGTACTGGCCGACTACTTTATTTCTTTCTTGGAATACCTGCCATTTAAGGGCCTATCTTACCCTTCCCTCATCTCGCCTGTGATTTAATTTAAGCCTTTATATCCACAAATGACCTGTCAAATGATGCAACATCAGAAAGTATTCATACCCCTTATTCCATATTTTGTTGTTACAGCCCGAATTCAAAATGGATTAAATTGATTTTTCCCAACCCATCTACACAACATACCCCATAATGACAAAGTGAAAACCTGTTTTTAGAAATTGTTGCAAATATATTATATAATTTACATAAGTGTTCACACCCCTGAGTCAAAAGTAGAATCACCTTTGGCAGCGATTACAGCTATGAGTCTTTCTGGGTAAGTCTTTAAGAGCTTTCCACACCTGGATTGTGCAACATTTGCCCATTATTCTTTCCAAATTCTTCAAGCTCTGTCAAATTGGTTGTTGATCATTGCCAGACAACCATTTTCAGGTCTTGCCATAGATTTGAAGTCAAAACTGTAACTCGGCCACTTAGGATCATTCACAGTCTTCTTGGTAAGCAACTCCAGTGTATATTTGGCCTGTGTTTTAGTTTATTGTCCTGCTGAAAGGTAAATTTATCTCCCAGTCGCTGGTGGAAAGCAGACTGAATCAGGTTTTCCTATATGATTTTGCCTGTGCTTAGGTCCATTGGAAAACCTTCCTTGTCTTTGTGGTGGAATCTGTATTTGAAATTCACTGCTCGACTGAGGGACCTTACAGATAATTGTATGTGTGGGGTACAGAGATGAGGTAGTCATTCAAAAATCATGTTAAACTCTATTATTGCTCACAGAGTGAGTCCATGCAACTTATTATGTGACTTGTTAAGCACATTTTTACTCATTTTTACTTATTTAGGCTTGCCATAATAAAGGGGCTGAATACAATTATTATTATTATTTTATTTCTAATTTAATTTTAGGGGGTAGATCAGCTTAATATTGCAGATAGATTGTAACTTCCATCAATGTAATTGTCTGCATCACTTCCAATCCCCCATGTTTTTTATATAAATATATATATACACTGCTCAAAAAAATAAAGGGAACACTTAAACAACACAATGTAACTCCAAGTCAATCACACTACTGTGAAATCAAACTGTCCACGTAGGAAGCAAAACTGATTGACAATAAATTTCACATGCTGTTGTGCAAATGGAATAGACAACAGGTGGAAATTATAGGCAATTAGCAAGACACCCCCAATAAAGAAGTGGTTCTGTAGGTGGTGACCACAGACCACTTCTCAATTCCTATGCTTCCTGGCTGATGTTTTGGTCACTGTTGAATGCTGGCGGTGCTTTCACTCTAGTGGTAGCATGAGACGGAGTCTACAACCGACACAAGTGGCTCAGGTAGTGCAGCTCATCCAGGATGGCACATCAATGCGAGCTGTGGCAATAAGGTTTGCTGTGTCTGTATGCGTAGTGTCCAGAGCATGGAGGCGCTACCAGGAGACAGGCCAGTACATCAGGAGACGTGGAGGAGGCCGTAGGAGGGCAACAACCCAGCAGCAGGACCGCTACCTCTGCCTTTGTGCAAGGAGGAGCAGGAGGAGCACTGCCAGAGCCCTGCAAAATGACCTCCAGCAGGCCACAAATGTGCATGTGTCTGCTCAAACGGTCAGAAACAGACTCCATGAGGGTGGTATGAGGGCCCGACGTCCACAAGTGGGGGTTGTGCTTACAGCCCAACACCGTGCAGGATGTTTGGCATTTGCCAGAGAACACCAAGATTGGCAAATTCGCCACTGGCGCCCTGTGCTCTTCACAGATGAAAGCAGGTTCACACTGAGCACATGTGACAGACGTGACAGAGTCTGGAGACGCCGTGGAGAACGTTCTGCTGCCTGCAACATCCTCCAGCATGACCAGTTTGACGGTGGGTCAGTCATGGTGTGGGGTGGCATTTCTTTGGGGGGCCGCACAGCCCTCCATGTGCTCGCCAGAGGTAGCCTGACTGCCATTAGGTACCGAGATGAGATCCTCAGACCCCTTGTGAGACCATATGCTGGTGCGGTTGGCCCTGGGTTCCTCCTAATGCAAGACAATGCTAGACCTCATGTGGCTGGAGTGTGTCAGCAGTTCCTGCAAGAGGAAGGCATTGATGCTATGGACTGGCCCGCCCATTCCCCAGACCTGAATCCAATTGAGCACATCTGGGACATCATGTCTAGCTCCATCCACCAATGCCACGTTGCACCACAGACTGTCCAGGAGTTGGCGGATGCTTTAGTCCAGGTCTGGGAGGAGATCCCTCAGGTGACCATCCGCCACCTCATCAGGAGCATGCCCAGGCGTTGTAGGGAGGTCATACAGGCACGTGTAGGCCACACACACTACTGAGCCTAATTTTGACTTGTTTTAAGGACATTACATCAAAGTTGGATCAGCCTGTAGTGTGGTTTTCCACTTTAATTTTGAGGGTGACTCCAAATCCAGACCTCCATGGGTTGATAAATTTGATTTCCATTGATAATTTTTGTGTGATTTTGTTGTCAGCACATTGAACTATGTAAAGAAAAAAGTATTTAATAAGATTATTTCATTCATTCAGATCTAGGATGTGTTATTTTAGTGTTCCCTTTATTTTTTTGAGCTGTGTATATACACATATACATATACATACATACACACACACATACATACATATCCTTTAAAAATATATATATATTCCCCTTTATTACTTTCCAACCCTGCCACCCTTTCCCCACTTGGAGTAAAATAGTGAACAACAACGCCTAGGCCTCTACTTCCAGCCCATACCCACTATCTACATTTTATGGACACAGTCAATTTTACAATAATTACATTTTGTTTGTTCTTTCTCCTGAACTTCTTCTCCTCTCAACCTCTCCGATCATTTTCATGATGGCCATCCGGTTTGCTTCTATATGCCATATCTTTCAAACTGTGCTCCTTCACAAAAGCTCCCAACCTACAACCCATACACCTATTATGGATACAGCGTGCCTACATTATTAGTTATCTTGTTATTGTTTGTTGTTAGTTGTTATTAGTCCCATCCTTCAATTCCATTCAACACCTCCCATCTATCTTTTAACACCATCCATATAGGATTTCTATTTGCCATATATATTTCAACTGTACTGTGATGTCTTACAAAAGTTCTGAACCTTTCTATTCTCATTGTTTCTACAGATTGTGAATTGAAAATAAACATTTTTGCTAATAGTATTGTTATGTTATTGATCGATTGACTATGACTTTTCAGATAACCCAGTAGTGCTATCTGCAGGGTTAGCTCCAGCTAAATATTGCAATCCTTTAGCCATTCCTGGACCTGTGTCCAAAAACAAGCTACAAATGGACAGTACCAAAACAAATGATCTAATGATTCTGTCTCGTCGCAGCTAAATATGCAGAGCTGGGAAGATTGTATCCCCCATATAAATAACATTCTATTGGTAGCAATCATTTTATATAGTTATTTAAGTTGAAAGATTCTAAGTTTTGAATCCGGTGTCGTTTTGCGTATCAGTTCATAAACACTATGCCATGGGATCGGTATGTCAAAAAACTCTTCCCAAGTATTTTGCAATCTATATGGGACGGCTGTCAATCCTTTGGTCCTTAAATGAAACTGATATACTTTTTTATTTATCACAGTTTTCCTTAACCAATTATGTTCTTTAATGCAAGGCCGACAGAAAAGGGGCTGAATACTTATTGACTCAAGATATTTCAGCTTTTCATTTTTTATTAATTTGTAAAAATGTCTAAAAACATTATTCCATTTTGACATTATGGGGTATTTATTGTGTGTAGGCCAGTGACAAAACATCTCAATTTAATCCATTTTAAATTCAGGCTGTAATGCAACAAAATGTGGAAAAAGTCAAGGGGTGTGAATACTTTCTGAAGGCACTGTACATGCCCATTGCTGTCCCTGGTATTGCTTGATAGTGTGGTATAAGATCAAATAGATTCATTGACGACATACTGTATGATGACATGCTGTAAAGTCGAGCCAAAGGACATTGTGTGCTTGAGCTGATATCTTTCCATCCACATGGCGCCCTGTTAAAACATTTAATTCATTTAAAACCAGCTGCTGCACTGCTAAGAATTGTGATTGACAATCATCTCAAGTTGCTCTAATGCTTTTAAAGCGGCTACCTCTTAAGAGCATGTTGAAACAGACTCCAGGTTAAGCACTTAATTTCAGAAGTAGCTTTGAAAGGCCATGAAAGCAGAGGTACAATTTGTTAATTTCAGCCCACTTGATGGGTTTCACAATCTTTCCTCATTGTAATATAACGTCTCCTATATAAAGACATAGATTATGAATGTTTTTTTTGGCAGTAATGAGTCCGGACTCAATTACAGAGAAACCATGTATTCTGGGTTGTTGGGGGGCCTAAAGCCTTACGGGGGTGTGTGGTACGCCAGTGATTCTGACCACAGGCAAGGCAAATTAGCACGTGTTGACTCATATTGCCTTCTCAATGACAGGAGAGGTGATAAATTAATTGTGATTCTTGTCCCTTTACGACTTTACAGCGGTGGTAAATCTACCTATGTGCATCACTGGATTCAGAGTCAAAAGGTTAATTATGTAATTTCCATGTAGGTCGGTAGAGCCAAGTGGTGCTGCTGTAAATGTCCAGAGAGGAGGAGGACGAGGACAAGGGGGAGGATGACGAGGGAGAGGAGGAAGAACTGAAGCAAAGCATATGCAGGAGAGTGTGGATCTATATGTGCTCTCAGAGGCAAGAAATCAGGGCAAACAAGGAAATACAACCACAAATTACCCAGGGAAAGAAAACAAGAGCTTGAGAAATGTAAAAGCCAATGACTGTGAGGATTGTGATGTGAACCACAAATGAGCACAGAGTAGAGGGAATCTGAGATTGATCAGTCATTCTGCTCCATTTATTCAAGGGTGAATAATAGCACAACATCGCATCGCATCACAATGCCTACTCCTCCACCTGCTTTGCATAACTACAATTATTCAAAAGCAAATTTGTTCAAACATGCTAATTCAGTAGTCCTCCCAAGACTACAGTGGCTTGCGAAAGTATTCACCCCCCTTGGCATTGTTCCTATTTTGTTGCCTTACAACCTGGAATTAAAATGGATTTTTTGGGGGATTGTATAATTTCATTTACACAACATGCCTACCACTTTGAAGATGCAAAATATTTTTTATTGTGATATAAACAAGAAATAAGGCAAAATAACAGAACTTGAGCGTGCATAACTATTCACCCCCCCACAAAGTTAGTCCTTTATAGTGCCACCTTTTGCAGCAATTACAGCTGCAAGTCTCTTAGGTTATGTCTCTATTAGCTTGGCACATATAGTCACTGGGATTTTTGCCCATTCTTCAAGGCAAAACTGCTCCAGCTCCTTCAAGTTGGAAGGGTTCCGCTGGTGTACAGCAATCTTTAAGTCATACCACAGATTCTCAATTGGATTGAGCTCTGGGTTTTGACTAGGCCATTCCAAAACATGTAAATTAGAGTGTTGCTTTAGCAGTATGCTTAGGGTCATTGTCCTGCTGGAAGGTGAACCTCCATCACAGTCTCAAATCTCTGGAAGACTGAAACAGGTTTCCCTCAAGAATTTCCCTGTATTTAGCGCCATCCATCATTTCTTCAATTCTGACCAGTTTCCCAGTCCCTGCCAATGAAAAACATCCCCACAGCATGATGCTGCCACCACCATGCTTCACTGTGGGGATGGTGTTCTCGGGGTGATGAGAGGTGTTGGGTTTGCGCCAGACATAGCATTTTCCTTGATGGCCAAAAAGCTCAATTTTAGTCTCATCTGATCAGAGTACCTTCTTCCATATGTTTGGGGAGTCTCCCACATGCCTTTTGGTGAAAACCAAACGTGTTTGCTTATTTTTTTCTTTAAGCAATGCCTTTTTTCTGGCCACTCTTCCGTAAAGCCCAGCTCTGTGGAGTGTACGGCTTAAAGTGGTCCTATGGACAGATACTCCAATCTCCGCTGTGGAGCTTTGCAGCTCCTTGAGGGTTATCTTTGGTCTCTTTGTTGCCTCTCTGATTAATGCCATTCTTGCCTGGTCCATGGGTTTTGGTGGGCAGCCCTCTCTTGGTAGTTTTGTTGTGGTGCCATATTCTTTCCATTTTTTTATAATGGATTTAATGGTGCTCCGTGGGATGTTCAAAGTTTCAAATATTTTTTTATAACCCAACCCTGATCTGTACTTCTCCAAAACTTTGTCCCTGACCTGTTTGGAGAGCTCCTTGGTCATCATGGTGCAGCTTGTGTAGTATATGATGAATTGTGGCAATTACTGCTGTCAACAAAGAGTCCGTTATGCTGCATCATGTTAGAAGTTTTATTCATACCACGAGGTTACAGCATAAATTACAGACACGCGTTGTCCGGAGAACGACTCGCCAGATTGTTATGCTCGTTCTAACGTCTCACCGTTTAACCCCTATTTATAAACACTGCTGCCCCCTCTTCTGGCCAATCACCAGTCTCCCCTGTCTACAACCCACCCCCTGTCTGTGGTATGTGGTATTACACCTA